>NC_142031.1:119125668-119430351 GCF_982192425.1 Myodes glareolus | reverse complement strand
TTCAAAGGAAAGTGATTTTCTCTGAAAGGACAGCGTTTAGAAAGTGAAGCAACACTCCATTCACTTCGCACAGTGAATTGAAGTGTTGGAACAGACTGCTTCTTTTTCTGAGAAATGCATGTGAGTTTCTGTTGAATGCTTGTAAGTAGCTCAAGGCACTTTCAAAGGAAAGTGATTTTTTCTGAAATAACAGCATTTAGAAAGTAAAGTAACACTCCATTCCCTTCGTGCAATGAATTGAAGTGTTGGAACAGACTGCTTCTCTTTCATAGAAACGCATTAGTGTTTCTTGTGAATGCTTGCAAGTAGCTTAAGGCACTTTCAAAGGAAAGTGATTTTCTCTGAAAGGACAGCATTTAGAAAGTGAAGCAACACTCCATTCACTTCGCACAGTGAATTGAAGTGTTGGAACAGACTGCTTCTCTTTCAGAGAAACGCATGTGAGTTTCTTCCTAATGCTTGCAAGTAGCTTAACGCACTTTCAAAGGAAAGTGATTTTCTCTAAAAGGACAGCATTTGGAAAGTGAGGCAACACTCCATTCACTTCGCACAGTGAATTGAAGTTTTGGAACAGACTGCTTCTCTTTCAGAGAAACGCATGTGAGTTTCTGTTGAATGCTTGTAAGTACCTTAAGGCACTTTCTAAGGAAAGTGATTTTCTCTGAAAGGACAGCTTTTAGAAATTGAGGCAACACTCCATTCACTTCACACAGTGAATTGAAGTGTTGGAACAGACTGCTTCCTTTTACAGAAACGCATGTGAGTTTCTTCCTAATGCTTGCAAGTAGCTTAAGGCAGTTTCAAAGGAAAGTGATTTTCTCTGAAAGGACAGCATTTAGAAAGTGAAGCAACACTCCATTCACTTCGCACAAAGAATTGAAGTGTTGGAACAGACTGCTTCTCTTTCAGAGAAACGCATGTGAGTTTCTTCCTAATGCTTGCAAGAAGCTTAAGGCACTTTCAAAGGAAAGTGATTTTCTCTGAAAGGACAGCATTTCGAAAGTGAGGCAACACTCCATTCACTTTGCACAGTGAATTGAAGTGTTGGAACAGATTGCTTCTCTTTCAGAGAAACACATGTGAGTTTCTGGTGAATGCTTGTAAGTAGCTTAAGGCAGTTTCAAAGGAACGTGATTTTCTCTGAAAGGACAGCATTTTGAAAGTGAAGCAACAGTCCATTCACTTCGCACAGTGAATTGAAGTGTTGGAAGAGAAGGCTTCTCTTTCAGAGAAATGCATGTGAATTTCTTGGGAATGCTTGAAAGTTGCTTAAGGCACTTTCAAACAAAAGTGATTTTCTCTGAAAGGACAGGATTTAGAAAGTGAAGCAACACTCCATTCACTTCGCACAGTGAATTGAAGTGTTGAATCAGACTGCTTCTATTTCAGAGAAACGCCTGTGTGTTTCCTGTGAATGCTTGAAAGTAGCTTAAGGCACTATCAAAGGAAAGTGATTTTCTCTGAAAGGACAGCATTTGGAAAGTGAAGTAACATTCCATTCACTTCGCACAGTGAATTGAAGTGTTGGAACAGACTGCTTCTCTTTCAGAGAAATGCATATGAGTTTCTGTTGAATGCTTGTAAGTAGCTCAAGGCTCTTTCAAAGGAAAGTGATTTTCTCTTAAAGGACAGCATTTAGAAAGTAAAGCAACACTCCATTCCCTTCGTGCAATGAATTGAAGTGTTAGAACAGACTGCTTCTCTTTCATAGAAACGCATTAGTGTTTCTTGTGAATGTTTGCAAGTAGCTTAAGGCACTTTCAAAGGAAAGTGATTTTCTCTGAAAGGACAGCATTTAGAAAGTGAAGCAACACTCCATTCACTTCGCACAGGGAATTGAAGTGTTGGAAGAGACTGCTTCTCTTTCAGAGAAATGCATGTGAGTTTCTGTTGAATGCTTGTAAGTAGCTTAAGGCACTTTCAAAGGAAAGTGATTTTCTCTGAAAGGACAGCATTTCGAAAGTTAGGCAACACTCCATTCACTTCGCACAGTGAATTGAAGTGTTGGAACAGACTGCTTCTCTTTCAGAGAAACACATGTGAGTTTCTGGTGAATGCTTGTAAGTAGCTTAAGGCATTTTCAAAGGAACGTGATTTTCTCGGAAAGGACAGCATTAGGAAGTGAAGTAACATTCCATTCACTTCGCACAGTGAATTGAAGTGTTGGAACAGACTGCTTCTCTTTCAGAGAAACCCATCTGTGTTTCCTGTGAATGCTTGTAAGTAGCTTAAGGCACTTTCAAAGGAAAGTGATTTTCACTGAAAGGACAGCATTTAGAAAGTGAAGCAACACTCCATTCACTACGCACAGTGAATTGAAGTGTTGGAAGAGATGGTTTCTCTTTCAGAGAAATGCATGTAAATTTCTAGTGAATGCTTGAAAGTTGCTTAAGGCACTTTCAAACAAAAGTGATTTTCTCTGAAAGGACAGGATTTAGAAAGTGAAGCAACACTCCATTCACTTTCCACAGTGAATTGAAGTGTTGGAACAGACTGCTTCTATTTCAGAGAAACCCATGTGTGTTTCCTGTGAATGCTTGTAAGTAGCTTAAGGCACTTTCAAAGGAAAGTGATTTTCTCTGAAAGGACAGCATTTCGAAAGTGAGGCAACACTCTATTCACTTCACACAGTGAATTGAAGTGTTGGAACAGACTGCTTCTCTTTCAGAGAAACACATGTGAGTTTCTGGTGAATGCTTGTAAGTAGCTTACGGCATTTTCAAAGGAACGTGATTTTCTCTGGAAGGACAGCATTAGGAAGTAAAGTAACATTCCATTCACTTCGCACAGTGAATTGAAGTGTTGGAACAGACTGCTTCTCTTTCAGAGAAACGCATGTGAGTTTCTTCCTAATGCTTGCAAGTAGCTTAAGGCACTTTCAAAGGAAAGTGATTTTCTCTAAAAGGACAGCATTTGGAAAGTGAGGCAACACTCCATTCACTTCGCACAGTGAATTGAAGTTTTGGAACAGACTGCTTCTCTTTCAGAGAAACACATGTGAGTTTCTGTTGAATGCTTGTAAGTACCTTAAGGCACTTTCAAAGGAAAGTGATTTTCTCTGAAAGGACAGCATTTAGAAATTGAGGCAACACTCCATTCACTTCACACAGTGAATTGAAGTGTTGGAACAGACTGCTTCCTTTTAGAGAAACGCATGTGAGTTTCTTCCTAATGCTTGCAAGTAGCTTAAGGCACTTTCAAAGGAAAGTGATTTTCTCTGAAAGGACAGCATTTCGAAAATGAGGCAACACTCCATTCACTTTGCACAGTGAATTGAAGTGTTTGAACAGATTGCTTCTCTTTCAGAGAAACACATGTGAGTTTCTGGTGAATGCTTGTAAGTAGCTTAAGGCAATTTCAAAGGAACGTGATTTTCTCTAAAAGGACAGCATTTGGAAAGTGAGGCAACACTCCATTCACTTCGCACAGTGAATTGAAGTGTTGGAACAGACTACTTCTCTTTCAGAGAAACGCATGTGAGTTTCTTCCTAATGCTTGCAAGTAGCTTAAGGCACTTTCAAAGGAAAGTGATTTTCTCTAAAAGGACAGCATTTGGAAAGTGAGGCAACACTCCATTCACTTCGCACAGTGAATTGAAGTTTTGGAACAGACTGCTTCTCTTTCAGAGAAACGCATGTGAGTTTTTTATGAATGCTTGAAAGTAGTTTAAGGCACTTTCAAAGGAAAGTGATGTTCTCTGAAAGGACAGAATTTAGAAAGTGAAGCAACACTCCATTCACTTCGCACAGTGAATTGAAGTGTTGGAAGAGACTGCTTCTCTTTCAGAGAAATGCATGTGAGTTTCTGTTGAATGCTTGTAAGTAGCTTAAGGCACTTTCAAAGGAAAGTGATTTTCTCTGAAAGGACAGCATTTACAAAGTGAAGCAACACTCCATTCACTTCGCACAGTGAACTGAAGTGTTGGAACAGACTGCTTCTCTTTCAGAGAAACGCATGTGATTTTCTTCCTAATGCTTGCAAGAAGCTTAAGGCACTTTCAAAGGAAAGTGATTTTCTCTGAAAGGACAGCATTTCGAAAGTGAGGCAACACTCCATTCACTTTGCACAGTGAATTGAAGTGTTGGAACATATTGCTTCTCTTTCAGAGAAACACATGTGAGTTTCTGGTGAATGCTTGTAAGTAGCTTAAGGCAATTTCAAAGGAACGTGATTTTCACTGAAAGGACAGCATTTAGAAAGTGAAGCAACACTCCATTCACTTCGCACAAAGAATTGAAGTGTTGGAAGAGATGGCTTCTCTTTCAGAGAAATGCATGTGAATTTCTTGTGAATGCTTGAAAGTTGCTTAAGGCACTTTCAAACAAATGTGATTTTCTCTGAAAGGACAGGATTTAGAAAGTGAAGCAACACTCCATTCACTTCGCACATTGAATTGAAGTGTTGGAACAGACTGCTTCTATTTCAGAGAAATGCATGTGTGTTTCCTGTGAATGCTTGTAAGTAGCTTAAGGCACTTTCAAAGGAAAGTGATTTTCTCTGAAAGGACAGCGTTTAGAAAGTGAAGTAACACTCCATTCACATCGAACAGTGAATTGAAGTGTTGGAACAGACTGCTTCTTTTTTAGAGAAATGCATGTGAGTTTCTGTTGAATGCTTGTAAGTAGCTCAAGGCTCTTTCAAAGGAAAGTGATTTTTTCTGAAAGGACAGCATTTAGAAAGTAAAGTAACACTCCATTCCCTTCGTGCAATGAATTGAAGTGTTGGAACAGACTGCTTCTCTTTCATAGAAACGCATTAGTGTTTCTTGTGAATGCTTGCAAGTAGCTTAAGGCACTTTCAAAGGAAAGTGATTTTCTCTGAAAGGACAGCATTTAGAAAGTGAGGCAACACTCCATTCACTTCACACAGTGAATTGAAGTGTTGGAACAGACTGCTTCCTTTTACAGAAACGCATGTGAGTTTCTTCCTAATGCTTGCAAGTAGCTTAAGGCACTTTCAAAGGAAAGTGATTTTCTCTGAAAGGACAGCATTTAGAAAGTGAAGCAACACTCCATTAACTTCGCACAGTGAATTGAAGTGTTGGAACAGACTGCTTCTCTTTCATAGAAACGCATGTGAGTTTTTTATGAATGCTTGAAAGTAGTTTAAGGCACTTTCAAAGGAAAGTAATTTTCTCTGAAAGGACAGAATTTAGAAAGTGATGCAACACTCCATTCACTTCGCACAGTGAATTGAAGTGTTGGAAGAGACTGCTTCTCTTTCAGAGAAATGCATGTGAGTTTCTGTTGAATGCTTGTAAGTAGCTTAAGGCAATTTCAAGGAAAGTGATTTTCTCTGAAAGGACAGCATTTACAAAGTGAAGCAACACTCCATTCACTTCGCACAGTGAATTGAAGTGTTGGACCAGACTGCTTCTCTTGCAGAGAAACGCTTGTGAGTTTCTTCCTAATGCTTGCAAGAAGCTTAAGGCACTTTTAAAGGAAAGTGATTTTCTCTGAAAGGAGAGCATTTCGAAAGTGAGGCAACACTCCATTCACTTCGCACAGTGAATTGAAGTGTTGGAACAGACTGCTTCTCTTTCAGAGAAACACATGTGAGTTTCCGGTGAATGCTTGTAAGTAGCTTAAGGCATTTTCAAAGGAACGTGATTTTCTCGGGAAGGACAGCTTTAGGAAGTGAAGTAACATTCCATTCACTTCGCACAGTGAATTGAAGTGTTGGAACAGACTGCTTCTCTTTCAGAGAAACGCATCTGTGTTTCCTGTGAATGCTTGAAGGTAGCTTAAGGCACTTTCAAAGGAAAGTGATTTTCTCTGAAAGGACAGCATTTCGAAAGTGAGGCAACACTCCATTCACTTTGCACAGTGAATTGAAGTGTTGGAACAGATTGCTTCGCTTTCAGAGAAACACATATGAGTTTCTGGTGAATGCTTGTAAGTAGCTTAAGGCAATTTCAAAGGAACGTGATCTTCTCTGAAAGGACAGCATTTAGAAAGTGAAGCAACACTCCATTCACTTCGCACAGTGAATTGAAGTGTTGGAAGAGAAGGCTTCTCTTTCAGAGAAATGCATGTGAATTTCTTGTGAATGCTTGAAAGTTGCTTAAGGCACTTTCAAACAAAAGTGATTTTCTCTGAAAGGACAGGATTTAGAAAGTGAAGCAACACTCCATTCACTTCGCACAGTGAATTGAAGTGTTGGATCAGACTGCTTCTATTTCAGAGAAACGCATTTGTGTTTCCTGTGAATGCTTGAAAGTAGCTTAAGGCACTATCAAAGGAAAGTGATTTTCTCTGAAAGGACAGCATTTGGAAAGTGAAGTAACATTCCATTCACTTCGCACAGTGAATCGAAGTGTTAGAACAGACTGCTTCTCTTTCAGAGAAATGCATATGAGTTTCTGTTGAATGCTTGTAAGTAGCTCAAGGCTCTTTCAAAGGAAAGTGATTTTCTCTGAAAGGACAGCATTTAGAAAGTAAAGCAACACTCCATTCCCTTCGTGCAATGAATTGAAGTGTTAGAACAGACTGCTTCTCTTTCATAGAAACGCATTAGTGTTTCTTGTGAATGTTTGCAAGTAGCTTAAGGCACTTTCAAAGGAAAGTGATTTTCTCTGAAAGGACAGCATTTAGAAAGTGAAGCAACACTCCATTCACTTCGCACAAAGAATTGAACTGTTGGAACAGACTGCTTCTCTTTCAGAGAAACGCATGTGAGTTTTTTATGAATGCTTGAAAGTAGTTTAAGGCACTTTCAAAGGAAAGTGATTTTCTCTGAAAGGACAGAATTTAGAATGTGAAGCAACACTCCATTCACTTCGCACAGTGAATTGAAGTGTTGGAACAGACTGCTTCTATTTCAGAGAAACGCATGTGTGTTTCCTGTGAATGCTTGTAAGTAGCTTAAGGCATTTTCAAAGGAAAGTGATTTTCTCTGAAAGGACAGCATTTCGAAAGTGAGGCAACACTCTATTCACTTCACACAGTGAATTGATGTGTTGGAACAGACTGCTTCTCTTTCAGAGAAACACATGTGAGTTTCTGGTGAATGTTTGAAAGTAGCTTAAGGCACTATCAAAGGAAAGTGATTTTCTCTGAAAGGACAGCATTTGGAAAGTGAAGCAACATTCCATTCACTTCGCACAGTGAATTGAAGTGTTGGAACAGACTGCTTCTCTTTCAGAGAAATGCATATGAGTTTCTGTTGAATGCTTGTAAGTAGCTCAAGGCTCTTTCAAAGGAAAGTGATTTTCTCTGAAAGGACAGCATTTAGAAAGTAAAGCAACACTCCATTCCCTTCGTGCAATGAATTGAAGTGTTAGAACAGACTGCTTCTCTTTCATAGAAACGCATTAGTGTTTCTTGTGAATGTTTGCAAGTAGCTTAAGGCACTTTCAAAGGAAAGTGATTTTCTCTGAAAGGACAGCATTTAGAAAGTGAAGCAACACTCCATTCACTTCGCACAAAGAATTGAACTGTTGGAACAGACTGCTTCTCTTTCAGAGAAACGCATGTGAGTTTTTTATAAATGCTTGAAAGTAGTTTAAGGCACTTTCAAAGGAAAGTGATTTTCTCTGAAAGGACAGAATTTAGAAAGTGAAGCAACACTCCATTCACTTCGCACAGTGAACTGAAGTGTTGGAACAGACTGCTTCTCTTTCAGAGAAACGCATGTGAGTTTCTTCCTAATGCTTGCAAGAAGCTTAAGGCACTTTCAAAGAAAAGTGATTTTCTCTGAAAGGACAGCATTTCGAAAGTGAGGCAACACTCCATTCACTTTGCACAGTGAATTGAAGTGTTGGAACATATTGCTTCTCTTTCAGAGAAACACATGTGAGTTTCTGGTGAATGCTTGTAAGTAGCTTAAGTCAATTTCAAAGGAACGTGATTTTCACTGAAAGGACAGCATTTAGAAAGTGAAGCAACACTCCATTCACTACGCACAGTGAATTGAAGCGTTGGAAGAGATGGCTTCTCTTTCAGAGAAATGCATGTGAATTTCTTGTGAATGCTTGAAAGTTGCTTAAGGTACTTTCAAAGAAAAGTGATTTTCTCCGAAAGGACAGGATTTAGAAAGTGAAGCAACACTCCATTCACTTCGCACAGTGAATTGAAGTGTTGGAACAGACTCCTTCTCTTTCAGAGAAACACATGTGAGTTTCTGGTGAATGCTTGTAAGTAGCTTAAGGCATTTTCAAAGGAACGTGATTTTCTCGGGAAGGACAGCATTTAGAAAGTGAAGTAACATTCCATTCACTTCACACAGTGAATTGAAGTGTTGGAACAGACTGCTTCTCTTTCAGAGAAACGCATGTGAGTTTCTTCCTAATGCTTGCAAGTAGCTTAAGGCACTTTCAAAGGAAAGTGATTTTCTCTGAAAGGACAGCATTTCGAAAGTTAGGCAACACTCCATTCACTTCGCACAGTGAATTGAAGTGTTGGAACAGACTGCTTCTCTTTCAGAGAAACACATGTGAGTTTCTGTTGAATGCTTGTAAGTACCTTAAGGCACTTTCAAAGGAAAGTGATTTTCTCTGAAAGGACAGCATTTAGAAATTGAGGCAACACTCCATTCACTTCACACAGTGAATTGAAGTGTTGGAACAGACTGCTTCCTTTTAGAGAAACGCATGTGAGTTTCTTCCTAATGCTTGCAAGTAGCTTAAGGCACTTTCAAAGGAAAGTGATTTTCTCTGAAAGGACAGCATTTCGAAAATGAGGCAACACTCCATTCACTTTGCACAGTGAATTGAAGTGTTTGAACAGATTGCTTCTCTTTCAGAGAAACACATGTGAGTTTCTGGTGAATGCTTGTAAGTAGCTTAAGGCAATTTCAAAGGAACGTGATTTTCTCTAAAAGGACAGCATTTGGAAAGTGAGGCAACACTCCATTCACTTCGCACAGTGAATTGAAGTGTTGGAACAGACTACTTCTCTTTCAGAGAAACGCATGTGAGTTTCTTCCTAATGCTTGCAAGTAGCTTAAGGCACTTTCAAAGGAAAGTGATTTTCTCTAAAAGGACAGCATTTGGAAAGTGAGGCAACACTCCATTCACTTCGCACAGTGAATTGAAGTTTTGGAACAGACTGCTTCTCTTTCAGAGAAACGCATGTGAGTTTTTTATGAATGCTTGAAAGTAGTTTAAGGCACTTTCAAAGGAAAGTGATGTTCTCTGAAAGGACAGAATTTAGAAAGTGAAGCAACACTCCATTCACTTCGCACAGTGAATTGAAGTGTTGGAAGAGACTGCTTCTCTTTCAGAGAAATGCATGTGAGTTTCTGTTGAATGCTTGTAAGTAGCTTAAGGCACTTTCAAAGGAAAGTGATTTTCTCTGAAAGGACAGCATTTACAAAGTGAAGCAACACTCCATTCACTTCGCACAGTGAACTGAAGTGTTGGAACAGACTGCTTCTCTTTCAGAGAAACGCATGTGATTTTCTTCCTAATGCTTGCAAGAAGCTTAAGGCACTTTCAAAGGAAAGTGATTTTCTCTGAAAGGACAGCATTTCGAAAGTGAGGCAACACTCCATTCACTTTGCACAGTGAATTGAAGTGTTGGAACATATTGCTTCTCTTTCAGAGAAACACATGTGAGTTTCTGGTGAATGCTTGTAAGTAGCTTAAGGCAATTTCAAAGGAACGTGATTTTCACTGAAAGGACAGCATTTAGAAAGTGAAGCAACACTCCATTCACTTCGCACAAAGAATTGAAGTGTTGGAAGAGATGGCTTCTCTTTCAGAGAAATGCATGTGAATTTCTTGTGAATGCTTGAAAGTTGCTTAAGGCACTTTCAAACAAATGTGATTTTCTCTGAAAGGACAGGATTTAGAAAGTGAAGCAACACTCCATTCACTTCGCACATTGAATTGAAGTGTTGGAACAGACTGCTTCTATTTCAGAGAAATGCATGTGTGTTTCCTGTGAATGCTTGTAAGTAGCTTAAGGCACTTTCAAAGGAAAGTGATTTTCTCTGAAAGGACAGCGTTTAGAAAGTGAAGTAACACTCCATTCACATCGAACAGTGAATTGAAGTGTTGGAACAGACTGCTTCTTTTTTAGAGAAATGCATGTGAGTTTCTGTTGAATGCTTGTAAGTAGCTCAAGGCTCTTTCAAAGGAAAGTGATTTTTTCTGAAAGGACAGCATTTAGAAAGTAAAGTAACACTCCATTCCCTTCGTGCAATGAATTGAAGTGTTGGAACAGACTGCTTCTCTTTCATAGAAACGCATTAGTGTTTCTTGTGAATGCTTGCAAGTAGCTTAAGGCACTTTCAAAGGAAAGTGATTTTCTCTGAAAGGACAGCATTTAGAAAGTGAGGCAACACTCCATTCACTTCACACAGTGAATTGAAGTGTTGGAACAGACTGCTTCCTTTTACAGAAACGCATGTGAGTTTCTTCCTAATGCTTGCAAGTAGCTTAAGGCACTTTCAAAGGAAAGTGATTTTCTCTGAAAGGACAGCATTTAGAAAGTGAAGCAACACTCCATTAACTTCGCACAGTGAATTGAAGTGTTGGAACAGACTGCTTCTCTTTCATAGAAACGCATGTGAGTTTTTTATGAATGCTTGAAAGTAGTTTAAGGCACTTTCAAAGGAAAGTAATTTTCTCTGAAAGGACAGAATTTAGAAAGTGATGCAACACTCCATTCACTTCGCACAGTGAATTGAAGTGTTGGAAGAGACTGCTTCTCTTTCAGAGAAATGCATGTGAGTTTCTGTTGAATGCTTGTAAGTAGCTTAAGGCAATTTCAAGGAAAGTGATTTTCTCTGAAAGGACAGCATTTACAAAGTGAAGCAACACTCCATTCACTTCGCACAGTGAATTGAAGTGTTGGACCAGACTGCTTCTCTTGCAGAGAAACGCTTGTGAGTTTCTTCCTAATGCTTGCAAGAAGCTTAAGGCACTTTTAAAGGAAAGTGATTTTCTCTGAAAGGAGAGCATTTCGAAAGTGAGGCAACACTCCATTCACTTCGCACAGTGAATTGAAGTGTTGGAACAGACTGCTTCTCTTTCAGAGAAACACATGTGAGTTTCCGGTGAATGCTTGTAAGTAGCTTAAGGCATTTTCAAAGGAACGTGATTTTCTCGGGAAGGACAGCTTTAGGAAGTGAAGTAACATTCCATTCACTTCGCACAGTGAATTGAAGTGTTGGAACAGACTGCTTCTCTTTCAGAGAAACGCATCTGTGTTTCCTGTGAATGCTTGAAGGTAGCTTAAGGCACTTTCAAAGGAAAGTGATTTTCTCTGAAAGGACAGCATTTCGAAAGTGAGGCAACACTCCATTCACTTTGCACAGTGAATTGAAGTGTTGGAACAGATTGCTTCTCTTTCAGAGAAACACATATGAGTTTCTGGTGAATGCTTGTAAGTAGCTTAAGGCAATTTCAAAGGAACGTGATCTTCTCTGAAAGGACAGCATTTAGAAAGTGAAGCAACACTCCATTCACTTCGCACAGTGAATTGAAGTGTTGGAAGAGAAGGCTTCTCTTTCAGAGAAATGCATGTGAATTTCTTGTGAATGCTTGAAAGTTGCTTAAGGCACTTTCAAACAAAAGTGATTTTCTCTGAAAGGACAGGATTTAGAAAGTGAAGCAACACTCCATTCACTTCGCACAGTGAATTGAAGTGTTGGATCAGACTGCTTCTATTTCAGAGAAACGCATTTGTGTTTCCTGTGAATGCTTGAAAGTAGCTTAAGGCACTATCAAAGGAAAGTGATTTTCTCTGAAAGGACAGCATTTGGAAAGTGAAGTAACATTCCATTCACTTCGCACAGTGAATCGAAGTGTTAGAACAGACTGCTTCTCTTTCAGAGAAATGCATATGAGTTTCTGTTGAATGCTTGTAAGTAGCTCAAGGCTCTTTCAAAGGAAAGTGATTTTCTCTGAAAGGACAGCATTTAGAAAGTAAAGCAACACTCCATTCCCTTCGTGCAATGAATTGAAGTGTTAGAACAGACTGCTTCTCTTTCATAGAAACGCATTAGTGTTTCTTGTGAATGTTTGCAAGTAGCTTAAGGCACTTTCAAAGGAAAGTGATTTTCTCTGAAAGGACAGCATTTAGAAAGTGAAGCAACACTCCATTCACTTCGCACAAAGAATTGAACTGTTGGAACAGACTGCTTCTCTTTCAGAGAAACGCATGTGAGTTTTTTATGAATGCTTGAAAGTAGTTTAAGGCACTTTCAAAGGAAAGTGATTTTCTCTGAAAGGACAGAATTTAGAATGTGAAGCAACACTCCATTCACTTCGCACAGTGAATTGAAGTGTTGGAACAGACTGCTTCTATTTCAGAGAAACGCATGTGTGTTTCCTGTGAATGCTTGTAAGTAGCTTAAGGCATTTTCAAAGGAAAGTGATTTTCTCTGAAAGGACAGCATTTCGAAAGTGAGGCAACACTCTATTCACTTCACACAGTGAATTGATGTGTTGGAACAGACTGCTTCTCTTTCAGAGAAACACATGTGAGTTTCTGGTGAATGTTTGAAAGTAGCTTAAGGCACTATCAAAGGAAAGTGATTTTCTCTGAAAGGACAGCATTTGGAAAGTGAAGCAACATTCCATTCACTTCGCACAGTGAATTGAAGTGTTGGAACAGACTGCTTCTCTTTCAGAGAAATGCATATGAGTTTCTGTTGAATGCTTGTAAGTAGCTCAAGGCTCTTTCAAAGGAAAGTGATTTTCTCTGAAAGGACAGCATTTAGAAAGTAAAGCAACACTCCATTCCCTTCGTGCAATGAATTGAAGTGTTAGAACAGACTGCTTCTCTTTCATAGAAACGCATTAGTGTTTCTTGTGAATGTTTGCAAGTAGCTTAAGGCACTTTCAAAGGAAAGTGATTTTCTCTGAAAGGACAGCATTTAGAAAGTGAAGCAACACTCCATTCACTTCGCACAAAGAATTGAACTGTTGGAACAGACTGCTTCTCTTTCAGAGAAACGCATGTGAGTTTTTTATGAATGCTTGAAAGTAGTTTAAGGCACTTTCAAAGGAAAGTGATTTTCTCTGAAAGGACAGAATTTAGAAAGTGAAGCAACACTCCATTCACTTCGCACAGTGAACTGAAGTGTTGGAACAGACTGCTTCTCTTTCAGAGAAACGCATGTGAGTTTCTTCCTAATGCTTGCAAGAAGCTTAAGGCACTTTCAAAGAAAAGTGATTTTCTCTGAAAGGACAGCATTTCGAAAGTGAGGCAACACTCCATTCACTTTGCACAGTGAATTGAAGTGTTGGAACATATTGCTTCTCTTTCAGAGAAACACATGTGAGTTTCTGGTGAATGCTTGTAAGTAGCTTAAGGCAATTTCAAAGGAACGTGATTTTCACTGAAAGGACAGCATTTAGAAAGTGAAGCAACACTCCATTCACTACGCACAGTGAATTGAAGCGTTGGAAGAGATGGCTTCTCTTTCAGAGAAATGCATGTGAATTTCTTGTGAATGCTTGAAAGTTGCTTAAGGTACTTTCAAACAAAAGTGATTTTCTCCGAAAGGACAGGATTTAGAAAGTGAAGCAACACTCCATTCACTTCGCACAGTGAATTGAAGTGTTGGAACAGACTGCTTCTCTTTCAGAGAAACACATGTGAGTTTCTGGTGAATGCTTGTAAGTAGCTTAAGGCATTTTCAAAGGAACGTGATTTTCTCGGGAAGGACAGCATTTAGAAAGTGAAGTAACATTCCATTCACTTCACACAGTGAATTGAAGTGTTGGAACAGACTGCTTCTCTTTCAGAGAAACGCATGTGAGTTTCTTCCTAATGCTTGCAAGTAGCTTAAGGCACTTTCAAAGGAAAGTGATTTTCTCTGAAAGGACAGCGTTTAGAAAGTGAAGCAACACTCCATTCACTTCGCACAGTGAATTGAAGTGTTGGAACAGACTGCTTCTTTTTCTGAGAAATGCATGTGAGTTTCTGTTGAATGCTTGTAAGTAGCTCAAGGCACTTTCAAAGGAAAGTGATTTTTTCTGAAATAACAGCATTTAGAAAGTAAAGTAACACTCCATTCCCTTCGTGCAATGAATTGAAGTGTTGGAACAGACTGCTTCTCTTTCATAGAAACGCATTAGTGTTTCTTGTGAATGCTTGCAAGTAGCTTAAGGCACTTTCAAAGGAAAGTGATTTTCTCTGAAAGGACAGCATTTAGAAAGTGAAGCAACACTCCATTCACTTCGCACAGTGAATTGAAGTGTTGGAACAGACTGCTTCTCTTTCAGAGAAACGCATGTGAGTTTCTTCCTAATGCTTGCAAGTAGCTTAACGCACTTTCAAAGGAAAGTGATTTTCTCTAAAAGGACAGCATTTGGAAAGTGAGGCAACACTCCATTCACTTCGCACAGTGAATTGAAGTTTTGGAACAGACTGCTTCTCTTTCAGAGAAACGCATGTGAGTTTCTGTTGAATGCTTGTAAGTACCTTAAGGCACTTTCTAAGGAAAGTGATTTTCTCTGAAAGGACAGCTTTTAGAAATTGAGGCAACACTCCATTCACTTCACACAGTGAATTGAAGTGTTGGAACAGACTGCTTCCTTTTACAGAAACGCATGTGAGTTTCTTCCTAATGCTTGCAAGTAGCTTAAGGCAGTTTCAAAGGAAAGTGATTTTCTCTGAAAGGACAGCATTTAGAAAGTGAAGCAACACTCCATTCACTTCGCACAAAGAATTGAAGTGTTGGAACAGACTGCTTCTCTTTCAGAGAAACGCATGTGAGTTTCTTCCTAATGCTTGCAAGAAGCTTAAGGCACTTTCAAAGGAAAGTGATTTTCTCTGAAAGGACAGCATTTCGAAAGTGAGGCAACACTCCATTCACTTTGCACAGTGAATTGAAGTGTTGGAACAGATTGCTTCTCTTTCAGAGAAACACATGTGAGTTTCTGGTGAATGCTTGTAAGTAGCTTAAGGCAGTTTCAAAGGAACGTGATTTTCTCTGAAAGGACAGCATTTTGAAAGTGAAGCAACAGTCCATTCACTTCGCACAGTGAATTGAAGTGTTGGAAGAGAAGGCTTCTCTTTCAGAGAAATGCATGTGAATTTCTTGGGAATGCTTGAAAGTTGCTTAAGGCACTTTCAAACAAAAGTGATTTTCTCTGAAAGGACAGGATTTAGAAAGTGAAGCAACACTCCATTCACTTCGCACAGTGAATTGAAGTGTTGAATCAGACTGCTTCTATTTCAGAGAAACGCCTGTGTGTTTCCTGTGAATGCTTGAAAGTAGCTTAAGGCACTATCAAAGGAAAGTGATTTTCTCTGAAAGGACAGCATTTGGAAAGTGAAGTAACATTCCATTCACTTCGCACAGTGAATTGAAGTGTTGGAACAGACTGCTTCTCTTTCAGAGAAATGCATATGAGTTTCTGTTGAATGCTTGTAAGTAGCTCAAGGCTCTTTCAAAGGAAAGTGATTTTCTCTTAAAGGACAGCATTTAGAAAGTAAAGCAACACTCCATTCCCTTCGTGCAATGAATTGAAGTGTTAGAACAGACTGCTTCTCTTTCATAGAAACGCATTAGTGTTTCTTGTGAATGTTTGCAAGTAGCTTAAGGCACTTTCAAAGGAAAGTGATTTTCTCTGAAAGGACAGCATTTAGAAAGTGAAGCAACACTCCATTCACTTCGCACAGGGAATTGAAGTGTTGGAAGAGACTGCTTCTCTTTCAGAGAAATGCATGTGAGTTTCTGTTGAATGCTTGTAAGTAGCTTAAGGCACTTTCAAAGGAAAGTGATTTTCTCTGAAAGGACAGCATTTACAAAGTGAAGCAACACTCCATTCACTTCGCACAGTGAATTGAAGTGTTGGAACAGACTGCTTCTCTTTCAGAGAAACGCTTGTGAGTTTCTTCTTAATGCTTGCAAGAAGCTTAAGGCACTTTTAAAGGAAAGTGATTTTCTCTGAAAGGACAGCATTTCGAAAGTTAGGCAACACTCCATTCACTTCGCACAGTGAATTGAAGTGTTGGAACAGACTGCTTCTCTTTCAGAGAAACACATGTGAGTTTCTGGTGAATGCTTGTAAGTAGCTTAAGGCATTTTCAAAGGAACGTGATTTTCTCGGAAAGGACAGCATTAGGAAGTGAAGTAACATTCCATTCACTTCGCACAGTGAATTGAAGTGTTGGAACAGACTGCTTCTCTTTCAGAGAAACCCATCTGTGTTTCCTGTGAATGCTTGTAAGTAGCTTAAGGCACTTTCAAAGGAAAGTGATTTTCACTGAAAGGACAGCATTTAGAAAGTGAAGCAACACTCCATTCACTACGCACAGTGAATTGAAGTGTTGGAAGAGATGGTTTCTCTTTCAGAGAAATGCATGTAAATTTCTAGTGAATGCTTGAAAGTTGCTTAAGGCACTTTCAAACAAAAGTGATTTTCTCTGAAAGGACAGGATTTAGAAAGTGAAGCAACACTCCATTCACTTTCCACAGTGAATTGAAGTGTTGGAACAGACTGCTTCTATTTCAGAGAAACCCATGTGTGTTTCCTGTGAATGCTTGTAAGTAGCTTAAGGCACTTTCAAAGGAAAGTGATTTTCTCTGAAAGGACAGCATTTCGAAAGTGAGGCAACACTCTATTCACTTCACACAGTGAATTGAAGTGTTGGAACAGACTGCTTCTCTTTCAGAGAAACACATGTGAGTTTCTGGTGAATGCTTGTAAGTAGCTTACGGCATTTTCAAAGGAACGTGATTTTCTCTGGAAGGACAGCATTAGGAAGTAAAGTAACATTCCATTCACTTCGCACAGTGAATTGAAGTGTTGGAACAGACTGCTTCTCTTTCAGAGAAACGCATGTGAGTTTCTTCCTAATGCTTGCAAGAAGCTTAAGGCACTTTCAAAGGAAAGTGATTTTCTCTGAAAGGACAGCATTTCGAAAGTGAGGCAACACTCCATTTACTTTGCACAGTGAATTGAAGTGTTGGAACAGATTGCTTCTCTTTCAGAGAAACACATGTGAGTTTCTGGTGAATGCTTGTAAGTAGCTTAAGGCAGTTTCAAAGGAACGTGATTTTCTCTGAAAGGACAGCATTTTGAAAGTGAAGCAACAGTCCATTCACTTCGCACAGTGAGTTGAAGTGTTGGAAGAGAAGGCTTCTCTTTCAGAGAAATGCATGTGAATTTCTTGTGAATGCTTGAAAGTTGCTTAAGGCACTTTCAAACAAAAGTGATTTTCTCTGAAAGGACAGGATTTAGAAAGTGAAGCAACACTCCATTCACTTCGCACAGTGAATTGAAGTGTTGAATCAGACTGCTTCTATTTCAGAGAAACGCCTGTGTGTTTCCTGTGAATGCTTGAAAGTAGCTTAAGGCACTATCAAAGGAAAGTGATTTTCTCTGAAAGGACAGCATTTGGAAAGTGAAGTAACATTCCATTCACTTCGCACAGTGAATTGAAGTGTTGGAACAGACTGCTTCTCTTTCAGAGAAACACATGTGAGTTTCTGGTGAATGCTTGTAAGTAGCTTACGGCATTTTCAAAGGAACGTGATTTTCTCTGGAAGGACAGCATTAGGAAGTGAAGTAACATTCCATTCACTTCGCACAGTGAATTGAAGTGTTGGAACAGACTGCTTCTCTTTCAGAGAAACGCATGTGAGTTTCTTCCTAATGCTTGCAAGTAGCTTAAGGCACTTTCAAAGGAAAGTGATTTTCTCTAAAAGGACAGCATTTGGAAAGTGAGGCAACACTCCATTCACTTCGCACAGTGAATTGAAGTGTTGGAACAGACTGCTTCTCTTTCAGAGAAACGCATGTGAGTTTCTGTTGAATGCTTGTAAGTACCTTAAGGCACTTTCAAAGGAAAGTGATTTTCTCTGAAAGGACAGCATTTACAAAGTGAAGCAACACTCCATTCACTTCGCACAGTGAATTGAAGTGTTGGAACAGACTGCTTCTCTTTCAGAGAAACGCTTGTGAGTTTCTTCCTAATGCTTGCAAGAAGCTTAAGGCACTTTTAAAGGAAAGTGATTTTCTCTGAAAGGACAGCATTTCGAAAGTTAGGCAACACTCCATTCACTTCGCACAGTGAATTGAAGTGTTGGAACAGACTGCTTCTCTTTCAGAGAAACACATGTGAGTTTCTGGTGAATGCTTGTAAGTAGCTTAAGGCATTTTCAAAGGAACGTGATTTTCTCGGAAAGGACAGCATTAGGAAGTGAAGTAACATTCCATTCACTTCGCACAGTGAACTGAAGTGTTGGAACAGACTGCTTCTCTTTCAGAGAAACCCATCTGTGTTTCCTGTGAATGCTTGTAAGTAGCTTAAGGCACTTTCAAAGGAAAGTGATTTTCTCTGAAAGGACAGCATTTAGAAAGTGAAGCAACACTCCATTCACTTCGCACAGTGAATTGAAGTGTTGGAACAGACTGCTTCTCTTTCAGAGAAACGCATGTGAGTTTCTTCCTAATGCTTGCAAGTAGCTTAACGCACTTTCAAAGGAAAGTGATTTTCTCTAAAAGGACAGCATTTGGAAAGTGAGGCAACACTCCATTCACTTCGCACAGTGAATTGAAGTTTTGGAACAGACTGCTTCTCTTTCAGAGAAACGCATGTGAGTTTCTGTTGAATGCTTGTAAGTACCTTAAGGCACTTTCTAAGGAAAGTGATTTTCTCTGAAAGGACAGCATTTAGAAATTGAGGCAACACTCCATTCACTTCACACAGTGAATTGAAGTGTTGGAACAGACTGCTTCCTTTTACAGAAACGCATGTGAGTTTCTTCCTAATGCTTGCAAGTAGCTTAAGGCACTTTCAAAGGAAAGTGATTTTCTCTGAAAGGACAGCATTTAGAAAGTGAAGCAACACTCCATTCACTTTGCACAAAGAATTGAAGTGTTGGAACAGACTGCTTCTCTTTCAGAGAAACGCATGTGAGTTTCTTCCTAATGCTTGCAAGAAGCTTAAGGCACTTTCAAAGGAAAGTGATTTTCTCTGAAAGGACAGCATTTCGAAAGTGAGGCAACACTCCATTCACTTTGCACAGTGAATTGAAGTGTTGGAACAGATTGCTTCTCTTTCAGAGAAACACATGTGAGTTTCTGGTGAATGCTTGTAAGTAGCTTAAGGCAGTTTCAAAGGAACGTGATTTTCTCTGAAAGGACAGCATTTTGAAAGTGAAGCAACAGTCCATTCACTTCGCACAGTGAATTGAAGTGTTGGAAGAGAAGGCTTCTCTTTCAGAGAAATGCATGTGAATTTCTTGGGAATGCTTGAAAGTTGCTTAAGGCACTTTCAAACAAAAGTGATTTTCTCTGAAAGGACAGGATTTAGAAAGTGAAGCAACACTCCATTCACTTCGCACAGTGAATTGAAGTGTTGAATCAGACTGCTTCTATTTCAGAGAAACGCCTGTGTGTTTCCTGTGAATGCTTGAAAGTAGCTTAAGGCACTATCAAAGGAAAGTGATTTTCTCTGAAAGGACAGCATTTGGAAAGTGAAGTAACATTCCATTCACTTCGCACAGTGAATTGAAGTGTTGGAACAGACTGCTTCTCTTTCAGAGAAATGCATATGAGTTTCTGTTGAATGCTTGTAAGTAGCTCAAGGCTCTTTCAAAGGAAAGTGATTTTCTCTTAAAGGACAGCATTTAGAAAGTAAAGCAACACTCCATTCCCTTCGTGCAATGAATTGAAGTGTTAGAACAGACTGCTTCTCTTTCATAGAAACGCATTAGTGTTTCTTGTGAATGTTTGCAAGTAGCTTAAGGCACTTTCAAAGGAAAGTGATTTTCTCTGAAAGGACAGCATTTAGAAAGTGAAGGAACACTCCATTCACTTCGCACAGGGAATTGAAGTGTTGGAAGAGACTGCTTCTCTTTCAGAGAAATGCATGTGAGTTTCTGTTGAATGCTTGTAAGTAGCTTAAGGCACTTTCAAAGGAAAGTGATTTTCTCTGAAAGGACAGCATTTACAAAGTGAAGCAACACTCCATTCACTTCGCACAGTGAATTGAAGTGTTGGAACAGACTGCTTCTCTTTCAGAGAAACGCTTGTGAGTTTCTTCTTAATGCTTGCAAGAAGCTTAAGGCACTTTTAAAGGAAAGTGATTTTCTCTGAAAGGACAGCATTTCGAAAGTTAGGCAACACTCCATTCACTTCGCACAGTGAATTGAAGTGTTGGAACAGACTGCTTCTCTTTCAGAGAAACACATGTGAGTTTCTGGTGAATGCTTGTAAGTAGCTTAAGGCATTTTCAAAGGAACGTGATTTTCTCGGAAAGGACAGCATTAGGAAGTGAAGTAACATTCCATTCACTTCGCACAGTGAATTGAAGTGTTGGAACAGACTGCTTCTCTTTCAGAGAAACCCATCTGTGTTTCCTGTGAATGCTTGTAAGTAGCTTAAGGCACTTTCAAAGGAAAGTGATTTTCACTGAAAGGACAGCATTTAGAAAGTGAAGCAACACTCCATTCACTACGCACAGTGAATTGAAGTGTTGGAAGAGATGGTTTCTCTTTCAGAGAAATGCATGTGAATTTCTAGTGAATGCTTGAAAGTTGCTTAAGGCACTTTCAAACAAAAGTGATTTTCTCTGAAAGGACAGGATTTAGAAAGTGAAGCAACACTCCATTCACTTTCCACAGTGAATTGAAGTGTTGGAACAGACTGCTTCTATTTCAGAGAAACCCATGTGTGTTTCCTGTGAATGCTTGTAAGTAGCTTAAGGCACTTTCAAAGGAAAGTGATTTTCTCTGAAAGGACAGCATTTCGAAAGTGAGGCAACACTCTATTCACTTCACACAGTGAATTGAAGTGTTGGAACAGACTGCTTCTCTTTCAGAGAAACACATGTGAGTTTCTGGTGAATGCTTGTAAGTAGCTTACGGCATTTTCAAAGGAACGTGATTTTCTCTGGAAGGACAGCATTAGGAAGTGAAGTAACATTCCATTCACTTCGCACAGTGAATTGAAGTGTTGGAACAGACTGCTTCTCTTTCAGAGAAACGCATGTGAGTTTCTTCCTAATGCTTGCAAGTAGCTTAAGGCACTTTCAAAGGAAAGTGTTTTTCTCTAAAAGGACAGCATTTGGAAAGTGAGGCAACACTCCATTCACTTCGCACAGTGAATTGAAGTTTTGGAACAGACTGCTTCTCTTTCAGAGAAACGCATGTGAGTTTCTGTTGAATGCTTGTAAGTACCTTAAGGCACTTTCAAAGGAAAGTGATTTTCTCTGAAAGGACAGCATTTAGAAATTGAGGCAACACTCCATTCACTTCACACAGTGAATTGAAGTGTTGGAACAGACTGCTTCCTTTTACAGAAACGCATGTGAGTTTCTTCCTAATGCTTGCAAGTAGCTTAAGGCACTTTCAAAGGAAAGTGATTTTCTCTGAAAGGACAGCATTTAGAAAGTGAAGCAACACTCCATTCACTTTGCACAAAGAATTGAAGTGTTGGAACAGATTGCTTCTCTTTCAGAGAAACACATGTGAGTTTCTGGTGAATGCTTGTAAGTAGCTTAAGGCAGTTTCAAAGGAACGTGATTTTCTCTGAAAGGACAGCATTTTGAAAGTGAAGCAACACTCCATTCACTTCGCACAGTGAATTGAAGTGTTGGAAGAGAAGGCTTCTCTTTCAGAGAAATGCATGTGAATTTCTTGTGAATGCTTGAAAGTTGCTTAAGGCACTTTCAAACAAAAGTGATTTTCTCTGAAAGTACAGGATTTAGAAAGTGAAGCATCACTCCATTCACTTCGCGCAGTGAATTGAAGTGTTGGAACAGACTGCTTCTATTTCAGAGAAACGCATGTGTGTTTCCTGTGAATGCTTGTAAGTAGCTTAAGGCACTTTCAAAGGAAAGTGATTTTCTCTGAAAGGACAGCATTTCGAAAGTGAGGCAACACTCTATTCACTTCACACAGTGAATTGAAGTGTTGGAACAGACTGCTTCTCTTTCAGAGAAACACATGTGAGTTTCTGGTGAATGCTTGGAAGTAGCTTAAGGCATTTTCAGAGGAACGTGATTTTCTCGGAAGGACAGCATTTAGAAAGTGAAGTAACATTCCATTCATTTCGCACAGTGAATTGAAGTGTTGGAACAGACTGCTTCTCTTTCAGAGAAACGCATCTGTGTTTCCTGTGAATGCTTGAAAGTAGCTTAAGGCACTTTCAAAGGAAAGTGATTTTCTCTGAAAGGACAGCATTTAGAAAGTAAAGTAACATTCCATTCACTTCGCACAGTGAATTGAAGTGTTGGAACAGACTGCTTCTCTTTCAGAGAAATGCATGTGAGTTTCTGTTGAAAGCTTGTAAGTAGCTCAAGGCTCTTTCAAAGGAAAGTGATTTTCTCTGAAAGGATATCATTTAGAAAGTAAAGCAACACTCCATTCCCTTCGCGCAATGAATTGAAGTGTTGGAACAGACTGCTTCTCTTTCATAGAAACGCATTAGTATTCTTGTGAATGCTTGCAAGTAGCTTAAGGCACTTTCAAAGGAAAGTGATTTTCTCTGAAAAGACAGCATTTAGAAAGTGAAGCAACACTCCATTCACTTCGCACAGTGAATTGAAGTGTTGGAACAGACTGCTTCGCTTTCAGAGAAACTCATGTGAGTTTCTTCCTAATGCTTGCAAGTAGCTTAAGGCACTTTCAAAGGAAAGTGATTTTCTCTGAAAGGACAGCATTTAGAAAGTGAAGCAACACTCCATTCACTTCGCACAGTGAATTGAAGTGTTGGAACAGAATGCTTCTCTTTCAGAGAAACGCATGTGAGTTTCTTCCTAATGCTTGCAAGAAGCTTAAGGCACTTTCAAAGGAAAGTGATTTTCTCTGAAAGGACAGCATTTCGAAAGTGAGGCAACACTCCATTCACTTTGCACAGTGAATTGAAGTTTTGGAACAGATTGCTTCTCTTTCAGAGAAACACATGTGAGTTTCTGATGAATGCTTGTAAGTAGCTAAAGGCAATTTCAAAGGAACGTGATTTTCACTGAAAGGACAGCATTTAGAAAGTGAAGCAACACTCCATTCACTTCGCACAGTGAATTGAAGTGTTGGAAGAGATGGCTTCTCTTTCAGAGAAATGCATGTGAATTTCTTGTGAATGCTTGAAAGTTGCTTAAGGCACTTTCAAACAAAAGTGATTTTCTCTGAAAGGACAGGATTTAGAAAGTGAAGCAACACTCCATTCACTTCGCACAGTGAATTGAAGTGTTGGAACAGACTGCTTCTATTTCAGAGAAACGCATGTGTGTTTCCTGTGAATGCTTGAAAGTAGCTTAACGCACTTTCAAAGGAAAGTGATTTTCTCTGAAAGGAGAGCAGTTAGAAAGTGAAGTAACATTCCATTCACTTCGCACAGTGAATTGAAGTGTTGGAACAGACTGCTTCTCTTTCAGAGAAATGCATATGAGTGTCTGTTTAATGCTTGTAAGTAGCTCAAGGCTCTTTCAAAGGAAAGTGATTTTCTCTGAAAGGACAGCATTTAGAAAGTGAAGTAACATTCCATTCTCTTCGCACAGTGAATTGAAGTGTTGGAACAGACTGCTTCTCTTTCAGAGAAATGCATGTGAGTTTCTGTTGAATGCTTGTAAGTAGCTCAAGGCTCTTTCAAAGGAAAGTGATTTTCTCTGAAAGGACAGCATTTAGACGGTAAAGCAACACTCCATTACCTTCGCGCAATGAATTGAAGTGTTGGAACAGACTGCTTCTCTTTCAGAGAAACGCATTAGTGTTTCTTGTGAATGCTTGCAAGTAGCTTAAGGCACTTTCAAAGGAAAGTGATTTTCTCTGAAAGGACAGCATTTAGAAAGTGAAGCAACACTCCATATCCTTCGTGCAGTGAATTGAATTGTTGGAACACACTGCTTGTCTTTCATAGAAACGCATTAGTGTTTCTTGTGAATGCTTGCAAGTAGCTTAAGGCACTTTCAAAGGAAAGTGATTTTCTCTGAAAGGACAGCATTTATAAAGTGAAGAAACACTCCATTCACTTCGAACAGCGAATTGAAGTGTTAGAACAGAATGCTTCTCTTTCAGAGAAACGCATATGAGTTTCTTCCTAATGCTTGCAAGTAGCTTAAAGCACTTACAAAGGAAAGTGATTTTCTCTGAAAGGACAGTATTTAGAAAGTGAGGCAACACTCCATTCACTTTGCCCAGTGAATTGAAGGGTTGGAACAGATTGCTTCTCTTTCAGAGAAATACATGTGAGTTTCTGGTGAATGCTTGTAAGTAGCTTAAGGCAATTTCAAAGGAACGTGATTTTCTCTGAAAGGACAGCATTTAGAAAATGAAGCAACACTCCATTCACTTCGCACAGTGAATTGAAGTGTTGGAAGAGAAGGCTTCTCTTTCAGAGAAATGCATGTGAATTTCTTGTGAATGCTTGAAAGTTGCTTAAGGCACTTTCAAACAAAAGTGATTTTCTCTGAAAGGACAGGATTTAGAAAGTGAAGCACCACTCCATTCACTTTGCACAGTGAATTGAAGTGTTGGAACAGACTGCTTCTATTTCAGAGAAACGCATGTGTGTTTCCTGTGAATGCTTGAAAGTAGCTTAAGGCACTTTCAAAGGAAAGTGATTTTCTCTGAAAGGACAGCATTTAGAAAGTGAAGCAACACTCCATTCACTTCGCACAGTGAATTGAAATATTGGAACAGACTGCTTCTCTTTCAGAGAAACACATGTGAGTTTCTGGTGAATGCTTGTAAGTAGCTTAAGGCACTTTCAAAGGAAAGTGATTTTCTCTGAAAGGACAGCATTTAGAAAGTGAAGCAACACTCCATTCACTTCGCACAGTGAATTGAAGTGTTGGAACAGACTGCTTCTCTTTCAGAGAAACACATGTGAGTTTCTTGTGAATGCTTGCAAGTGGCTTAAGGCACTTTCAAAGGAAAGTGATTTTCTCTGACAGGACAGCATTTAGAAAGTGAAGCAACCCTCCATTTCCTTCGTGCAGTGAATTGAAGTGTTGGAACACACTGCTTGTCTTTCATAGAAACGCATTAGTGTTTCTTGTGAATGCTTGCAAGTAGCTTAAGGCACTTTCAAACAAAAGTGATTTTCTCTGAAAGGCCAGCATTTAGAAAGTGAAGCAACACTCCATTCACTTCGCACAGTGAATTGAAGGGTTGGAACAGAATGCTTCTCTTTCAGAGAAACGCATGTGAGTTTCTTCCTAATGCTTGCAAGAAGCTTAAGGCACTTTCAAAGGAAAGTGATTTTCTCTGAAAGGACAGCATTTAGAAAGTGAGGCAACACTCCATTCACTTTGCACAGTGAATTGAAGTGTTGGAACAGATTGCTTCTCTTTCAGAGAAATACATGTGAGTTTCTGGTGAATGCTTGTAAGTAGCTTAAGGCACTTTCAAAGGAAAGTGATTTTCTCTGAAAGGACAGCATTTAGAAAGTGAAGCAACACTCCATTCACTTCGCAGAGTGAATTGAAGTGTTGGAACAGACTGCTTCTCTTTCAGAGAAACGCATGTGAGTTTCTTGTGAATGCTTGCAAGTTGCTTAAAGCACTTTCAAAGGAAAGTGATTTTCTCTGAAAGGACAGCATTTAGAAAGTGAGGCAACACTCCATTTCCTTCGTGCAGTGAATTGAAGTGTTGGAACACACTGCTTGTCTTTCATAGAAACGCATTAGTGTTTCTTGTGAATGCTTGCAAGTAGCTTAAGGCACTTTCAAAGGAAAGTGATTTTCTCTGAAAGGACAGCATTTAGAAAGTGAAGCAACACTCCATTCACTTCGCACAGTGAATTGAAGGGTTGGAACAGAATGCTTCTCTTTCAGAGAAACGCATGTGAGTTTCTTCCTAATGCTTGCAAGTAGCTTAAGGCACTTTCAAAGGAAAGTGATTTTCTCTGAAAAGACAGTATTTAGAAAGTGAGGCAACACTCCATTCACTTTGCCCAGTGAATTGAAGTGTTGGAACAGATTGCTTCTCTTTCAGAGAAATACATGTGAGTTTCTGGTGAATGCTTGTAAGTAGCTTAAGGCAATTTCAAAGGAACGTGATTTTCTCTGAAAGGAAAGCATTTAGAAAGTGAAGCAACACTCCATTCACTTCGCACAGTGAATTGAAGTGTTGGAAGAGAAGGCTTCTCTTTCAGAGAAATGCATGTGAATTTCTTGTGAGTGCTTGAAAGTTGCTTAAGGCACTTTCAAACAAAAGTGATTTTCTCTGAAAGGACAGGATTTAGAAAGTGAAGCACCACTCCATTCACTTCGCACAGTGAATTGAAGTGTTGGAACAGACTGCTTCTATTTCAGAGAAACGCATGTGTGTTTCCTGTGAATGCTTGAAAGAAGCTTAGGGCACTTTCAAAGGAAAGTGATTTTCTCTGAAAGGACATCATTTAGAAAGTGAAGCAACACTCCATTCACTTCGCACAGAGTTGAAGTGTTGGAACAGATTGCTTCTCTTTCAGAGAAACACATGTGAGTTTCTGTTGAATGCTTGTAAGTAGCTTAAGGCACTTTCAAAGGAACGTGACTTTCTCTGAAAGGACAGCATTTAGAAAGTGAAGCAACACTCCATTCCCTTCGAGCAGTGAATTGAAGTGTTGGAACAGACTGCCTGTCTTTCATAGAAACGCATTAGTATTTCTTGTGAATGCTTGCAAGTAGCTTAAGGCACTTTCAAATGAAAGTGATTTTCTCTGTAAGGACAGCATTTAGAAAGTGAAGCAACACTCCATTCACTTCGCACAGTGAATTGAAGTGTTGGAACAGAATGCTTCTCTTTCAGAGAAACGCATGTGAGTTTCTTCCTAATGCTTGCAAGAAGCTTAAGGCACTTTCAAAGGAAAGTGATTTTCTCTGAAAGGACAGCCTTTAGAAAGTGAGGCAACACTCCATTCACTTTGCACAGTGAATTGAAGTGTTGGAACAGATTGCTTCTCTTTCAGAGAAACACATGTTAGTTTCTGGTGAATGCTTGTAAGTAGCTTAAGGCAATTTCAAAAGAACGTGATTTTCACTGAAAGGACAGCATTTAGAAAGTGAAGCAACACTCCATTCACTTCGCACAGTGAATTGAAGTGTTGGAAGAGATGGCTTCTCTTTCAGAGAAATGCATGTGAATTTCTTGTGAATGCTTGAAAGTTGCTTAAGGCACTTTCAAACAAAAGTGATTTTCTCTGAAAGGACAGGATTTAGAAAGTGAAGCAACATTCCATTCACTTCGCACAGTGAATTGAAGTGTTGGAACAGACTGCTTCTATTTCAGAGAAACGCATGTGTGTTTCCTGTGAATGCTTGTAAGTAGCTTAAGGCACTTTCAAAGGAAAGTGATTTTCTCTGAAAGGACAGCATTTAGAAAGTGAAGCAACACTCCATTCACTTCGCAGAGTGAATTGAAGTATTGGAACAGACTGCTTCTCTTTCAGAGAAACACATGTGAGTTTCTGGTGAATGCTTGTAAGTAGCTTAAGGCACTTTCAAAGGAAAGTGATTTTCTCTGAAAGGACAGCATTTAGAAAGTGAAGCAACACTCCATTCACTTCGCACAGTGAATTGAAGTGTTGGAACAGACTGCTTCTCTTTCAGAGAAACGCATGTGAGTTTCTTGTGAATGCTTGCAAGTTGCTTAAGGCACTTTCAAAGGAAAGTGATTTTCTCTGAAAGGACAGCATTGAGAAAGTGAAGCAACACTCCATTTCCTTCGTGCAGTGAATTGAAGTGTTGGAACACACTGCTTGTCTTTCATAGAAACGCATTAGTGTTTCTTGTGAATGCTTGCAAGTAGCATAAGGCACTTTCAAAGGAAAGTGATTTTCTCTGAAAGGACAGCATTTAGAAAGTGAAGTAACACTCCATTCACTTCGCACAGTGAATTGAAGGGTTGGAACAGAATGCTTCTCTTTCTGAGAAATGCATGTGAGTTTCTTCCTAATGCTTGCAAGTAGCTTAAGGCACTTTCAAAGGAAAGTGATTTTCTCTGAAAAGACAGTATTTAGAAAGTGAGGCAACACTCCATTCACTTTGCCCAGTGAATTGAAGTGTTGGAACAGATTGCTTCTCTTTCAGAGAAATACATGTGAGTTTCTGGTGAATGCTTGTAAGTAGCTTAAGGCAATTTCAAAGGAACGTGATTTTCTCTGAAAGGACAGCATTTAGAAAGTGAAGCAACACTCCATTCACTTCGCACAGTGAATTGAAGTGTTGGAAGAGAAGGCTTCTCTTTCAGAGAAATGCATGTGAATTTCTTGTGAGTGCTTGAAAGTTGCTTAAGGCACTTTAAAACAAAAGTGATTTTTTCTGAAAGGACAGGATTTAGAAAGTGAAGCAACACTCCATTCACTTCGCACAGTGAATTGAAGTGTTGGAACAGACTGCTTCTATTTCAGAGAAACGCATGTGTGTTTCCTGTGATTGCTTGAAAGTAGCTTAAGGCACTTTCAAAGGAAAGTGATTTTCTCTGAAAGGACATCATTTAGAAAGTGAAGCAACACTCCATTCACTTCGCACAGAGTTGAAGTGTTGGAACAGATTGCTTCTCTTTCAGAGAAATGCATGTGAGTTTCTGTTGAATGCTTGTAAGTAGCTTAAGGCACGTTCAAAGGAAAGTGATTTTCTCTGAAAGGACAGCATTTAGAAAGTGAAGCAACACTCCATTCCCTTCGTGCAGTGAATTGAAGTGTTGGAACAGACTGCTTGTCTTTCATAGAAACGCATTAGTATTTCTTGTGAATGCTTGCAAGTAGCTTAAGGCACTTTCAAATGAAAGTGATTTTCTCTGTAAGGACAGCATTTAGAAAGTGAAGCAACACTCCATTCACTTCGCACAGTGAATTGAAGTGTTGGAACAGAATGCTTCTCTTTCAGAGAAACGCATGTGAGTTTCTTCCTAATGCTTGCAAGAAGCTTAAGGCACTTTCAAAGGAAAGTGATTTTCTCTGAAAGGACAGCATTTAGAAAGTGAGGCAACACTCCATTCACTTTGCCCAGTGAATTGAAGTGTTGGAACAGATTGCTTCTCTTTCAGAGAAACACATGTTAGTTTCTGGTGAATGCTTGTAAGTAGCTTAAGGCAATTTCAAAAGAACGTGATTTTCACTGAAAGGACAGCATTTAGAAAGTGAAGCAACACTCCATTCACTTCGCACAGTGAATTGAAGTGTTGGAAGAGATGGCTTCTCTTTCAGAGAAATGCATGTGAATTTCTTGTGAATGCTTGAAAGTTGCTTAAGGCACTTTCAAACAAAAGTGATTTTCTCTGAAAGGACAGGATTTAGAAAGTGAAGCAGCATTCCATTCACTTCGCACAGTGAATTGAAGTGTTGGAACAGACTGCTTCTATTTCAGAGAAACGCATGTGTGTTTCCTGTGAATGCTTGTAAGTAGCTTAAGGCACTTTCAAAGGAAAGTGATTTTCTCTGAAAGGACAGCATTTAGAAAGTGAAGCAACACTCCATTCACTTCGCAGAGTGAATTGAAGTATTGGAACAGACTGCTTCTCTTTCAGAGAAACACATGTGAGTTTCTGGTGAATGCTTGTAAGTAGCTTAAGGCACTTTCAAAGGAAAGTGATTTTCTCTGAAAGGACAGCATTTAGAAAGTGAAGCAACACTCCATTCACTTCGCACAGTGAATTGAAGTGTTGGAACAGACTGCTTCTCTTTCAGAGAAACGCATGTGAGTTTCTTGTGAATGCTTGCAAGTTGCTTAAGGCACTTTCAAAGGAAAGTGATTTTCTCTGAAAGGACAGCATTTAGAAAGTGAAGCAACACTCCATTTCCTTCGTGCAGTGAATTGAAGTGTTGGAACACACTGCTTGTCTTTCATAGAAACGCATTAGTGTTTCTTGTGAATGCTTGCAAATAGCATAAGGCACTTTCAAAGGAAAGTGATTTTCTCTGAAATGACAGCATTTAGAAAGTGAAGTAACACTCCATTCACTTCGCACAGTGAATTGAAGGGTTGGAACAGAATGCTTCTCTTTCTGTGAAATGCATGTGAGGTTCTTCCTAATGCTTGCAAGTAGCTTAAGGCACTTTCAAAGGAAAGTGATTTTCTCTGAAAAGACAGTATTTAGAAAGTGAGGCAACACTCCATTCACTTTGCCCAGTGAATTGAAGTGTTGGAACAGATTGCTTCTCTTTCAGAGAAATACATGTGAGTTTCTGGTGAATGCTTGTAAGTAGCTTAAGGCAATTTCAAAGGAACGTGATTTTCTCTGAAAGGACAGCATTTAGAAAGTGAAGCAACACTCCATTCACTTCGCACAGTGAATTGAAGTGTTGGAAGAGAAGGCTTCTCTTTCAGAGAAATGCATGTGAATTTCTTGTGAGTGCTTGAAAGTTGCTTAAGGCACTTTAAAACAAAAGTGATTTTTTCTGAAAGGACAGGATTTAGAAAGTGAAGCAACACTCCATTCACTTCGCACAGTGAATTGAAGTGTTGGAACAGACTGCTTCTATTTCAGAGAAACGCATGTGTGTTTCCTGTGATTGCTTGAAAGTAGCTTAAGGCACTTTCAAAGGAAAGTGATTTTCTCTGAAAGGACATCATTTAGAAAGTGAAGCAACACTCCATTCACTTCGCACAGAGTTGAAGTGTTGGAACAGATTGCTTCTCTTTCAGAGAAATGCATGTGAGTTTCTGTTGAATGCTTGTAAGTAGCTTAAGGCACGTTCAAAGGAAAGTGATTTTCTCTGAAAGGACAGCATTTAGAAAGTGAAGCAACACTCCATTCCCTTCGTGCAGTGAATTGAAGTGTTGGAACAGACTGCTTGTCTTTCATAGAAACGCATTAGTATTTCTTGTGAATGCTTGCAAGTAGCTTAAGGCACTTTCAAATGAAAGTGATTTTCTCTGTAAGGACAGCATTTAGAAAGTGAAGCAACACTCCATTCACTTCGCACAGTGAATTGAAGTGTTGGAACAGAATGCTTCTCTTTCAGAGAAACGCATGTGAGTTTCTTCCTAATGCTTGCAAGAAGCTTAAGGCACTTTCAAAGGAAAGTGATTTTCTCTGAAAGGACAGCATTTAGAAAGTGAGGCAACACTCCATTCACTTTGCCCAGTGAATTGAAGTGTTGGAACAGATTGCTTCTCTTTCAGAGAAACACATGTTAGTTTCTGGTGAATGCTTGTAAGTAGCTTAAGGCAATTTCAAAAGAACGTGATTTTCACTGAAAGGACAGCATTTAGAAAGTGAAGCAACACTCCATTCACTTCGCACAGTGAATTGAAGTGTTGGAAGAGATGGCTTCTCTTTCAGAGAAATGCATGTGAATTTCTTGTGAATGCTTGAAAGTTTCTTAAGGCACTTTCAAACAAAAGTGATTTTCTCTGAAAGGACAGGATTTAGAAAGTGAAGCAGCATTCCATTCACTTCGCACAGTGAATTGAAGTGTTGGAACAGACTGCTTCTATTTCAGAGAAACGCATGTGTGTTTCCTGTGAATGCTTGTAAGTAGCTTAAGGCACTTTCAAAGGAAAGTGATTTTCTCTGAAAGGACAGCATTTAGAAAGTGAAGCAACACTCCATTCACTTCCCACAGTGAATTGAAGTATTGGAACAGACTGCTTCTCTTTCAGAGAAACACATGTGAGTTTCTGGTGAATGCTTGTAAGTAGCTTAAGGCACTTTCAAAGGAAAGTGATTTTCTCTGAAAGGACAGCATTTAGAAAGTGAAGCAACACTCCATTCACTTCGCACAGTGAATTGAAGTGTTGGAACAGACTGCTTCTCTTTCAGAGAAACGCATGTGAGTTTCTTGTGAATGCTTGCAAGTTGCTTAAGGCACTTTCAAAGGAAAGTGATTTTCTCTGAAAGGACAGCATTTAGAAAGTGAAGCAACACTCCATTTCTTCATGCAGTGAATTGAAGTGTTGGAACACACTGCTTGTCTTTCATAGAAACGCATTAGTGTTTCTTGTGAATGCTTGCAAGTAGCATAAGGCACTTTCAAAGGAAAGTTATTTTCTCTGAAATGACAGCATTTAGAAAGTGAAGTAACACTCCATTCACTTCGCACAGTGAATTGAAGGGTTGGAACAGAATGCTTCTCTTTCTGAAAAATGCATGTGAGTTTCTTCCTAATGCTTGCAAGTAGCTTAAGGCACTTTCAAAGGAAAGTGATTTTCTCTGAAAAGACAGTATTTAGAAAGTGAGGCAACACTCCATTCACTTTGCCCAGTGAATTGAAGAGTTGGAATAGATTGCTTCTCTTTCAGAGAAATACATGTGAGTTTCTGGTGAATGCTTGTAAGTAGCTTAAGGCAATTTCAAAGGAACGTGATTTTCTCTGAAAGGACAGCATTTAGAAAGTGAAGCAACACTCCATTCACTTCGCACAGTGAATTGAAGTGTTGGAAGAGAAGGCTTCTCTTTCAGAGAAATGCATGTGAATTTCTTGTGAGTGCTTGAAAGTTGCTTAAGGCACTTTAAAACAAAAGTGATTTTTTCTGAAAGGACAGGATTTAGAAAGTGAAGCAACACTCCATTCACTTCGCACAGTGAATTGAAGTGTTGGAACAGACTGCTTCTATTTCAGAGAAACGCATGTGTGTTTCCTGTGATTGCTTGAAAGTAGCTTAAGGCACTTTCAAAGGAAAGTGATTTTCTCTGAAAGGACATCATTTAGAAAGTGAAGCAACACTCCATTCACTTCGCACAGAGTTGAAGTGTTGGAACAGATTGCTTCTCTTTCAGAGAAATGCATGTGAGTTTCTGTTGAATGCTTGTAAGTAGCTTAAGGCACTTTCAAAGGAAAGTGATTTTCTCTGAAAGGACAGCATTTAGAAAGTGAAGCAACACTCCATTCCCTTCATTCAGTGAATTGAAGTGTTGGAACAGACTGCTTGTCTTTCATAGAAACGCATTAGTATTTCTTGTGAAGGCTTGCAAGTAGATTAAGGCACTTTCAAATGAAAGTGATTTTCTCTGAAAGACAGCATTTAGAAAGTGAAGCAACACTCCATTCACTTCGCACAGTGAATTGAAGTGTTGGAACAGAATGCTTCTCTTTCAGAGAAACGCATGTGAGTTTCTTCCTAATGCTTCCAAGAAGCTTAAGGCACTTTCAAAGGAAAGTGATTTTCTCTGAAAGGACAGCATTTAGAAAGTGAGGCAACACTCCATTCACTTTGCACAGTGAATTGAAGTGTTGGAACAGATTGCTTCTCTTTCAGAGAAACACATGTTAGTTTCTGGTGAATGCTTGTACGTAGCTTAAGGCAATTTCAAAGGAACGTGATTTTCACTGAAAGGACAGCATTTAGAAAGTGAAGCAACACTCCATTCACTTCGCACAGTGAATTGAAGTGTTGGAAGAGATGGCTTCTCTTTCAGAGAAATGCATGTGAATTTCTTGTGAATGCTTGAAAGTTGCTTAAGGCACTTTCAAACAAAAGTGATCTTCTCTGAAAGGACAGGATTTAGAAAGTGAAGCAACATTCCATTCTCTTCGCACTGTGAATTGAAGTGTTGGAACAGACTGCTTCTATTTCAGAAAAACGCATGTGTGTTTCCTGTGAATGCTTGTAAGTAGCTTAAGGCACTTTCAAAGGAAAGTGATTTTCTCTGAAAGGACAGCATTTAGAAAGTGAAGCAACACTCCATTCACTTCGCAGAGTGAATTGAAGTATTGGAACAGACTGCTTCTCTTTCAGAAAAATACATGTGAGTTTCTGGTGAATGCTTGTAAGTAGCTTAAGGCACTTTCAAAGGAAAGTGATTTTCTCTGAAAGGACAGCATTTAGAAAGTGAAGCAACACTCCATTCACTTCGCACAGTGAATTGAAGTGTTGGAACAGACTGCTTCTCTTTCAGAGAAACGCATGTGAGTTTCTGGTGAATGCTTGCAAGTTGCTTAAGGCACTTTCAAAGGAAAGTGATTTTCTCTGAAAGGACAGCATTTAGAAAGTGAAGCAACACTCCATTCACTTCGCACAGTGAATTGAAGTGTTGGAACAGACTGCTTCTCTTTCAGAGAAACGCATGTGAGTTTCTTGTGAATGCTTGCAAGTTGCTTAAGGCACTTTCAAAGGAAAGTGATTTTCTCTGAAAGGACAGCATTTAGAAAGTGAAGCAACACTCCATTCACTTCGCACAGGGAATTGAAGTGTTGGAACACACTGCTTGTCTTTCATAGAAACGCATTAGTGTTTCTTGTGAATGCTTGCAAGTAGCATAAGGCACTTTCAAAGGAAAGTGATTTTCTCTGAAAGGACCCCATTTAGAAAGTGAAGTAACACTCCATTCACTTCGCACAGTGAATTGAAGGGTTGGAACAGAATGCTTCTCTTTCTGAGAAATGCATGTGAGTTTCTTCCTAATGCTTGCAAGTAGCTTAAGGCACTTTCAAAGGAAAGTGATTTTCTCTGAAAAGACAGTATTTAGAAAGTGAGGCAACACTCCATTCACTTTGCCCAGTGAATTGAAGTGTTGGAACAGATTGCTTCTCTTTCAGAGAAATACATGTGAGTTTCTGTTGAATGCTTGTAAGTAGCTTATGGCAATTTCAAAGGAACGTGATTTTCTCTGAAAGGACAGCATTTAGAAAGTGAAGCAACACTCCATTCACTTCGCACATTGAATTGAAGTGTTGGAAGAGATGGCTTCTCTTTCAGAGAAATGCATGTGAATTTCTGTGAATGCTTGAAAGTTGCTTAAGGCACTTTCAAACAAAAGTGATCTTCTCTGAAAGGACAGAATTTAGAAAGTGAAGCAACATTCCATTCACTTCGCACAGTGAATTGAAGTGTTGGAACAGACTGCTTCTATTTCAGAAAAACGCATGTGTGTTTCCTGTGAATGCTTGTAAGTAGCTTAAGGCACTTTCAAAGGAAAGTGATTTTCTCTGAAAGGACAGGATTTAGAAAGTGAAGCACCACTCCATTCACTTCGCACAGTGAATTGAAGTGTTGGAACAGACTGCTTCTATTTCAGAGAAACGCATGTGTGTTTCCTGTGAATGCTTGAAAGTAGCTTAAGGCACTTTCAAAGGAAAGTGATTTTCTCTGAAAGGACATCATTTAGAAAGTGAAGCAACACTCCATTCACTTCGCACAGAGTTGAAGTGTTGGAACAGATTGCTTCTCTTTCAGAGAAACACATGTGAGTTTCTGTTGAATGCTTGTAAGTAGCTTAAGGCACTTTCAAAGGAACGTGACTTTCTCTGAAAGGACAGCATTTAGAAAGTGAAGCAACACTCCATTCCCTTCGAGCAGTGAATTGAAGTGTTGGAACAGACTGCCTGTCTTTCATAGAAACGCATTAGTATTTCTTGTGAATGCTTGCAAGTAGCTTAAGGCACTTTCAAATGAAAGTGATTTTCTCTGTAAGGACAGCATTTAGAAAGTGAAGCAACACTCCATTCACTTCGCACAGTGAATTGAAGTGTTGGAACAGAATGCTTCTCTTTCAGAGAAACGCATGTGAGTTTCTTCCTAATGCTTGCAAGAAGCTTAAGGCACTTTCAAAGGAAAGTGATTTTCTCTGAAAGGACAGCCTTTAGAAAGTGAGGCAACACTCCATTCACTTTGCACAGTGAATTGAAGTGTTGGAACAGATTGCTTCTCTTTCAGAGAAACACATGTTAGTTTCTGGTGAATGCTTGTAAGTAGCTTAAGGCAATTTCAAAAGAACGTGATTTTCACTGAAAGGACAGCATTTAGAAAGTGAAGCAACACTCCATTCACTTCGCACAGTGAATTGAAGTGTTGGAAGAGATGGCTTCTCTTTCAGAGAAATGCATGTGAATTTCTTGTGAATGCTTGAAAGTTGCTTAAGGCACTTTCAAACAAAAGTGATTTTCTCTGAAAGGACAGGATTTAGAAAGTGAAGCAACATTCCATTCACTTCGCACAGTGAATTGAAGTGTTGGAACAGACTGCTTCTATTTCAGAGAAACGCATGTGTGTTTCCTGTGAATGCTTGTAAGTAGCTTAAGGCACTTTCAAAGGAAAGTGATTTTCTCTGAAAGGACAGCATTTAGAAAGTGAAGCAACACTCCATTCACTTCGCAGAGTGAATTGAAGTATTGGAACAGACTGCTTCTCTTTCAGAGAAACACATGTGAGTTTCTGGTGAATGCTTGTAAGTAGCTTAAGGCACTTTCAAAGGAAAGTGATTTTCTCTGAAAGGACAGCATTTAGAAAGTGAAGCAACACTCCATTCACTTCGCACAGTGAATTGAAGTGTTGGAACAGACTGCTTCTGTTTCAGAGAAACGCATGTGAGTTTCTTGTGAATGCTTGCAAGTTGCTTAAGGCACTTTCAAAGGAAAGTGATTTTCTCTGAAAGGACAGCATTTAGAAAGTGAAGCAACACTCCATTTCCTTCGTGCAGTGAATTGAAGTGTTGGAACACACTGCTTGTCTTTCATAGAAACGCATTAGTGTTTCTTGTGAATGCTTGCAAGTAGCATAAGGCACTTTCAAAGGAAAGTGATTTTCTCTGAAAGGACAGCATTTAGAAAGTGAAGTAACACTCCATTCACTTCGCACAGTGAATTGAAGGGTTGGAACAGAATGCTTCTCTTTCTGAGAAATGCATGTGAGTTTCTTCCTAATGCTTGCAAGTAGCTTAAGGCACTTTCAAAGGAAAGTGATTTTCTCTGAAAGACAGTATTTAGAAAGTGAGGCAACACTCCATTCACTTTGCCCAGTGAATTGAAGTGTTGGAACAGATTGCTTCTCTTTCAGAGAAATACATGTGAGTTTCTGGTGAATGCTTGTAAGTAGCTTAAGGCAATTTCAAAGGAACGTGATTTTCTCTGAAAGGACAGCATTTAGAAAGTGAAGCAACACTCCATTCACTTCGCACAGTGAATTGAAGTGTTGGAAGAGAAGGCTTCTCTTTCAGAGAAATGCATGTGAATTTCTTGTGAGTGCTTGAAAGTTGCTTAAGGCACTTTAAAACAAAAGTGATTTTTTCTGAAAGGACAGGATTTAGAAAGTGAAGCAACACTCCATTCACTTCGCACAGTGAATTGAAGTGTTGGAACAGACTGCTTCTATTTCAGAGAAACGCATGTGTGTTTCCTGTGATTGCTTGAAAGTAGCTTAAGGCACTTTCAAAGGAAAGTGATTTTCTCTGAAAGGACATCATTTAGAAAGTGAAGCAACACTCCATTCCCTTCGAGCAGTGAATTGTATTGTTGGAACAGACTGCCTGTCTTTCATAGAAACGCATTAGTATTTCTTGTGAATGCTTGCAAGTAGCTTAAGGCACTTTCAAATGAAAGTGATTTTCTCTGTAAGGACAGCATTTAGAAAGTGAAGCAACACTCCATTCACTTCGCACAGTGAATTGAAGTGTTGGAACAGAATGCTTCTCTTTCAGAGAAACGCATGTGAGTTTCTTCCTAATGCTTGCAAGAAGCTTAAGTCACTTTCAAAGGAAAGTGATTTTCTCTGAAAGGACAGCCTTTAGAAAGTGAGGCAACACTCCATTCACTTTGCACAGTGAATTGAAGTGTTGGAACAGATTGCTTCTCTTTCAGAGAAACACATGTTAGTTTCTGGTGAATGCTTGTAAGTAGCTTAAGGCAATTTCAAAAGAACGTGATTTTCACTGAAAGGACAGCATTTAGAAAGTGAAGCAACACTCCATTCACTTCGCACAGTGAATTGAAGTGTTGGAAGAGATGGCTTCTCTTTCAGAGAAATGCATGTGAATTTCTTGTGAATGCTTGAAAGTTGCTTAAGGCACTTTCAAACAAAAGTGATTTTCTCTGAAAGGACAGGATTTAGAAAGTGAAGCAACATTCCATTCACTTCGCACAGTGAATTGAAGTGTTGGACCAGACTGCTTCTATTTCAGAGAAACGCATGTGTGTTTCCTGTGAATGCTTGTAAGTAGCTTAAGGCACTTTCAAAGGAAAGTGATTTTCTCTGAAAGGACAGCATTTAGAAAGTGAAGCAACACTCCATTCACTTCGCAGAGTGAATTGAAGTATTGGAACAGACTGCTTCTCTTTCAGAGAAACACATGTGAGTTTCTGGTGAATGCTTGTAAGTAGCTTAAGGCACTTTCAAAGGAAAGTGATTTTCTCTGAAAGGACAGCATTTAGAAAGTGAAGCAACACTCCATTCACTTCGCACAGTGAATTGAAGTGTTGGAACAGACTGCTTCTGTTTCAGAGAAACGCATGTGAGTTTCTTGTGAATGCTTGCAAGTTGCTTAAGGCACTTTCAAAGGAAAGTGATTTTCTCTGAAAGGACAGCATTTAGAAAGTGAAGCAACACTCCATTTCCTTCGTGCAGTGAATTGAAGTGTTGGAACACACTGCTTGTCTTTCATAGAAACGCATTAGTGTTTCTTGTGAATGCTTGCAAGTAGCATAAGGCACTTTCAAAGGAAAGTGATTTTCTCTGAAAGGACAGCATTTAGAAAGTGAAGTAACACTCCATTCACTTCGCACAGTGAATTGAAGGGTTGGAACAGAATGCTTCTCTTTCTGAGAAATGCATGTGAGTTTCTTCCTAATGCTTGCAAGTAGCTTAAGGCACTTTCAAAGGAAAGTGATTTTCTCTGAAAGACAGTATTTAGAAAGTGAGACAACACTCCATTCACTTTGCCCAGTGAATTGAAGTGTTGGAACAGATTGCTTCTCTTTCAGAGAAATACATGTGAGTTTCTGGTGAATGCTTGTAAGTAGCTTAAGGCAATTTCAAAGGAACGTGATTTTCTCTGAAAGGACAGCATTTAGAAAGTGAAGCAACACTCCATTCACTTCGCACAGTGAATTGAAGTGTTGGAAGAGAAGGCTTCTCTTTCAGAGAAATGCATGTGAATTTCTTGTGAGTGCTTGAAAGTTGCTTAAGGCACTTTAAAACAAAAGTGATTTTTTCTGAAAGGACAGGATTTAGAAAGTGAAGCAACACTCCATTCACTTCGCACAGTGAATTGAAGTGTTGGAACAGACTGCTTCTATTTCAGAGAAACGCATGTGTGTTTCCTGTGATTGCTTGAAAGTAGCTTAAGGCACTTTCAAAGGAAAGTGATTTTCTCTGAAAGGACATCATTTAGAAAGTGAAGCAACACTCCATTCCCTTCGAGCAGTGAATTGAAGTGTTGGAACAGACTGCCTGTCTTTCATAGAAACGCATTAGTATTTCTTGTGAATGCTTGCAAGTAGCTTAAGGCACTTTCAAATGAAAGTGATTTTCTCTGTAAGGACAGCATTTAGAAAGTGAAGCAACACTCCATTCACTTCGCACAGTGAATTGAAGTGTTGGAACAGAATGCTTCTCTTTCAGAGAAACGCATGTGAGTTTCTTCCTAATGCTTGCAAGAAGCTTAAGTCACTTTCAAAGGAAAGTGATTTTCTCTGAAAGGACAGCCTTTAGAAAGTGAGGCAACACTCCATTCACTTTGCACAGTGAATTGAAGTGTTGGAACAGATTGCTTCTCTTTCAGAGAAACACATGTTAGTTTCTGGTGAATGCTTGTAAGTAGCTTAAGGCAATTTCAAAAGAACGTGATTTTCACTGAAAGGACAGCATTTAGAAAGTGAAGCAACACTCCATTCACTTCGCACAGTGAATTGAAGTGTTGGAAGAGATGGCTTCTCTTTCAGAGAAATGCATGTGAATTTCTTGTGAATGCTTGAAAGTTGCTTAAGGCACTTTCAAACAAAAGTGATTTTCTCTGAAAGGACAGGATTTAGAAAGTGAAGCAACATTCCATTCACTTCGCACAGTGAATTGAAGTGTTGGACCAGACTGCTTCTATTTCAGAGAAACGCATGTGTGTTTCCTGTGAATGTTTGTAAGTAGCTTAAGGCACTTTCAAAGGAAAGTGATTTTCTCTGAAAGGAAAGCATTTAGAAAGTGAAGCAACACTCCATTCACTTCGCAGAGTGAATTGAAGTATTGGAACAGACTGCTTCTCTTTCAGAGAAACACATGTGAGTTTCTGGTGAATGCTTGTAAGTAGCTTAAGGCACTTTCAAAGGAAAGTGATTTTCTCTGAAAGGACAGCATTTAGAAAGTGAAGCAACACTCCATTCACTTCGCACAGTGAATTGAAGTGTTGGAACAGACTGCTTCTGTTTCAGAGAAACGCATGTGAGTTTCTTGTGAATGCTTGCAAGTTGCTTAAGGCACTTTCAAAGGAAAGTGATTTTCTCTGAAAGGACAGCATTTAGAAAGTGAAGCAACACTCCATTTCCTTCGTGCAGTGAATTGAAGTGTTGGAACACACTGCTTGTCTTTCATAGAAACGCATTAGTGTTTCTTGTGAATGCTTGCAAGTAGCATAAGGCACTTTCAAAGGAAAGTGATTTTCTCTGAAAGGACAGCATTTAGAAAGTGAAGTAACACTCCATTCACTTCGCACAGTGAATTGAAGGGTTGGAACAGAATGCTTCTCTTTCTGAGAAATGCATGTGAGTTTCTTCCTAATGCTTGCAAGTAGCTTAAGGCACTTTCAAAGGAAAGTGATTTTCTCTGAAAGACAGTATTTAGAAAGTGAGGCAACACTCCATTCACTTTGCACAGTGAATTGAAGTGTTGGAACAGATTGCTTCTCTTTCAGAGAAATACATGTGAGTTTCTGGTGAATGCTTGTAAGTAGCTTAAGGTAATTTCAAAGGAACGTGATTTTCTCTGAAAGGACAGCATTTAGAAAGTGAAGCAACACTCCATTCACTTCGCACAGTGAATTGAAGTGTTGGAAGAGAAGGCTTCTCTTTCAGAGAAATGCATGTGAATTTCTTGTGAGTGCTTGAAAGTTGCTTAAGGCACTTTAAAACAAAAGTGATTTTTTCTGAAAGGACAGGATTTAGAAAGTGAAGCAACACTCCATTCACTTCGCACAGTGAATTGAAGTGTTGGAACAGACTGCTTCTATTTCAGAGAAACGCATGTGTGTTTCCTGTGATTGCTTGAAAGTAGCTTAAGGCACTTTCAAAGGAAAGTGATTTTCTCTGAAAGGACATCATTTAGAAAGTGAAGCAACACTCCATTCACTTCGCACAGAGTTGAAGTGTTGGAACAGATTGCTTCTCTTTCAGAGAAATGCATGTGAGTTTCTGTTGAATGCTCGTAAGTAGCTTAAGGCACTTTCAAAGGAAAGTGATTTTCTCTGAAAGGACAGCATTTAGAAAGTGAAGCAACACTCCATTCCCTTCGTGCAGTGAATTGAAGTGTTGGAACAGACTGCTTGTCTTTCATAGAAACGCATTAGTATTTCTTGTGAATGCTTGCAAGTAGCTTAAGGCACTTTCAAATGAAAGTGATTTTCTCTGTAAGGACAGCATTTAGAAAGTGAAGCAACACTCCATTCACTTCGCACAGTGAATTGAAGTGTTGGAACAGAATGCTTCTCTTTCAGAGAAACGCATGTGAGTTTCTTCCTAATGCTTGCAAGAAGCTTAAGGCACTTTCAAAGGAAAGTGATTTTCTCTGAAAGGACAGCATTTAGAAAGTGAGGCAACACTCCATTCACTTTGCCCAGTGAATTGAAGTGTTGGAACAGATTGCTTCTCTTTCAGAGAAACACATGTTAGTTTCTGGTGAATGCTTGTAAGTAGCTTAAGGCAATTTCAAAAGAACGTGATTTTCACTGAAAGGACAGCATTTAGAAAGTGAAGCAACACTCCATTCACTTCGCACAGTGAATTGAAGTGTTGGAAGAGATGGCTTCTCTTTCAGAGAAATGCATGTGAATTTCTTGTGAATGCTTGAAAGTTGCTTAAGGCACTTTCAAACAAAAGTGATTTTCTCTGAAAGGACAGGATTTATAAAGTGAAGCAACATTCCATTCACTTCGCACAGTGAATTGAAGTGTTGGAACAGACTGCTTCTATTTCAGAGAAACGCATGTGTGTTTCCTGTGAATGCTTGTAAGTAGCTTAAGGCTCTTTCAAAGGAAAGTGATTTTCTCTGAAAGGACAGCATTTAGAAAGTGAAGCAACACTCCATTCACTTCGCAGAGTGAATTGAAGTATTGGAACAGACTGCTTCTCTTTCAGAGAAACACATGTGAGTTTCTGGTGAATGCTTGTAAGTAGCTTAAGGCACTTTCAAAGGAAAGTGATTTTCTCTGAAAGGACAGCATTTAGAAAGTGAAGCAACACTCCATTCACTTCGCACAGTGAATTGAAGTGTTGGAACAGACTGCTTCTCTTTCAGAGAAACGCATGTGAGTTTCTTGTGAATGCTTGCAAGTTGCTTAAGGCACTTTCAAAGGAAAGTGATTTTCTCTGAAAGGACAGCATTTAGAAAGTGAAGCAACACTCCATTTCCTTCGTGCAGTGAATTGAAGTGTTGGAACACACTGCTTGTCTTTCATAGAAACGCATTAGTGTTTCTTGTGAATGCTTGCAAGTAGCTTAAGGCACTTTCAAAGGAAAGTGATTTTCTCTGAAAGGACAGCATTTAGAAAGTGAAGCAACACTCCATTCACTTCGAACAGTGAATTGAAGGGTTGGAACAGAATGCTTCTCTTTCAGAGAAACGCATGTGAGTTTCTTCCTAATGCTTGCAAGTAGCTTAAGGCACTTTCAAAGGAAAGTGATTTTCTCTGAAAAGACAGTATTTAGAAAGTGAGGCAACACTCCATTCACTTTGCCCAGTGAATTGAAGTGTTGGAACAGATTGCTTCTCTTTCAGAGAAATACATGTGAGTTTCTGGTGAATGCTTGTAAGTAGCTTAAGGCAATTTCAAAGGAACGTGATTTTCTCTGAAAGGAAAGCATTTAGAAAGTGAAGCAACACTCCATTCACTTCGCACAGTGAATTGAAGTGTTGGAAGAGAAGGCTTCTCTTTCAGAGAAATGCATGTGAATTTCTTGTGAGTGCTTGAAAGTTGCTTAAGGCACTTTCAAACAAAAGTGATTTTCTCTGAAAGGACAGGATTTAGAAAGTGAAGCACCACTCCATTCACTTCGCACAGTGAATTGAAGTGTTGGAACAGACTGCTTCTATTTCAGAGAAACGCATGTGTGTTTCCTGTGAATGCTTGAAAGTAGCTTAAGGCACTTTCAAAGGAAAGTGATTTTCTCTGAAAGGACATCATTTAGAAAGTGAAGCAACACTCTATTCACTTCGCACAGAGTTGAAGTGTTGGAACAGATTGCTTCTCTTTCAGAGAAATGCATGTGAGTTTCTGTTGAATGCTTGTAAGTAGCTTAAGGCACTTTCAAAGGAATGTGACTTTCTCTGAAAGGACAGCATTTAGAAAGTGAAGCAACACTCCATTCCCTTCGAGCAGTGAATTGAAGTGTTGGAACAGACTGCCTGTCTTTCATAGAAACGCATTAGTATTTCTTGTGAATGCTTGCAAGTAGCTTAAGGCACTTTCAAATGAAAGTGATTTTCTCTGTAAGGACAGCATTTAGAAAGTGAAGCAACACTCCATTCACTTCGCACAGTGAATTGAAGTGTTGGAACAGAATGCTTCTCTTTCAGAGAAACGCATGTGAGTTTCTTCCTAATGCTTGCAAGAAGCTTAAGGCACTTTCAAAGGAAAGTGATTTTCTCTGAAAGGACAGCATTTAGAAAGTGAGGCAACACTCCATTCACTTTGCCCAGTAAATTGAAGTGTTGGAACAGATTGCTTCTCTTTCAGAGAAACACATGTTAGTTTCTGGTGAATGCTTGTAAGTAGCTTAAGGCAATTTCAAAAGAACGTGATTTTCACTGAAAGGACAGCATTTAGAAAGTGAAGCAACACTCCATTCACTTCGCACAGTGAATTGAAGTGTTGGAAGAGATGGCTTCTCTTTCAGAGAAATGCATGTGAATTTCTTGTGAAAGCTTGAAAGTTGCTTAAGGCACTTTCAAACAAAAGTGATTTTCTCTGAAAGGACAGGATTTAGAAAGTGAAGCAACATTCCATTCACTTCGCACAGTGAATTGAAGTGTTGGAACAGACTGCTTCTATTTCAGAGAAACGCATGTGTGTTTCCTGTGAATGCTTGTAAGTAGCTTAAGGCACTTTCAAAGGAAAGTGATTTTCTCTGAAAGGACAGCATTTAGAAAGTGAAGCAACACTCCATTCACTTCGTAGAGTGAATTGAAGTATTGGAACAGACTGCTTCTCTTTCAGAGAAACACATGTGAGTTTCTGGTGAATGCTTGTAAGTAGCTTAAGGCACTTTCAAAGGAAAGTGATTTTCTCTGAAAGGACAGCATTTAGAAAGTGAAGCAACACTCCATTCACTTCGCACAGTGAATTGAAGTGTTGGAACAGACTGCTTCTCTTTCAGAGGAACGCATGTGAGTTTCTTGTGAATGCTTGCAAGTTGCTTAAGGCACTTTCAAAGGAAAGTGATTTTCTCTGAAAGGACAGCATTTAGAAAGTGAAGCAACACTCCATTTCCTTCGTGCAGTGAATTGAAGTGTTGGAACACACTGCTTGTCTTTCATAGAAACGCATTAGTGTTTCTTGTGAATGCTTGCAAGTAGCTTAAGGCACTTTCAAAGGAAAGTGATTTTCTCTGAAAGGACAGCATTTAGAAAGTGAAGCAACACTCCATTCATTTCGCACAGTGAATTGAAGGGTTGGAACAGAATGCTTCTCTTTCAGAGAAACGCATATGAGTTTCTTCCTAATGCTTGCAAGTAGCTTAAGGCACTTTCAAAGGAAAGTGATTTTCTCTGAAAAGACAGTATTTAGAAAGTGAGGCAACACTCCATTCACTTTGCCCAGTGAATTGAAGTGTTGGAACAGATTGCTTCTCTTTCAGAGAAATACATGTGAGTTTCTGGTGAATGCTTGTAAGTAGCTTAAGGCAATTTCAAAGGAACGTGATTTTCTCTGAAAGGACAGCATTTAGAAAGTGAAGCAACACTCCATTCACTTCGCACAGTGAATTGAAGTGTTGGAACAGACTGCTTCTATTTCAGAGAAACGCATGTGTGTTTCCTGTGAATGCTTGTAAGTAGCATAAGGCACTTTCAAAGGAAAGTGATTTTCTCTGAAAGGACAGCATTTAGAAAGTGAAGCAACACTCCATTCACTTCGTAGAGTGAATTGAAGTATTGGAACAGACTGCTTCTCTTTCAGAGAAACACATGTGAGTTTCTGGTGAATGCTTGTAAGTAGCTTAAGGCACTTTCAAAGGAAAGTGATTTTCTCTGAAAGGACAGCATTTAGAAAGTGAAGCAACACTCCATTCACTTCGCACAGTGAATTGAAGTGTTGGAACAGATTGCTTTTCTTTCAGAGAAATGCATGTGAGTTTCTGTTGAATGCTTGTAAGTAGCTTAAGGCACTTTCAAAGGAACGTGACTTTCTCTGAAAGGACAGCATTTAGAAAGTGAAGCAACACTCCATTCCCTTCGTGCAGTGAATTGATGTGTTGGAACAGACTGCTTCTCTTTCATAGAAACGCAATAGTATTCCTTGTGAATGCTTGCAAGTAGCTTACGGCACTTTCAAATGAAAGTGATTTTCTCTGAAAGGACAGCATTTAGAAAGTGAAGCAACACTCCATTCACTTCGCACAGTGAATTGAAGTGTTGGAACAGAATGCTTCTCTTTCAGAGAAACGCATGTGAGTTTCTTCCTAATGCTTGCAATAAGCTTAAGGTACTTTCAAAGGAAAGTTATTTTCTCTGAAAGGACAGCATTTCGAAAGTGAGGCAACACTCCATTCACTTTGCCCAGTGATTGAAGTGTTGGAACAGATTGCTTCTCTTTCAGAGAAACACATGTGAGTTTCTGGTGAATGCTTGTAAGTAGCTTAAGGCAATTTCAAAGGAACGTGATTTTCACTGTAAGGACAGCATTTAGAAAGTGAAGCAACACTCCATTCACTTCGCACAGTGAATTGAAATGTTGGAAGAGATGGCTTCTCTTTCAGAGAAATGCATGTGAATTTCTTGTGAATGCTTGAAAGTTGCTTAAGGCACTTTCAAACAAAAGTGATTTTTTCTGAAATGACAGGATTTAGAAAGTGAAGCAACACTCCATTCACTTCGGACAGTGAATTGAAGTGTTGGAACAGACTGCTTCTATTTCAGAGAAACGCATGTGTGTTTCCTGTGAATGCTTGGAAGTAGCTTAAGGCACTTTCAAAGGAAAGTGATTTTCTCTGAAAGGACAGCATGTAGAAAGTGAAGTAACATTCCATTCACTTCGCACAGTGAATTGAAGTGTTGGAACAGACTGCTTCTCTTTCAGAGAAATGCATGTGAGTTTCTGGTGAATGCTTGTAAGTAGCTTAAGGCATTTTCAAAGGAACGTGATTTTCTCTGAAAGGACAGCATTTAGAAAGTGAAGCAACACTCCATTTCCTTCGTGCAGTGAATTGAAGTGTTGGAACACACTGCTTGTCTTTCATAGAAACGCATTAGTGTTTCTTGTGAATGCTTGTAAGTAGCTTAAGGCACTTTCAAAGGAAAGTGATTTTCTCTGAAAGGACAGCATTTAGAAAGTGAAGCAACACTCCATTCACTTCGCACAGTGAATTGAAGGGTTGGAACAGAATGCTTCTCTTTCAGAGAAACGCATGTGAGTTTCTTCCTAATGCTTGCAAGTAGCTTAAGGCACTTTCAAAGGAAAGTGATTTTCCTTGAAAGGACAGTATTTAGAAAGTGAGGCAACACTCCATTCACTTTGCCCAGTGAATTGAAGTGTTGGAACAGATTGCTTCTCTTTCAGAGAAATACGTGTGAGTTTCTGGTAAATGCTTGTAAGTAGCTTAAGGCAATTTCAAAGGAACGTGATTTTCTCTGAAAGTACAGCATTTAGAAAATGAAGCAACACTCCATTCACTTTGCACAGTGAATTGAAGTGTTGGAAGAGAAGGCTTTTCTTTCAGAGAAATGCATGTGAATTTCTTGTGAATGCTTGAAAGTTGCTTAAGGCACTTTCAAACAAAAGTGATTTTCTCTGAAAGGACAGGATTTAGAAAGTGAAGCACCACTCCATTCACTTCGCACAGTGAATTGAAGTGTTGGAACAGACTGCTTCTATTTCAGAGAAACGCATGTGTGTTTCCTGTGAATGCTTGTAAGTAGCTTAAAGCACTTTCAAAGGAAAGTGATTTTCTCTGAAAGGAGAGCATTTAGAAAGTGAAGCAACACTCCATTCACTTCGCACAGAGTTGAAGTGTTGGAACAGATTGCTTTTATTTCAGAGAAATGCATGTGAGTTTCTGTTGAATGCTTGTAAGTAGCTTAAGGCACTTTCAAAGGAACGTGACTTTCTCTGAAAGGACAGCATTTAGAAAGTGAAGCAACACTCCATTCCCTTCGTGCAGTGAATTGAAGTGTTGGAACAGACTGCTTCTCTTTCATAGAAACGCATTAGTATTTCTTGTGAATGCTTGCAAGTAGCTTAAGGCACTTTCAAATGAAAGTGATTTTCTCTGAAAGGACAGCATTTAGAAAGTGAAGCAACACTCCATTCACTTCGCACAGTGAATTGAAGTGTTGGAACAGAATGCTTCTCTTTCAGAGAAACGCATGTGAGTTTCTTCCTAATGCTTGCAATAAGCTTAAGGTACTTTCAAAGGAAAGTTATTTTCTCTGAAAGGACAGCATTTCGAAAGTGAGGCAACACTCCATTCACTTTGCCCAGTGATTGAAGTGTTGGAACAGATTGCTTCTCTTTCAGAGAAACACATGTGAGTTTCTGGTGAATGCTTGTATGTAGCTTAAGGCAATTTCAAAGGAACGTGATTTTCACTGAAAGGACAGCATTTAGAAAGTGAAGCAACACTCCATTCACTTCGCACAGTGAATTGAAATGTTGGAAGAGATGGCTTCTCTTTCAGAGAAATGCATGTGAATTTCTTGTGAATGCTTGAAAGTTGCTTAAGGCACTTTCAAACAAAAGTGATTTTTTCTGAAAGGACAGGATTTAGAAAGTGAAGCAACACTCCATTCACTTCGGACAGTGAATTGAAGTGTTGGAACAGACTGCTTCTATTTCAGAGAAACGCATGTGTGTTTCCTGTGAATGCTTGGAAGTAGCTTAAGGCACTTTCAAAGGAAAGTGATTTTCTCTGAAAGGACAGCATGTAGAAAGTGAAGTAACATTCCATTCACTTCGCACAGTGAATTGAAGTGTTGGAACAGACTGCTTCTCTTTCAGAGAAATGCATGTGAGTTTCTGTTGAATGCTTGTAAGTAGCTAAAGGCTCTTTCAAAGGAAAGTGATTTTCTCTGAAAGGACAGCATTTAGAGAGTAAAGCAACACTCCATTCCCTTCGGGCAATGAATTGAAGTGTTGGAACAGACTGCTTCTCTTTCATAGAAACGCATTAGTGTTTCTTGTGAATGCTTGCAAGTAGCTTAAGGCAGTTTCAAAGGAAAGTGATTTTCTCTGAAAGGACAGCATTTAGAAAGTGAAGCAACACTCCATTCACCTCGCACAGTGAATTGATGTGTTGGAACAAACTGCTTCTCTTTCAGAGAAATGCATGTGAGTTTCTGTTGAATGCTTGTAAGTAGCTTAAGGCACTTTCAAAGTAAAGTGATTTTCTCTGAAAAGACAGCATTTAGAAAGTCAAGCAACACTCCATTCCCTTCGCGCAATGAATTGAAGTGTTGGAAAAGACTGCTTCTCTTTCAGAGAAACGCATTAGTGTTTCTTGTGAATTCTTGCAAGTAGCTTAAGGCACTTTCAAAGGAAAGTGATTTTCTCTGAAAGGACAGCATTTAGAAAGTGAAGCAACACTCCATTCACTTTGCACAGTGAATTGAAATGTTGGAACAGACTGCTTCTCTTTCAGAGAAACGCATGTGAGTTTCTTCCTAATGCTTGCAAGTAGCTTAAGGCACTTTCAAAGAAAGTGATTTTCTCTGAAAGGACAGCATTTAGAAAGTGAAGCAACACTCCATTCACTTCCCACAGTGAATTGAAGTGTTGGAACAAACTGCTTCTCTTTCAGAGAAACGCATGTTAGTTTCTGGTGAATGCTTGTAGGTAGCTTAACGCACTTTCAAACAAAGTGATTTTCTCTGAAAGGACAGCATTTAGAAAGTGAAGCAACACTCCATTCACTTCGCACAGTGAATTGAAGTGTTGGAACAAACTGCTTCTCTTTCAGAGAAACGCATGTGAGTTTCTTGTGAATGCTTGCAAGTTGCTTAAGGCACTTTCAAAGGAAAGTGATTTTCTCTGAAAGGACAGCATTTAGAAAGTGAAGCAACACTCCATTTCCTTCGTGCAGTGAATTGAAGTGTTGGAACACACTGCTTGTCTCTCATAGAAACGCATTAGTGTTTCTTGTGAATGCTTAAAAGTAGCTTAAGGCACTTTCAAAGGAAAGTGATTTTCTCTTAAATGACAGCATTTAGAATGTGAAGAAACACTCCATTCACTTCGAACAGTGAATTGAAGGGTTAGAACAGAATGCTTCTCTTTCAGAGAAACACATGTGAGTTTTTTCCTAATGCTTGCAAGTAGCTTAAGGCACTTTCAAAGGAAAGTGATTTTCTCTGAAAGGACAGCATTTAGAAAGTGAGGCAACACTCCATTCACTTTGCCCAGTGAATTGAAGTGTTGGAACAGATTGCTTCTCTTTCAGAGAAATACATGTGAGTTTCTGGTGAATACTTGTAAGTAGCTTAAGGCAATTTCAAAGGAACGTGATTTTCTCTGAAAGGACAGCATTTAGAAAATGAAGCAACACTCCATTCACTTCGCACAGTGAATTGAAGTGTTGGAAGAGAAGGCTTCTCTTTCAGAGAAATGCATGTGAATTTCTTGTGAATGCTTGAAAGTTGCTTAAGGCACTTTCAAACAAAAGTGATTTTCTCTGAAAGGACAGGATTTAGAAAGTGAAGCACCACTCCATTCACTTCGCACAGTGAATTAAAGTGTTGGAACAGACTGCTTCTATTTCAGAGAAACGCATGTGTGTTTCCTGTGAATGCTTGAAAGTAGCTTAAGGCACTTTCAAAGGAAAGTGATTTTCTCTGAAAGGACATCATTTAGAAAGTGAAGCAACACTCCATTCACTTCGGACAAAGTTGAAGTGTTGGAACAGATTGCTTCTCTTTCAGAGAAATGCATGTGAGTTTCTGGTGAATGCTTGTAAGTAGCTTAAGGCACTTTCAAAGGAAAGTGATTTTCTCTGAAAGGACAGCATTTAGAAAGTGAAGCAACACTCCATTCCCTTCGTGCAGTGAATTGATGTGTTGGAACAGACTGCTTGTCTTTCATAGAAACGCATTAGTATTTCTTGTGAATGCTTGCAAGGAGCTTAAGGCACTTTCAAATGAAAGTGATTTTCTCTGAAAGGACAGCATTTAGAAAGTGAAGCAACACTCCATTCACTTCGCACAGTGAATTGAAGTGTTGGAACAGAATGCTTCTCTTTCAGAGAAACGCATGTGAGTTTCTTCCTAATGCTTGCAAGAAGCTTAAGGCACTTTCAAACGAAAGTGATTTTCTCTGAAAGGACAGCATTTCGAAAGTGAGGCAACACTCCATTCACTTTGCACAGTGAATTGAAGTGTTGAAACAGAATGCTTGTCTTTCAGAGAAACACATGTTAGTTTCTGGTGAATGCTTGTAAGTAGCTTAAGGCAATTTCAAAGGAACGTGATTTTCACTGAAAGGACAGCATTTAGAAAGTGAAGCAACACTCCATTCACTTCGCACAGTGAATTGAAGTGTTGGAAGAGATGGCTTCTCTTTCAGAGAAATGCATGTGAATTTCTTGTGAATGCTTGAAAGTTGCCTAAGGCACTTTCAAACAAAAGTGATTTTCTCTGAAAGAACAGGATTTAGAAAGTGAAGCAACACTCCATTCACTTCGCACAGTGAATTGAAGTGTTGGAACAGACTGCTTCTATTTCAGAGAAACGCATGTGTGTTTCCTGTGAATGCTTGTAATTAGCATAAGGCACTTTCAAAGGAAAGTGATTTTCTCTGAAAGGACAGCATTTTGAAAGTGAGGCAACACTCCATTCACTTTGCACAGTGAATTGAAGTGTTGGAACAGATTGCTTCTCTTTCAGAGAAACACATGTGAGTTTCTGGTGAATGCTTGTAAGTAGCTTAAGGCATTTTCAAAGGAACGTGATTTTCTCTGAAAGGACAGCATTTAGAAAGTGAAGCAACACTCCATTCACTTCGCACAGTGAATTGAAGGGTTGGAACAGAATGCTTCTCTTTCAGAGAAACGCATGTGAGTTTCTTCCTAATGCTAGCAAGTAGCTTAAGGCACTTTCAAAGGAAAGTGATTTTCCCTGAAAGGACAGTTTTAGAAAGTGAGGCAACACTCCATTCACTTTGCCCAGTGAATTGAAGTGTTGGAACAGATTGCTTCTCTTTCAGAGAAATACATGTGAGTTTCTGGTAAATGCTTGTAAGTAGCTTAAGGCAATTTCAAAGGAACGTGATTTTCTCTGAAAGGACAGCATTTAGAAAATGAAGCAACACTCCATTCACTTCGCACAGTGAATTGAAGTGTTGGAAGAGAAGTCTTCTCTTTCAGAGAAATGCAAGTGAATTTCTTGTGAATGCTTGAAAGTTGCTTAAGGCACTTTCAAACAAAAGTGATTTTCTCTGAAAGGACAGGATTTAGAAAGTGAAGCACCACTCCATTCACTTCGCACAGTGAATTGAAGTGTTGGAACAGACTGCTTCTATTTCAGAGAAACGCATGTGTGTTTCCTGTGAATGCTTGTAAGTAGCTTAAAGCACTTTCAAAGGAAAGTGATTTTCTCTGAAAGGACATCATTTAGAAAGTGAAGCAACACTCCATTCACTTCGGACAAAGTTGAAGTGTTGGAACAGATTGCTTCTCTTTCAGAGAAATGCATGTGAGTTTCTGGTGAATGCTTGTAAGTAGCTTAAGGCACTTTCAAAGGAAAGTGATTTTCTCTGAAAGGACAGCATTTAGAAAGTGAAGCAACACTCCATTCCCTTCGTGCAGTGAATTGATGTGTTGGAACAGACTGCTTGTCTTTCATAGAAACGCATTAGTATTTCTTGTGAATGCTTGCAAGGAGCTTAAGGCACTTTCAAATGAAAGTGATTTTCTCTGAAAGGACAGCATTTAGAAAGTGAAGCAACACTCCATTCACTTCGCACAGTGAATTGAAGTGTTGGAACAGAATGCTTCTCTTTCAGAGAAACGCATGTGAGTTTCTTCCTAATGCTTGCAAGAAGCTTAAGGCACTTTCAAACGAAAGTGATTTTCTCTGAAAGGACAGCATTTCGAAAGTGAGGCAACACTCCATTCACTTTGCACAGTGAATTGAAGTGTTGAAACAGAATGCTTGTCTTTCAGAGAAACACATGTTAGTTTCTGGTGAATGCTTGTAAGTAGCTTAAGGCAATTTCAAAGGAACGTGATTTTCACTGAAAGGACAGCATTTAGAAAGTGAAGCAACACTCCATTCACTTCGCACAGTGAATTGAAGTGTTGGAAGAGATGGCTTCTCTTTCAGAGAAATGCATGTGAATTTCTTGTGAATGCTTGAAAGTTGCCTAAGGCACTTTCAAACAAAAGTGATTTTCTCTGAAAGAACAGGATTTAGAAAGTGAAGCAACACTCCATTCACTTCGCACAGTGAATTGAAGTGTTGGAACAGACTGCTTCTATTTCAGAGAAACGCATGTGTGTTTCCTGTGAATGCTTGTAATTAGCATAAGGCACTTTCAAAGGAAAGTGATTTTCTCTGAAAGGACAGCATTTTGAAAGTGAGGCAACACTCCATTCACTTTGCACAGTGAATTGAAGTGTTGGAACAGATTGCTTCTCTTTCAGAGAAACACATGTGAGTTTCTGGTGAATGCTTGTAAGTAGCTTAAGGCATTTTCAAAGGAACGTGATTTTCTCTGAAAGGACAGCATTTAGAAAGTGAAGCAACACTCCATTCACTTCGCACAGTGAATTGAAGGGTTGGAACAGAATGCTTCTCTTTCAGAGAAACGCATGTGAGTTTCTTCCTAATGCTAGCAAGTAGCTTAAGGCACTTTCAAAGGAAAGTGATTTTCCCTGAAAGGACAGTTTTAGAAAGTGAGGCAACACTCCATTCACTTTGCCCAGTGAATTGAAGTGTTGGAACAGATTGCTTCTCTTTCAGAGAAATACATGTGAGTTTCTGGTAAATGCTTGTAAGTAGCTTAAGGCAATTTCAAAGGAACGTGATTTTCTCTGAAAGGACAGCATTTAGAAAATGAAGCAACACTCCATTCACTTCGCACAGTGAATTGAAGTGTTGGAAGAGAAGTCTTCTCTTTCAGAGAAATGCAAGTGAATTTCTTGTGAATGCTTGAAAGTTGCTTAAGGCACTTTCAAACAAAAGTGATTTTCTCTGAAAGGACAGGATTTAGAAAGTGAAGCACCACTCCATTCACTTCGCACAGTGAATTGAAGTGTTGGAACAGACTGCTTCTATTTCAGAGAAACGCATGTGTGTTTCCTGTGAATGCTTGTAAGTAGCTTAAAGCACTTTCAAAGGAAAGTGATTTTCTCTGAAAGGACAGCATTTAGAAAGTGAAGCAACACTCCATTCATTTCGCACAGAGTTGAAGTGTTGGAACAGATTGCTTCTCTTTCAGAGAAATGCATGTGAGTTTCTGTTGAATGCTTGTAAGTAGCTTAAGGCACTTTCAAAGGAACGTGACTTTCTCTGAAAGGACAGCATTTAGAAAGTGAAGCAACACTCCATTCCCTTCGTGCAGTGAATTGAAGTGTTGGAACAGACTGCTTGTCTTTCATAGAAACGCATTAGTATTTCTTGTGAATGCTTGCAAGTAGCTTAAGGCACTTTCAAATGAAAGTGATTTTCTCTAAAAGGACAGCATTTAGAAAGTGAAGCAACACTCCATTCACTTCGCACAGTGAATTGAAGTGTTGGAACAGAATGCTTCTCTTTCAGAGAAAAGCATGTGAGTTTCTTCCTAATGCTTGCAAGAAGCTTAAGGCACTTTCAAAGGAAAGTGATTTTCTCTGAAAGGACAGCATTTCGAAAGTGAGGCAACACTCCATTCACTTTGCCCAGTGAATTGAAGTGTTGGAACAGATTGCTTCTCTTTCAGAGAAACACATGTTAGTTTCTGGTGAATGCTTGTAAGTAGCTTAAGGCAATTTCAAAGGAACGTGATTTTCTCTGAAAGGACAGCATTTAGAAAGTGAAGCAACACTCCATTCACTTCGCACAGTGAATTGAAGTGTTGGAAGAGATGGCTTCTCTTTCAGAGAAATGCATGTGAATTTCTTGTGAATGCTTGAAAGATGCTTAAGGCACTTTCAAAGGAAAGTGATTTTTTCTGAAAGGACAGGATTTAGAAAGTGAAGCAACACTCCATTCACTTCGCACAGTGAATTGAAGTGTTGGAACAGACTGCTTCTATTTCAGAGAAACGCATGTGTGTTTCCTGTGAATGCTTGAAAGTAGCTTAAGGCACTTTCAAACAAAAGTGATTTTCTCTGAAAGGACAGGATTTAGAAAGTGAAGCACCACTCCATTCACTTCGCACAGTGAATTAAAGTGTTGGAACAGACTGCTTCTATTTCAGAGAAACGCATGTGTGTTTCCTGTGAATGCTTGAAAGTAGCTTAAGGCACTTTCAAAGGAAAGTGATTTTCTCTGAAAGGACATCATTTAGAAAGTGAAGCAACACTCCATTCACTTCGGACAAAGTTGAAGTGTTGGAACAGATTGCTTCTCTTTCAGAGAAATGCATGTGAGTTTCTGGTGAATGCTTGTAAGTAGCTTAAGGCACTTTCAAAGGAAAGTGATTTTCTCTGAAAGGACAGCATTTAGAAAGTGAAGCAACACTCCATTCCCTTCGTGCAGTGAATTGATGTGTTGGAACAGACTGCTTGTCTTTCATAGAAACGCATTAGTATTTCTTGTGAATGCTTGCAAGGAGCTTAAGGCACTTTCAAATGAAAGTGATTTTCTCTGAAAGGACAGCATTTAGAAAGTGAAGCAACACTCCATTCACTTCGCACAGTGAATTGAAGTGTTGGAACAGAATGCTTCTCTTTCAGAGAAACGCATGTGAGTTTCTTCCTAATGCTTGCAAGAAGCTTAAGGCACTTTCAAACGAAAGTGATTTTCTCTGAAAGGACAGCATTTCGAAAGTGAGGCAACACTCCATTCACTTTGCACAGTGAATTGAAGTGTTGAAACAGAATGCTTGTCTTTCAGAGAAACACATGTTAGTTTCTGGTGAATGCTTGTAAGTAGCTTAAGGCAATTTCAAAGGAACGTGATTTTCACTGAAAGGACAGCATTTAGAAAGTGAAGCAACACTCCATTCACTTCGCACAGTGAATTGAAGTGTTGGAAGAGATGGCTTCTCTTTCAGAGAAATGCATGTGAATTTCTTGTGAATGCTTGAAAGTTGCCTAAGGCACTTTCAAACAAAAGTGATTTTCTCTGAAAGAACAGGATTTAGAAAGTGAAGCAACACTCCATTCACTTCGCACAGTGAATTGAAGTGTTGGAACAGACTGCTTCTATTTCAGAGAAACGCATGTGTGTTTCCTGTGAATGCTTGTAATTAGCATAAGGCACTTTCAAAGGAAAGTGATTTTCTCTGAAAGGACAGCATTTTGAAAGTGAGGCAACACTCCATTCACTTTGCACAGTGAATTGAAGTGTTGGAACAGATTGCTTCTCTTTCAGAGAAACACATGTGAGTTTCTGGTGAATGCTTGTAAGTAGCTTAAGGCATTTTCAAAGGAACGTGATTTTCTCTGAAAGGACAGCATTTAGAAAGTGAAGCAACACTCCATTCACTTCGCACAGTGAATTGAAGGGTTGGAACAGAATGCTTCTCTTTCAGAGAAACGCATGTGAGTTTCTTCCTAATGCTAGCAAGTAGCTTAAGGCACTTTCAAAGGAAAGTGATTTTCCCTGAAAGGACAGTTTTAGAAAGTGAGGCAACACTCCATTCACTTTGCCCAGTGATTTGAAGTGTTGGAACAGATTGCTTCTCTTTCAGAGAAATACATGTGAGTTTCTGGTAAATGCTTGTAAGTAGCTTAAGGCAATTTCAAAGGAACGTGATTTTCTCTGAAAGGACAGCATTTAGAAAATGAAGCAACACTCCATTCACTTCGCACAGTGAATTGAAGTGTTGGAAGAGAAGTCTTCTCTTTCAGAGAAATGCAAGTGAATTTCTTGTGAATGCTTGAAAGTTGCTTAAGGCACTTTCAAACAAAAGTGATTTTCTCTGAAAGGACAGGATTTAGAAAGTGAAGCACCACTCCATTCACTTCGCACAGTGAATTGAAGTGTTGGAACAGACTGCTTCTATTTCAGAGAAACGCATGTGTGTTTCCTGTGAATGCTTGTAAGTAGCTTAAAGCACTTTCAAAGGAAAGTCATTTTCTCTGAAAGGACAGCATTTAGAAAGTGAAGCAACACTCCATTCATTTCGCACAGAGTTGAAGTGTTGGAACAGATTGCTTCTCTTTCAGAGAAATGCATGTGAGTTTCTGTTGAATGCTTGTAAGTAGCTTAAGGCACTTTCAAAGGAACGTGACTTTCTCTGAAAGGACAGCATTTAGAAAGTGAAGCAACACTCCATTCCCTTCGTGCAGTGAATTGAAGTGTTGGAACAGACTGCTTGTCTTTCATAGAAACGCATTAGTATTTCTTGTGAATGCTTGCAAGTAGCTTAAGGCACTTTCAAATGAAAGTGATTTTCTCTAAAAGGACAGCATTTAGAAAGTGAAGCAACACTCCATTCACTTCGCACAGTGAATTGAAGTGTTGGAACAGAATGCTTCTCTTTCAGAGAAAAGCATGTGAGTTTCTTCCTAATGCTTGCAAGAAGCTTAAGGCACTTTCAAAGGAAAGTGATTTTCTCTGAAAGGACAGCATTTCGAAAGTGAGGCAACACTCCATTCACTTTGCCCAGTGAATTGAAGTGTTGGAACAGATTGCTTCTCTTTCAGAGAAACACATGTTAGTTTCTGGTGAATGCTTGTAAGTAGCTTAAGGCAATTTCAAAGGAACGTGATTTTCTCTGAAAGGACAGCATTTAGAAAGTGAAGCAACACTCCATTCACTTCGCACAGTGAATTGAAGTGTTGGAAGAGATGGCTTCTCTTTCAGAGAAATGCATGTGAATTTCTTGTGAATGCTTGAAAGATGCTTAAGGCACTTTCAAAGGAAAGTGATTTTTTCTGAAAGGACAGGATTTAGAAAGTGAAGCAACACTCCATTCACTTCGCACAGTGAATTGAAGTGTTGGAACAGACTGCTTCTATTTCAGAGAAACGCATGTGTGTTTCCTGTGAATGCTTGAAAGTAGCTTAAGGCACGTTCAAAGGAAAGTGATTTTCTCTGAAAGGACAGCATTTAGAAAGTGAAGTAACATTCCATTCACTTCGCACAGTGAATTGAAGTGTTGGAACAGACTGCTTCTCTTTCAGAGAAATGCATGTGAGTTTCTGTTGAATGCTTGTAAGTAGCTCAAGGCTCTTTCAAAGGAAAGTGATTTTCTCTGAAAGGAGAGCATTTAGAGAGTAAAGCAACACTCCATTCCCATCGCGCAATGAATTGAAGTGTTGGAACAGACTGCTTCTCTTTCATAGAAACGCATTATTGTTTCTTGTGAATGCTTGCAAGTAGCTTAAGGCACTTTCAAAGGAAAGTGATTTTCTCTGAAAGGACAGCATTTAGAAAGTGAAGTAACATTCCATTCACTTCGCACAGTGAATTGAAGTGTTGGAACAGACTGCTTCTCTTTCAGAGAAACGCAAGTGAGTTTCTTCCTAATGCTTGCAAGTAGCTTAAGGCACTTTCAAAGGAAAGTGATTTTCTCTGAAAGGACAGCATTTAGAAAGTGAAGCAACACTCCATTCACTTCCCACAGTGAATTGAAGTGTTGGAACAGACTGCTTCTCTTTCAGAGAAACGCATGTGAGTTTCTGGTGAATGCTTGTAAGTAGCTTAAGGCACTTTCAAACAAACTGATTTTCTCTGAAAGGACAGCATTTAGAAAGTGAAGCAACACTCCATTCACTTCGCACATTGAATTGATGTGTTGGAACAAACTGCTACTCTTTCAGAGAAATGCATGTGAGTTTCTGTTGAAAGCTTGTAAGTAGCTTAAGGCACTTTCAAAGTAAAGTGATTTTCTCTGAAAGGACAGCATTTAGAAAGTGAAGCAACACTCCATTAACTTCGCACAGTGAATTGAAGTGTTGGAACAGACTGCTTCCCTTTCAGAGAAACGCATGTGAGTTTCTTCCTAATGTTTGCAAGTAGCTTAAGGCACTTTCAAAGGAAAGTGATTTTCCCTGAAAGGACAGTATTTAGAAAGTGAGGCAACACTCCATTCACTTCGCCCAGTGAATTGAAGTGTTGGAACAGATTGCTTCACTTTCAGAGAAATACATGTGAGTTTCTGGTAAATGCTTGTAAGTAGCTTAAGGCACTTTCAAAGGAACGTGACTTTCTCTGAAAGGACAGCATTTAGAAAGTGAAGCAACACTCCATTCCCTTCGTGCAGTGAATTGAAGTGTTGGAACAGACTGCTTGTCTTTCATAGAAACGCATTAGTATTTCTGTTGAATGCTTGTAAGTAGCTTAAGGCACTTTCAAATGAAAGTGATTTTCTCTGAAATACAGCATTTAGAAAGTGAAGCAACACTCCATTCACTTCGCACAGTGAATTGAAGTGTTGGAAGAGAAGGCTTCTCTTTCAGAGAAATGCATGTGAATTTCTTGTGAATGCTTGAAAGTTGCTTAAGGCACTTTCAAACAAAAGTGATTTTCTCTGAAAGGACAGGATTTAGAAAGTGAAGCACCACTCCATTCACTTCGCACAGTGAATTGAAGTGTTGGAACAGACTGCTTATATTTCAGAGAAACGCATGTGTGTTTCCTGTGAATGCTTGAAAGTAGCTTAAAGCTCTTTCAAAGGAAAGTGATTTTCTCTGAAAGGACAGCATTTAGAAAGTGAAGCAACACTCCATTCACTTCGCACAGAGTTGAAGTGTTGGAACAGATTGCTTCTCTATCAGAGAAATGAATGTGAGTTTCTGTTGAATGCTTCTAAGTAGCTTAAGGCACTTTCAAAGGAAAGTGATTTTCTCTGAAAGGACAGCATTTAGAAAGTGAAGCAACACTCCATTCCCTTCGTGCAGTGAATTGATGTGTTGGAACAGACTGCTTGTCTTTCATAGAAACGCATTAGTATTTCTTGTGAATGCTTGCAAGGAGCTTAATGCACTTTCAAATGAAAGTGATTTTCTCTGAAAGGACAGCATTTAGAAAGTGAGGCAACACTCCATTCACTTTGCACAGTGAATTGAAGTGTTGAAACAGAATGCTTGTCTTTCAGAGAAACACATGTTAGTTTCTGGTGAATGCTTGTAAGTAGCTTAAGGCAATTTCAAAGGAACGTGATTTTCACTGAAAGGACAGCATTTAGAAAGTGAAGCAACACTCCATTCACTTCGCACAGTGAATTGAAGTGTTGGAAGAGATGGCTTCTCTTTCAGAGAAATGCATGTGAATTTCTTGTGAATGCTTGAAAGTTGCCTAAGGCACTTTCAAACAAAAGTGATTTTCTCTGAAAGGACAGGATTTAGAAAGTGAAGCAACACTCCATTCACTTCGCACAGTGAATTGAAGTGTTGGAACAGACTGCTTCTATTTCAGAGAAACGCATGTGTGTTTCCTGTGAATGCTTGTAAGTAGCATAAGGCACTTTCAAAGGAAAGTGATTTTCTCTGAAAGGACAGCATTTTGAAAGTGAGGCAACACTCCATTCACTTTGCACAGTGAATTGAAGTGTTGGAACAGATTGCTTCTCTTTCAGAGAAACACATGTGAGTTTCTGGTGAATGCTTGTAAGTAGCTTAAGGCATTTTCAAAGGAACGTGATTTTCTCTGAAAGGACAGCATTTAGAAAGTGAAGCAACACTCCATTTCCTTCGTGCAGTGAATTGAAGTGTTGGAACACACTGCTTGTCTTTCATAGAAACGCATTAGTGTTTCTTGTGAATGCTTGCAAGTAGCTTAAGGCACTTTCAAAGGAAAGTGAATTTCTCTTAAAGGACAGCATTTAGAAAGTGAAGCAACACTCCATTCACTTCGCACAGTGAATTGAAGGGTTGGAACAGAATGCTTCTCTTTCAGAGAAACGCATGTGAGTTTCTTCCTAATGCTAGCAAGTAGCTTAAGGCACTTTCAAAGGAAAGTGATTTTCCCTGAAAGGACAGTTTTAGAAAGTGAGGCAACACTCCATTCACTTTGCCCAGTGAATTGAAGTGTTGGAACAGATTGCTTCTCTTTCAGAGAAATACATGTGAGTTTCTGGTAAATGCTTGTAAGTAGCTTAAGGCAATTTCAAAGGAACGTGATTTTCTCTGAAAGGACAGCATTTAGAAAATGAAGCAACACTCCATTCACTTCGCACAGTGAATTGAAGTGTTGGAAGAGAAGTCTTCTCTTTCAGAGAAATGCAAGTGAATTTCTTGTGAATGCTTGAAAGATGCTTAAGGCACTTTCAAACAAAAGTGATTTTCTCTGAAAGGACAGGATTTAGAAAGTGAAGCACCACTCCATTCACTTCGCACAGTGAATTGAAGTGTTGGAACAGACTGCTTCTATTTCAGAGAAACGCATGTGTGTTTCCTGTGAATGCTTGTAAGTAGCTTAAAGCACTTTCAAAGGAAAGTGATTTTCTCTGAAAGGACAGCATTTAGAAAGTGAAGCAACACTCCATTCACTTCGCACAGAGTTGAAGTGTTGGAACAGATTGCTTCTCTTTCAGAGAAATGCATGTGAGTTTCTGTTGAATGCTTGTAAGTAGCTTAAGGCACTTTCAAAGGAACGTGACTTTCTCTGAAAGGACAGCATTTAGAAAGTGAAGCAACACTCCATTCCCTTCGTGCAGTGAATTGAAGTGTTGGAACAGACTGCTTGTCTTTCATAGAAACGCATTAGTATTTCTTGTGAATGCTTGCAAGTAGCTTAAGGCACTTTCAAATGAAAGTGATTTTCTCTAAAAGGACAGCATTTAGAAAGTGAAGCAACACTCCATTCACTTCGCACAGTGAATTGAAGTGTTGGAACAGAATGCTTCTCTTTCAGAGAAAAGCATGTGAGTTTCTTCCTAATGCTTGCAAGAAGCTTAAGGCACTTTCAAAGGAAAGTGATTTTCTCTGAAAGGACAGCATTTCGAAAGTGAGGCAACACTCCATTCACTTTGCCCAGTGAATTGAAGTGTTGGAACAGATTGCTTCTCTTTCAGAGAAACACATGTTAGTTTCTGGTGAATGCTTGTAAGTAGCTTAAGGCAATTTCAAAGGAACATGATTTTCTCTGAAAGGACAGCATTTAGAAAGTGAAGCAACACTCCATTCACTTCGCACAGTGAATTGAAGTGTTGGAAGAGATGGCTTCTCTTTCAGAGAAATGCATGTGAATTTCTTGTGAATGCTTGAAAGATGCTTAAGGCACTTTCAAAGGAAAGTGATTTTTTCTGAAAGGACAGGATTTAGAAAGTGAAGCAACACTCCATTCACTTCGCACAGTGAATTGAAGTGTTGGAACAGACTGCTTCTATTTCAGAGAAACGCATGTGTGTTTCCTGTGAATGCTTGAAAGTAGCTTAAGGCACGTTCAAAGGAAAGTGATTTTCTCTGAAAGGACACCATTTAGAAAGTGAAGTAACATTCCATTCACTTCGCACAGTGAATTGAAGTGTTGGAACAGACTGCTTCTCTTTCAGAGAAATGCATGTGAGTTTCTGTTGAATGCTTGTAAGTCGCTCAAGGCTCTTTCAAAAGAAAGTGATTTTCTCTGAAAGGACAGCATTTAGAGAGTAAAGCAACACTCCATTCCCATCGCGCAATGAATTGAAGTGTTGGAACAGACTGCTTCTCTTTCATAGAAACGCATTAGTGTTTCTTGTGAATGCTTGCAAGTAGCTTAAGGCACTTTCAAAGGAAAGTGATTTTCTCTGAAAGGACAGCATTTAGAAAGTGAAGTAACATTCCATTCACTTCGCACAGTGAATTGAAGTGTTGGAACAGACTGCTTCTCTTTCAGAGAAACGCAAGTGAGTTTCTTCCTAATGCTTGCAAGTAGCTTAAGGCACTTTCAAAGGAAAGTGATTTTCTCTGAAAGGACAGCATTTAGAAAGTGAAGCAACACTCCATTCACTTCCCACAGTGAATTGAAGTGTTGGAACAGACTGCTTCTCTTTCAGAGAAACGCATGTGAGTTTCTGGTGAATGCTTGTAAGTAGCTTAAGGCACTTTCAAACAAACTGATTTTCTCTGAAAGGACAGCATTTAGAAAGTGAAGCAACACTCCATTCACTTCGCACATTGAATTGATGTGTTGGAACAAACTGCTTCTCTTTCAGAGAAATGCATGTGAGTTTCTGTTGAAAGCTTGTAAGTAGCTTAAGGCACTTTCAAAGTAAAGTGATTTTCTCTGAAAGGACAGCATTTAGAAAGTGAAGCAACACTCCATTCACTTCGCACAGTGAATTGAAGTGTTGGAACAGACTGCTTCTCTTTCAGAGAAACGCATGTGAGTTTCTGGTGAATGCTTGTAAGTAGCTTAAGGCACTTTCAAAGGAAAGTGATTTTCTCTGAAAGGACAGCATTTAGAAAGTGAAGCAACACTCCATTCACTTCGCACAGTGAATTGAAGTGTTGGAAGAGATGGCTTCTCTTTCAGAGAAATGCATGTGAATTTCTTGTGAATGCTTGAAAGTTGCTTAAGGCACTTTCAAAGGAAAGTGATTTTCTCTGAAAGGACAGTATTTAGAAAGTGAAGCAACACTCCATTTCCTTCGTGCAGTGAATTGAAGTGTTGGAACACACTGCTTGTCTTTCATAGAAACGCATTAGTGTTTCTTGTGAATGCTTGCAAGTAGCTTAAGGCACTTTCAAAGGAAAGTGAATTTCTCTGAAAGGACAGCATTTAGAAAGTGAAGCAACACTCCATTCACTTCGCACAGTGAATTGAAGGGTTGGAACAGAATGCTTCTCTTTCAGAGAAACGCATGTGAGTTTCTTCCTAATGCTTGCAAGAAGCTTAAGGCACTTTCAAAGGAAAGTGATTTTCCCTGAAAGGACAGTTTTAGAAAGTGAGGCAACACTCCATTCACTTTGCCCAGTGAATTGAAGTGTTGGAACAGATTGCTTCTCTTTCAGAGAAATACATGTGAGTTTCTGGTAAATGCTTGTAAGTAGCTTAAGGCAATTTCAAAGGAACGTGATTTTCTCTGAAAGGACAGCATTTAGAAAATGAAGCAACACTCCATTCACTTCGCACAGTGAATTGAAGTGTTGGAAGAGAAGTCTTCTCTTTCAGAGAAATGCATGTGAATTTCTTGTGAATGCTTGAAAGTTGCTTAAGGCACTTTCAAACAAAAGTGATTTTCTCTGAAAGGACAGGATTTAGAAAGTGAAGCACCACTCCATTCACTTCGCACAGTGAATTGAAGTGTTGGAACAGACTGCTTCTATTTCAGAGAAACGCATGTGTGTTTCCTGTGAATGCTTGTAAGTAGCATAAGGCACTTTCAAATGAAAGTGATTTTCTCTGAAAGGACAGCATTTAGAAAGTGAAGCAACACTCCATTCACTTTGCACAGTGAAATGAAGTGTTGGAACAGATTGCTTCTCTTTCAGAGAAACACATGTGCGTTTCTGGTGAATGCTTCTAAGTAGCTTAAGGCATATTCAAAGGAACGTGATTTTCTCTGAAAGGACAGCATTTAGAAAGTGAAGCAACACTCCATTTCCTTCGTGCAGTGAATTGAAGTGTTGGAACACACTGCTTGTCTTTCATAGAATCGCATTAGTGTTTCTTGTGAATGCTTGCAAGTAGCTTAAGGCACTTTCAAAGGAAAGTGATTTTCTCTTAAAGGACAGCATTTAGAAAGTGAAGCAACACTCCATTCACTTCGCACAGTGAATTGAAGGGTTGGAACAGAATGCTTCTCTTTCAGAGAAACGCATGTGAGTTTCTTCCTAATGCTTGCAAGAAGCTTAAGGCACTTTCAAAGGAAAGTGATTTTCTCTGAAAGGACAGCATTTCGAAAGTGAGGCAACACTCCATTCACTTTGCCCAGTGAATTGAAGTGTTGGAACAGATTGCTTCTCTTTCAGAGAAATACATGTGAGTTTCTGGTAAATGCTTGTAAGTAGCTTAAGGCAATTTCAAAGGAACGTGATTTTCTCTGAAAGGACAGCATTTAGAAAGTGAAGCAACACTCCATTCACTTCGCACAGTGAATTGAAGTGTTGGAAGAGATGGCTTCTCTTTCAGAGAAATGCATGTGAATTTCTTGTGAATGCTTGAAAGTTGCTTAAGGCACTTTCAAACAAAAGTGATTTTCTCTGAAAGGACAGGATTTAGAAAGTGAAGCACCACTCCATTCACTTCGCACAGTGAATTGAAGTGTTGGAACAGACTGCTTCTATTTCAGAGAAACGCATGTGTGTTTCCTGTGAATGCTTGAAAGTAGCTTAAAGCACTTTCAAAGGAAAGTGATTTTCTCTGAAAGGACAGCATTTAGAAAGTGAAGCAACACTCCATTCACTTCGCACAGAGTTGAAGTGTTGGAACAGATTGCTTCTCTTTCAGAGAAATGCATGAGAATTTCTGTTGAATTCTTGTAAGTAGCTTAAGGCACTTTCAAAGGAACGTGACTTTCTCTGAAAGGACAGCATTTAGAAAGTGAAGCAACACTCCATTCCCTTCGTGCAGTGAATTGAAGTGTTGGAACAGACTGCTTGTCTTTCATAGAAACGCATTAGTATTTCTTGTGAATGCTTGCAAGTAGATTAACGCACTTTCAAATGAAAGTGATTTTCTCTAAAAGGACAGCATTTAGAAAGTTAAGCAATACTCCATTCACTTCGCACAGTGAATTGAAGTGTTGGAACAGAATGCTTCTCTTTCAGAGTAACGCATGTGAGTTTCTTCCTAATGCTTGCAAGAAGCTTAAGGCACTTTCAAAGGAAAGTGATTTTCTCTGAAAGGACAGCATTTCGAAAGTGAGGCAACACTCCATTCACTTTGCCCAGTGAATTGAATTGTTGGAACAGATTGCTTCTCTTTCAGAGAAACACATGTTAGTTTCTGGTGAATGCTTGTAAGTAGCTTAAGGCAATTTCAAAGGAACGTGATTTTCACTGAAAGGACAGCATTTAGAAAGTGAAGCAACACTCCATTCACTTCGCACAGAGTTGAAGTGTTGGAACAGATTGCTTCTCTTTCAGAGAAACACATGTTAGTTTCTGGTGAATGCTTGTAAGTAGCTTAAGGCACTTTCAAAGGAAAGTGATTTTCTCTGAAAGGACAGCATTTAGAAAGTGAAGCAACACTCCATTCCCTTCGTGCAGTGAATTGATGTGTTGGAACAGACTGCTTGTCTTTCATAGAAACGCATTAGTATTTCTTGTGAATGCTTGCAAGGAGCTTAAGGCACTTTCAAATGAAAGTGATTTTCTCTGAAAGGACAGCATTTAGAAAGTGAAGCAACACTCCATTCACTTCGCACAGAGTTGAAGTGTTGGAACAGATTGCTTCTCTTTCAGAGAAACACATGTTAGTTTCTGGTGAATGCTTGTAAGTAGCTTAAGGCAATTTCAAAGGAACGTGATTTTCACTGAAAGGACAGCATTTAGAAAGTGAAGCAACACTCCATTCACTTCGCACAGTGAATTGAAGTGTTGGAAGAGATGGCTTCTCTTTCAGAGAAATGCATGTGAATTTCTTGTGAATGCTTGAAAGTTGCCTAAGGCACTTTCAAAGGAAAGTGATTTTCTCTGAAAGGACAGGATTTAGAAAGTGAAGCAACACTCCATTCACTTCGCACAGTGAATTGAGTGTTGGAACAGACTGCTTCTATTTCAGAGAAACGCATGTGTGTTTCCTGTGAATGCTTGTAAATAGCATAAGGCACTTTCAAAGGAAAGTGATTTTCTCTGAAAGGACAGCATTTTGAAAGTGAGGCAACACTCCATTCACTTTGCACAGTGAATTGAAGTGTTGGAACAGATTGCTTCTCTTTCAGAGAAACACATATGAGTTTCTGGTGAATGCTTGTAAGTAGCTTAAGGCATTTTCAAAGGAACGTGATTTTCTCAGAAAGGACAGCATTTAGAAAGTGAAGCAACACTCCATTTCCTTCGTGCAGTGAATTGAAGTGTTGGAACACACTGCTTGTCTTTCATAGAAACGCATTAGTGTTTCTTGTGAATGCTTGCAAGTAGCTTAAGGCACTTTCAAAGGAAAGTGATTTTCTCTTAAAGGACAGCATTTAGACAGTGAAGCAACACTCCATTCACTTCGCACAGTGAATTGAAGGGTTGGAACAGAATGCTTCTCTTTCAGAGAAACGCATGTGAGTTTCTTCCTAATGCTTGCAAGTAGCTTAAGGCACTTTCAAAGGAAAGTGATTTTCCCTGAAAAGACAGTTTTAGAAAGTGAAGCAACACTCCATTCCCTTCGTGCAGTGAATTGAAGTGTTGGAACAGATTGCTTCTCTTTCAGAGAAACACATGTTAGTTTCTGGTGAATGCTTGTAAGTAGCTTAAGGCAATTTCAAAGGAACGTGATTTTCACTGAAAGGACAGCATTTAGAAAGTGAAGCAACACTCCATTCCCTTCGCAAAGTGAATTGAAGTGTTGGACGAGATGGCTTCTCTTTCAGAGAAATGCATGTGAATTTCTTGTGAATGCTTGATAGATGCTTAAGGCACTTTCAAACAAAAGTGATTTTTTCTGAAAGGACAGGATTTAGAAAGTGAAGCAACACTCAATTCACTTCGCACAGTGAATTGAAGTGTTGGAACAGACTGCTTCAATTTCAGAGAAACGCATGTGTGTTTCCTGTGAATGCTTGAAAGTAGCTTAAGGCACTTTCAAAGGAAAGTGATTTTCTCTGAAAGGACAGCATTTAGAAAGTGAAGCAACACTCCATTCACTTCCCACAGTGAATTGAAGTGTTGGAACAGACTGCTTCTCTTTCAGAGAAACGCATGTGAATTTCTTGTGAATGCTTGAAAGTTGCTTAAGGCACTTTCAAACAAAAGTGATTTTTTCTGAAAGGACAGGATTTAGAAAGTGAAGCAACACTCCATTCACTTCGCACAGTGAATTGAAGTGTTGGAACAGACTGCTTCTATTTCAGAGAAACGCATGTGTGTTTCCTGTGAATGCTTGAAAGTAGCTTAAGGCACTTTCAAAGGAAAGTGATTTTCTCTGAAAGGACAGCATTTAGAAAGTGAAGCAACACTCCATTCACTTCGCACAGTGAATTGAAGTGTTGGAAGAGATGGCTTCTCTTTCAGAGAAATGCATGTGAATTTCTTGTGAATGCTTGAAAGTTACTTAAGGCACTTTCAAACAAAAGTGATTTTTTCTGAAAGGACAGGATTTAGAAAGTGAAGCAACACTCCATTCACTTCGCACAGTGAATTGAAGTGTTGGAACAGACTGCTTCCCTTTCAGAGACACGCATGTGAGTTTCTTCCTAATGCTTGCAAGTAGCTTAAGGCACTTTCAAAGGAAAGTGATTTTCCCTGAAAGGACAGTATTTAGAAAGTGAGGCAACACTCCATTCACTTTGCCCAGTGAATTGAAGTGTTGGAACAGATTGCTTCTCTTTCAGAGAAATACATGTTAGTTTATGGTGAATGCTTGTAAGTAGCTTAAGGCAATTTCAAAGGAACCTGACTTTCTCTGAAAGGACAGCATTTAGAAAGTGAAGCAACACTCCATTCCCTTCGTGCAGTGAATTGAAGTGTTGGAACAGACTGCTTGTCTTTCATAGAAACGCATTAGTATTTCTTGTGAATGCTTGCAAGTAGCTTAAGGCACTTTCAAATGAAAGTGATTTTCTCTGAAAGGACAGCATTTAGAAAGTGAAGCAACACTCCATCCACTTCGCACAGTGAATTGAAGTGTTGGAACAGAATGCTTCTCTTTCAGAGAAACGCATGTGAGTTTCTTCCTAATGCTTGCAAGAAGCTTAAGGCACTTTCAAAGGAAAGTGATTTTCTCTGAAAGGACAGCATTTCGAAAGTGAGGCAACACTCCATTCACTTTGCACAGTGAATTGAAGTGTTGGAAGAGATTGCTTCTCTTTCAGAGAAACACATGTTAGTTTATGGTGAATGCTTGTAAGTAGCTTAAGGCAATTTCAAAGGAACGTGATTTTCACTGAAAGGACAGCATTTAGAAAGTGAAGCAACACTCCATTCACTTCGCACAGTGAATTGAAGTGTTGGAACAGACTGCTTCTATTTCAGAGAAACGCATGTGTGTTTCCTGTGAATGCTTGAAAGTAGCTTAAGGCACTTTCAAAGGAAAGTGATTTTCTCTTGAAGGAGAGCATTTAGAAAGTGAAGTAACATTCCATTCACTTCGCACAGTGAATTGAAGTGTTGGAACAGACTGCTTCTCTTTCAGAGAAATGCATATGAGTTTCTGTTGAATGCTTGTAAGTAGCTCAAGGCTCTTTCAAAGGAAAGTGATTTTCTCTGAAAGGACAGCATATTGAAAGTGAAGTAACATTCCATTCACTTCGCACAGTGAATTGAAGTGTTGGAACAGACTACTTCTCTTTCAGAGAAATGCATGTGAGTTTCCGTTGAATGCTTGTAAGTAGCTCAAGGCTCTTTCAAATGAAAGTGATTTTCTCTGAAAGGACAGCATTTAGAAATTAAAGCAACACTCCATTCCATTCGCGCAATGAATTGAAGTGTTGGAACAGACTGCTTCTCTTTCATAGAAACGCATTAGTGTTTCTTGTGAATGCTTGCAAGTAGCTTAAGGCACTTTCAAAGGAAAGTGATTTTCTCTGAAAGGACAGCATTTAGAAAGTGAAGCAACACTCCATTCACTTCGCACAGTGAATTGAAGTGTTGGAACAGACTGCTTCTCTTTCAGAGAAACGCATGTGAGATTCTGGTGAATGCTTGTAAGTAGCTTAAGGCACTTTCAAACAAAAGTGATTTTCTCTGAAAGGACAGCATTTAGAAAGTGAAGCAACACTCCATTCACTTCGCACAGTGAATTGATGTGTTGGAACAAACTGCTTCTCTTTCAGAGAAATGCATGTGAGTTTCTGTTGAATGCTTGTAAGTAGCTTAAGGCACTTTCAAAGTAAAGTGATTTTCTCTGAAAGGACAGCATTTAGAAAGTGAAGCAACACTCCATTCACTTCGCACAGTGAATTGAAGTGTTGGAACAGACTGCTTCAATTTCAGAGAAACGCATGTGAGTTTCTTCCTAATGCTTGCAAGTAGCTTAAGGCCCTTTCAAAGGAAAGTGATTTTCTCTGAAAGGACAGCATTTAGAAAGTGAAGCAACACTCCATTCACTTCGCAGAGTGAATTGAAGTATTGGAACAGACTGCTTCTCTTTCATAGAAACGCATTAGTGTTTCTTGTGAATGCTTGCAAGTAGCTTAAGGCACTTTCAAAGGAAAGTGATTTTCTCTGAAAGGACAGCATTTAGAAAGTGAAGCAACACTCCATTCACTTCGCACAGTAAAGTGAAGTGTTGGAACAGACTGCTTCTCTTTCAGAGAAACGCATGTGAGTTTCTTCCTAATTCTTGTAAGTAGCTTAAGGCACTTTCAAAGGAAAGTGATTTTCTCTGAAAGGACAGCATTTAGAAAATGAAGAAACACTCCATTCACTTCCCACAGTGAATTGAAGTGTTGGAACAGACTGCTTCTCTTTCAGAGAAACGCATGTGAGTTTCTGGTGAATGCTTGTAAGTAGCTTAAGGCACTTCCAAACAAAGTGATTTTCTCTGAAAGGACAGCATTTAGAAAGTGAAGCAACACTCCATTCACTTCGAACAGTGAAATGAAGTGTTGGAACAAACTGCTTCACTTTCAGAGAAATGCATGTGAGTTTCTGTTGAATGCTTGTAAGTAGCTTAAGGCACTTTCAAAGGAAAGTGATTTTCTCTGAAAGGACAGCATTTAGAAAGTGAAGCAACACTCCATTAACTTCGCACAGTGAATTGAAGTGTTGGAACAGAGTGCTTCTCTTTCAGAGAAACGCATGTGAGTTTCTTCCTAATGCTTGCAAGTAGCTTAAGGCACTTTCAAAGGAAAGTGATTTTCTCTGAAAGGACAGTATTTAGAAAGTGAGGCAACACTCCATTCACTTTGCCCAGTGAATTGAAGTGTTGGAACAGATTGCTTCTCTTTCAGAGAAATGCATGTGAGTTTCTGTTGAATGCTTGTAAGTAGCTTAAGGCACTTTCAAAGGAAAGTGATTTTCTCTGAAAGGACAGCATTTCGAAAGTGAAGCAATACTCCATTCCCTTCGTGCAGTGAATTGAAGTGTTGGAACACACTGCTTGTCTTTCATAGAAACGCATTAGTATTTCTTGTGAATGCTTGCAAGTAGCTTAAGGCACTTTCAAATGAAAGTGATTTTCTCTGAAAGGACAGCATTTAGAAAGTGAAGCAACACTCCATTCACTTCGCACAGTGAATTGAAGTGTTGGAAAAGAATGCTTCTCTTTCAGAGAAACGCATGTGAGTTTCTTCCTAATGCTTGCAAGAAGCTTAAGGCACTTTCAAAGGAAAGTGATTTTCTCTGAAAGGACAGTATTTCGAAAGTGAGGCAACACTCCACTCACTTTGCACAGTGAATTGAAGTGTTGGAAGAGATGGCTTCTCTTTCAGAGAAATGCATGTGAATTTCTTGTGAATGCTTGAAAGTTGCTTAAGGCACTTTCAAACAAAAGTGATTTTCTCTGAAAGGACAGCATTTAGAAAGTGAAGCAACACTCCATTCACTTCGCACAGTGAATTGAAGTGTTGGAACAGACTGCTTCTATTTCAGAGAAACGCATGTGTGCTTCCGGTGAATGCTTGAAAGTAGCTTAAGGCACTTTCAAAGGAAAGTGATATTCTCTTGAAGGAGAGAATTTAGAAAGTGAAGTAACATTTCATTCACTTCGCACAGTGAATTGAAGTGTTGGAACAGACTGCTTCTCTTTCAGAGAAATGCATATGAGTGTCTGTTGAATGCTTGTAAGTAGCTCAAGGCTCTTTCAAAGGAAAGTGATTTTCTCTGAAAGGACAGAATTTAGAAAGTGAAGCAACACTCCATTCCCTTCGTGCAATGAATTGAAGTGTTGGAACAGACTGCTTCTCTTTCAGAGAAACGCATGTGAGTTTCTGTTGAATGATTGTAAGTAGCTTAAGGCACTTTCAAAGTAAAGTGATTTTCTCTAAAAGGACAGCATTTAGAAAGTGAAGCAACACTCCATTCACTTCGCACAGTGAATTGAAGTGTTGGAACAGACTGCTTCTCTTTCAGAGAAATGCATGTGAGTTTCTGTTGAATGGTTGTAAGTAGCTTAAGCACTTTCAAAGGAAAGTGATTTTCTCTGAAAGGACAGCATTTAGAAAGTGAGGCAACACTCCATTAACTTCGCACAGTGAATTGAACTGTTGGAACAGACTCCTTCTCTTTCAGAGAAACACTTGTGAGTTTCTTGTGAATGCTTGTAAGTAGATTAAGGCAGTTTCTAAGGAAAGTGATTTTCTCTAAAAGGACAGCATTTGGAAAGTGAAGCAACACTCCATTCACTACGCACAGTGAAATGAAGTGTTGGAACAGACTGCTTCTCTTTCAGAGAAATGCATGTGAGTTTCTGTTGAATGCTTGTAAGTAGCTTAAGGCACTTTCAAAGTAAAGTGATTTTCTCTGAAAGGACAGCATTTAGAAAGTGAAGCAACACTCCATTCACTTCGCACAGTGAATTGAAGTGTTGGAACAGACTGCTTCTCTTTCAGAGAAACGCAAGTGAGTTTCTTCCTAATGCTTGCAAGTAGCTTAAGGCACTTTCAAAGGAAAGTGATTTTCTCTGAAAGGACAGAATTTAGAAAGTGAAGCAACACTCCAATCACTTCGCACAGTGAATTGAAGTGTTGGAACAGACTGCTTCTCTTTCAGAGAAATGCATGTGAGTTTCTGTTGAATGCTTGTAAGTAGCTTAAGGCACTTTCAAAGGAAAGTGATTTTCTCTGAAAGGACAGCATTTAGAAAGTGAAGCAACACTCCATTCACTTCGCAGAGTGAATTGAAGTGTTGGAACAGACTGCTTCTCTTTCAGAGAAATGCATGTGAGTTTCTGTTGAATGCTTGTAAGTAGCTTAAGGCACTATCAAAGGAAAGTGACTTTCTCTGAAACGACAGCATTTAGAAAGTGAAGCAACACTCCATTCACTTCACACAGTGAATTGAAGTGTTGGAACAGACTGCTTCTCTTTCAGAGAAACGCATTGAGCTTCTTCCTAGCAAGGAGCTTAAGGCACTTTCAAAGGAAAGTGATTTTCTCTGAAAGGACAGCATTTAGAAAGTGAGGCAACACTCCATTCACTTCGCACAGTGAATTTAAGTGTTGGAACAGACTTCTTTCTTTTAGAGAAACACATGTGTGTTTCTTCCTAATGCTTGCAAGTAGCTTAAGGCACTTTCAAAGGAAAGTGATTTTCTCTGAAAGGACAGCATTTAGAAAGTGAAGCATCACTCCATTCACTTTGCACAAAGAATTGAAGTGTTGGAACACAATGCTTCTCTTTCAGAGAAACGCATTAGTGTTTCTTGTGAATGCTTGCAAGTAGCTAAAGGCACTTTCAAAGGAAAGTGATTTTCTCTGAAAGGACAGCATTTAGAAAGTGAAGCAAGACTCCATTCACTTCGCACAGTGAATTGAAGTGTTCGAACAGACTGCTTATCTATCACAGAAACGCATGTGATATTTTTGTGAATACTTGAAAGTAGTTTAAGGCACTTTCAAAGGAAAGTGATTTTCTCTGAAAGGACAGAATTTAGAAAGTGAAGCAACACTCCATTCACTTCACACAGTGAATTGAAGTATTGGAACAGACTGCATTTCTTTCAGAGAAATGTATGTGAGTTTCTGTTGAATTCTTGTACGTAGCTTAAGGCACTTTCAAAGGAAAGTGATTTTCTCTGAAAGGACAGCATTTAGAATGTTAAGCAACACTCCATTCACTTCGCACAGTGAATTGAAGTGTTGGAAAATAAGGCTTCTCTTTCAGAGAAATGCATGTGAGTTTCTTGTGAATGCTTGAAAGTTTCTTAAGGCACTTTCAAAGGAAAGTGATTTTCTCTGAAAGGACAGCATTTAGAAAGTGAAGCAACACTCCATTAACTTCGCAAAGTGAAATGAAGTGTTGGAACAGACCGCTTCCCTTTCAGAGAAACGCATGTGAGTTTCTTCCTAATGCTTGTAAGTAGCTTAAGGCTCTTTCAAAGGAAAGTGATTTTCTCTGAAAGGACAGCATTTAGAAAGTGAAGCAACACTCCATTCACTTCGCACAGTGAATTGAAGTGTTGGAACAGACTGCTTCTCTTTCAGAGAAACGCATGTGAGTTTCTGGTAAATGCTTGTAAGTAGCTTAAGGCACTTTCAAACAAAGTGGTTTTCTCAAAAGGACAGCATTTAGAAAGTGAAGCAACACTCCATTCACTTCGCACAGTGAATTGAAGTGTTGGAACAGACTGCTTCTCTTTCAGAGAAATGCATGTGAGTTTCTGTTGAATGGTTGTAAGTAGCTTAAGCACTTTCAAAGGAAAGTGATTTTCTCTGAAAGGACAGCATTTAGAAAGTGAGGCAACACTCCATTAACTTCGCACAGTGAATTGAAGTGTTGGAACAGTCTCCTTCTCTTTCAGAGAAACACTTGTGAGTTTCTTGTGAATGCTTGTAAGTAGATTAAGGCAGTTTCTAAGGAAAGTGATTTTCTCTAAAAGGACAGCATTTGGAAAGTGAAGCAACACTCCATTCACTACGCACAGTGAAATGAAGTGTTGGAACAGACTGCTTCTCTTTCAGAGAAATGCATGTGAGTTTCTGTTAAATGCTTGTAAGTAGCTTAAGGCACTTTCAAAGTAAAGTGATTTTCTCTGAAAGGACAGCATTTAGAAAGTGAAGCAACACTCCATTCACTTCGCACAGTGAATTGAAGTGTTGGAACAGACTGCTTCTCTTTCAGAGAAACGCATTGAGCTTCTTCCTAGCAAGTAGCTTAAGGCACTTTCAAAGGAAAGTGATTTTCTCTGAAAGGACAGCATTTAGAAAGTGAAGCAACACTCCATTCACTTCGCACAGTGAATTGAAGTGTTGGAACACACTGCTTCTTTTTCAGAGAAATGCATGTGAGTTTCTGTTGAATGCTTGTAAGTAGCTCAAGGCTCTTTCAAAGGAAAGTGATTTTCTCTGAAAGGACAGCATTTAGAAAGTGAAGCAACACTCCATTCCCTTCGTGCAATGAATTGAAGTGTTGAAACAGACTGCTTCTCTTTCAGAGAAACGCATGTGAGTTTCTGTTGAATGCTTGTAAGTAGCTTAAGGCACTTTCAAAGGAAAGTGATTTTCTCTGAAAGGACAGCATTTAGAAAGTGAGGCAACACTCCATTCACTTCGCACAGTGAATTTAAGTGTTGGAACAGACTTCTTTCTTTTAGAGAAACGCATGTGTGTTTCTTCCTAATGCTTGCAAGTAGCTTAAGGCACTTTCAAAGGAAAGTGATTTTCTCTGAAAGGACAGCATTTAGAAAGTGAAGCAACACTCCATTCACTTTGCACAAAGAATTGAAGTGTTGGAACACACTGCTTCTCTTTTCGAGAAACGCATTAGTGTTTCTTGTGAATACTTGAAAGTAGTTTAAGGCACTTTCAAAGGAAAGTGATTTTCTCTGAAAGGACAGAATTTAGAAAGTGAAGCAACACTCCATTCACTTCACACAGTGAATTGAAGTATTGGAACAGACTCCTTTTCTTTCAGAGAAATGTATGTGAGTTTCTGTTGAATTCTTGTAAGTAGCTTAAGGCACTTTCAAAGGAAAGTGATTTTCTCTGAAAGGACAGCATTTAGAATGTTAAGCAACACTCCATACATTTAGCACAGTGAATTGATGTGTTGGAAAATAAGGCTTCTCTTTCAGAGAAATGCATGTGAGTTTCTTGTGAATGCTTGAAAGTTTCTTAAGGCACTTTCAAAGGAAAGTGATTTTCTCTGAAAGGACAGCATTTAGAAAGTGAAGCAACACTCCATTCACTTCGCAAAGTGAAATGAAGTGTTGGAACAGACCGCTTCTCTTTCAGAGAAACGCATGTGAGTTTCTTCCTAATGCTTGTAAGTAGCTTAAGGCTCTTTCAAAGGAAAGTGATTTTCTCTGAAAGGACAGCATTTAGAAAGTGAAGCAACACTCCATTCACTTCGCACAGTGAATTGAAGTGTTGCAACAGACTGCTTCTCTTTCAGAGAAACGTATGTGAGTTTCTGGTGAATGCTTGTAAGTAGCTTAAGGCACTTTCAAACAAAGTGATTTTCTCTGAAAGGACAGCATTTAGAAAGTGAAGCAACACTCCATTCACTTCGCACAGTGAATTGATGTGTTGGAACAAATTGCTTCTCTTTCAGAGAAATGCATGTGAGTTTCTTCCTAATGCTTGTAAGTAGCTTAAGGAACTTTCAAAGGAGAGTGATTTTCTCTGAAAGGACAGCATTTAGAAAGTGAAGCAACACTCCATTCACTTCGCACAGTGAATTGATGTGTTGGAACAAACTGCTTCTCTTTCAGAGAAATGCATGTGAGTTTCTGTTGAATGCTTGTAAGTAGCTTAAGGCACTTTCAAAGTAAAGTGATTTTCTCTGAAAGGACAGCATTTAGAAAGTGAAGCAACACTCCATTCACTTCGCAGAGTGAATTGAAGTATTGGAACAGACTGCTTCTCTTTCATAGAAACGCATTAGTGTTTCTTGTGAATGCTTGCAAGTAGCTTAAGGCACTTTCAAAGGAAAGTGATTTTCTCTGAAAGGACAGCATTTAGAAAGTGAAGCAACACTCCATTCACTTCGCACAGTAAATAGAAGTGTTGGAACAGACTGCTTCTCTTTCAGAGAAACGCATGTGAGTTTCTTCCTAATGCTTGTAAGTAGCTTAAGGCACTTTCAAAGGAAAGTGATTTTCTCTGAAAGGACAGCATTTAGAAAGTGAAGCAACACTTTATTCACTTCCCACAGTGAATTGAAGTGTTGGAACAGACTGCTTCTCTTTCAGAGAAACGCATGTGAGTTTCTGGTGAATGCTTGTAAGTAGCTTAAGGCACTTTCAAACAAAGTGATTTTCTCTGAAAGGACAGCATTTAGAAAGTGAAGCAACACTCCATTCACTTCGCACAGTGAAATGAAGTGTTGGAAAAAAACTGCTTCTCTTTCAGAGAAATGCATGTGAGTTTCTGTTGAATGCTTGTAAGTAGCTTAAGGCACTTTCAAAGGAAAGTGATTTTCTCTGAAAGGACAGCATTTAGAAAGTGAAGCAACACTCCATTAACTTCGCACAGTGAATTGAAGTGTTGGAACAGACTGCTTCTCTTTCAGAGAAACGCATGTGAGTTTCTTCCTAATGCTTGCAAGTAGCTTAAGGCACTTTCAAAGGAAAGTGATTTTCTCTGAAAGGACAGCATTTAGAAAGTGAAGCAACACTCCATTAACTTCGCACAGTGAATTGAAGTGTTGGAACAGATTGCTTCTCTTTCAGAGAAATACATGTGAGTTTCTGGTGAATGCTTGAAAGTAGCTTAAAGCACTTTCAAAGGAAAGTGATTTTCTCTGAAAGGACATCATTTAGAAAGTGAAGCAACACACCATTCACTACGCACAGAGTTGAAGTGTTGGAACAGATTGCTTCTATTTCAGAGAAATGCATGTGAGTTTCTGTTGAATGCTTGTAAGTAGCTTAAGGCACTTTCAAAGGAAAGTGATTTTCTCTGAAAGGACAGCATTTCGAAAGTGAAGCAACACTCCATTCCCTCCGTGTAGTGAATTGAAGTGTTGGAACACACTGCTTGTCTTTCATAGAAACGCATTAGTATTTCTTGTGAATGCTTGCAAGTAGCTTAAGGCACTTTCAAATGAAAGTGATTTTCTCTGAAAGGACAGCATTTAGAAAGTGAAGCAACACTCCATTCACTTCGCACAGTGAATTGAAGTGTTGGAACAGAATGCTTCTCTTTCAGAGAAACGCATGTGAGTTTCTTCCTAATGCTTTCAAGAAGCTTAAGGCACTTTCAAAGGAAAGTGATTTTCTCTGAAAGGACAGTATTTCGAAAGTGAGGCAACACTCCACTCACTTTGCACAGTGAATTGAAGTGTTGGAAGAGATGGCTTCTCTTTCAGAGAAATGCATGTGAATTTCTTGTGAATGCTTGAAAGTTGATTAAGGCACTTTCAAACAAAACTGATTTTCTCTGAAAGGACAGCATTTAGAAAGTGAAGCAACACTCCATTCACTTTGCACAGTGAATTGAAGTGTTGGAACAGACTGCTTCTATTTCAGAGAAACGCATGTGTGCTTCCTGTGAATGCTTGAAAGTAGCTTAAGGCACTTTCAAAGGAAAGTGATTTTCTCTTGAAGGAGAGCATTTAGAAAGTGAAGTACCATTCCATTCACTTCGCACAGTGAATTGAAGTGTTGGAACAGACTGTTTCTCTTTCAGGGAAATGCATATGAGTTTCTGTTGAATGCTTGTAAGTAGCTCAAGGCTCTTTCAAAGGAAAGTGATTTTCTCTGAAAGGACAGAATTTAGAAAGTAAAGCAACACTCCATTCCCTTCGTGCAATGAATTGAAGTGTTGGAACAGACTGCTTCTCTTTCAGAGAAACGCATGTGAGTTTCTGTTGAATGCTTGTTAGTAGCTTAAGGCACTTTCAAAGTAAAGTGATTTTCTCTGAAAGGACAGCATTTAGAAAGTGAAGCAACACTCCATTCACTTCGCACAGTGAATTGAAGTGTTAGAACAGACTGCTTCTCTTTCAGAGAAATGCATGTGAGTTTCTGGTGAATGCTTGTAAGTAGCTTAAGCACTTTCAAAGGAAAGTGATTTTCTCTGAAAGGACAGCATTTAGAAAATGAGGCAACACTCCATTAACTTCGCACAGTGAATTGAAGTGTTGGAACAGACTCCTTCTCTTTCAGAGAAACACATGTGAGTTTCTTGTGAATGCTTGTAAGTAGATTAAGGCAGTTTCTAAGGAAAGTGATTTTCTCTAAAAGGACAGCATTTGGAAAGTGAAGCAACACTCCATTCACTACGCACAGTGAAATGAAGTGTTGGAACAGACTCCTTCTCTTTCAGAGAAATGCATGTGAGTTTCTGTTGAATGATTGTAAGTAGCTTAAAGCACTTTCAAAGTAAAGTGATTTTCTCTGAAAGGACAGCATTTAGAAAGTGAAGCACCACTCCATTCACTTCGCACAGTGAATTGAAGTGTTGGAACAGACTGCTTCTCTTTCAGAGAAACGCAAGTGAGTTTCTTCCTAATGCTTGCAAATAGCTTAAGGCACTTTCAAAGGAAAGTGATTTTCTCTGAAAGTACAGCATTTAGAAAGTGAAGCAACACTCAATTCCCTTCGTGCAGTGAATTGAAATGTTGGAACAGAGTGCTTCTATTTCATTTAAACGCATTAGTGTTTCTTGTGAATGCTTGCAATTTGCTTAAGGCACTTTCAAAGGAAAGTGATTTTCTCTGAAAGGACAGCATTTAGAAAGTGAAGCAACACTCCATTCACTTTGCACAGTGAATTGAAGTGTTGGAACAGACAGCTTCTTTTTCAGAGAAACGCATGTGAGTTTTTTGTGAATGCTTGAAAGTAGTTTAAGGCCCTTTCAAAAGAAAGTGATTTTCTCTGAAAGGACAGAATTTAGAAAGTGAAGCAACACTCCATTCACTTCGCACAGTGAATTGAAGTGTTGGAACAGACTGCTTCTCTTTCAGAGAAATGCATGTGAGTTTCTGTTGAATGCTTGTAAGTAGCTTAAGGCCCTTTCAAAGGAAAGTGATTTTCTCTGAAAGGACAGCATTTAGAAAGTGAAGCAACACTCCATTCACTTCGCACAGTGAATTGAAGTGTTGGAACAGACTTCTTCTGTTTCAGAGAAACACATGTGAGTTTCTGTTGAATGCTTGTAAGTAGCTTAAGGCACTTTCAAAGGAAAGTGATTTTCTCTGAAAGGACAGCATTTAGAAAATGAGGCAACACTCCATTAACTTCGCACAGTGAATTGAAGTGTTGGAACAGACTCCTTCTCTTTCAGAGAAACACATGTGAGTTTCTTGTGAATGCTTGTAAGTAGATTAAGGCAGTTTCTAAGGAAAGTGATTTTCTCTAAAAGGACAGCATTTGGAAAGTGAAGCAACACTCCATTCACTACGCACAGTGAAATGAAGTGTTGGAACAGACTCCTTCTCTTTCAGAGAAATGCATGTGAGTTTCTGTTGAATGATTGTAAGTAGCTTAAAGCACTTTCAAAGTAAAGTGATTTTCTCTGAAAGGACAGCATTTAGAAAGTGAAGCACCACTCCATTCACTTTGCACAGTGAATTGAAGTGTTGGAACAGACTGCTTCTCTTTCAGAGAAACGCAAGTGAGTTTCTTCCTAATGCTTGCAAATAGCTTAAGGCACTTTCAAAGGAAAGTGATTTTCTCTGAAAGTACAGCATTTAGAAAGTGAAGCAACACTCAATTCCCTTCGTGCAGTGAATTGAAATGTTGGAACAGAGTGCTTCTATTTCATTTAAACGCATTAGTGTTTCTTGTGAATGCTTGCAATTTGCTTAAGGCACTTTCAAAGGAAAGTGATTTTCTCTGAAAGGACAGCATTTAGAAAGTGAAGCAACACTTTATTCACTTCCCACAGTGAATTGAAGTGTTGGAACAGACTGCTTCTCTTTCAGAGAAACGCATGTGAGTTTCTGGTGAATGCTTGTAAGTAGCTTAAGGCACTTTCAAAGGAAAGTGATTTTCTCTGAAAGGACAGCATTTAGAAAGTGAAGCAACACTCCATTAACTTCGCACAGTGAATTGAAGTGTTGGAACAGACTGCTTCTCTTTCAGAGAAACGCATGTGAGTTTCTTCCTAATGCTTGCAAGTAGCTTAAGGCACTTTCAAAGGAAAGTGATTTTCTCTGAAAGGACAGCATTTAGAAAGTGAAGCAACACTCCATTAACTTCGCACAGTGAATTGAAGTGTTGGAACAGATTGCTTCTCTTTCAGAGAAATACATGTGAGTTTCTGGTGAATGCTTGAAAGTAGCTTAAAGCACTTTCAAAGGAAAGTGATTTTCTCTGAAAGGACATCATTTAGAAAGTGAAGCAACACACCATTCACTACGCACAGAGTTGAAGTGTTGGAACAGATTGCTTCTATTTCAGAGAAATGCATGTGAGTTTCTGTTGAATGCTTGTAAGTAGCTTAAGGCACTTTCAAAGGAAAGTGATTTTCTCTGAAAGGACAGCATTTCGAAAGTGAAGCAACACTCCATTCCCTCCGTGTAGTGAATTGAAGTGTTGGAACACACTGCTTGTCTTTCATAGAAACGCATTAGTATTTCTTGTGAATGCTTGCAAGTAGCTTAAGGCACTTTCAAATGAAAGTGATTTTCTCTGAAAGGACAGCATTTAGAAAGTGAAGCAACACTCCATTCACTTCGCACAGTGAATTGAAGTGTTGGAACAGAATGCTTCTCTTTCAGAGAAACGCATGTGAGTTTCTTCCTAATGCTTTCAAGAAGCTTAAGGCACTTTCAAAGGAAAGTGATTTTCTCTGAAAGGACAGTATTTCGAAAGTGAGGCAACACTCCACTCACTTTGCACAGTGAATTGAAGTGTTGGAAGAGATGGCTTCTCTTTCAGAGAAATGCATGTGAATTTCTTGTGAATGCTTGAAAGTTGATTAAGGCACTTTCAAACAAAACTGATTTTCTCTGAAAGGACAGCATTTAGAAAGTGAAGCAACACTCCATTCACTTTGCACAGTGAATTGAAGTGTTGGAACAGACTGCTTCTATTTCAGAGAAACGCATGTGTGCTTCCTGTGAATGCTTGAAAGTAGCTTAAGGCACTTTCAAAGGAAAGTGATTTTCTCTTGAAGGAGAGCATTTAGAAAGTGAAGTACCATTCCATTCACTTCGCACAGTGAATTGAAGTGTTGGAACAGACTGTTTCTCTTTCAGGGAAATGCATATGAGTTTCTGTTGAATGCTTGTAAGTAGCTCAAGGCTCTTTCAAAGGAAAGTGATTTTCTCTGAAAGGACAGAATTTAGAAAGTAAAGCAACACTCCATTCCCTTCGTGCAATGAATTGAAGTGTTGGAACAGACTGCTTCTCTTTCAGAGAAACGCATGTGAGTTTCTGTTGAATGCTTGTTAGTAGCTTAAGGCACTTTCAAAGTAAAGTGATTTTCTCTGAAAGGACAGCATTTAGAAAGTGAAGCAACACTCCATTCACTTCGCACAGTGAATTGAAGTGTTAGAACAGACTGCTTCTCTTTCAGAGAAATGCATGTGAGTTTCTGGTGAATGCTTGTAAGTAGCTTAAGCACTTTCAAAGGAAAGTGATTTTCTCTGAAAGGACAGCATTTAGAAAATGAGGCAACACTCCATTAACTTCGCACAGTGAATTGAAGTGTTGGAACAGACTCCTTCTCTTTCAGAGAAACACATGTGAGTTTCTTGTGAATGCTTGTAAGTAGATTAAGGCAGTTTCTAAGGAAAGTGATTTTCTCTAAAAGGACAGCATTTGGAAAGTGAAGCAACACTCCATTCACTACGCACAGTGAAATGAAGTGTTGGAACAGACTCCTTCTCTTTCAGAGAAATGCATGTGAGTTTCTGTTGAATGATTGTAAGTAGCTTAAAGCACTTTCAAAGTAAAGTGATTTTCTCTGAAAGGACAGCATTTAGAAAGTGAAGCACCACTCCATTCACTTCGCACAGTGAATTGAAGTGTTGGAACAGACTGCTTCTCTTTCAGAGAAACGCAAGTGAGTTTCTTCCTAATGCTTGCAAATAGCTTAAGGCACTTTCAAAGGAAAGTGATTTTCTCTGAAAGTACAGCATTTAGAAAGTGAAGCAACACTCAATTCCCTTCGTGCAGTGAATTGAAATGTTGGAACAGAGTGCTTCTATTTCATTTAAACGCATTAGTGTTTCTTGTGAATGCTTGCAATTTGCTTAAGGCACTTTCAAAGGAAAGTGATTTTCTCTGAAAGGACAGCATTTAGAAAGTGAAGCAACACTCCATTCACTTTGCACAGTGAATTGAAGTGTTGGAACAGACAGCTTCTTTTTCAGAGAAACGCATGTGAGTTTTTTGTGAATGCTTGAAAGTAGTTTAAGGCCCTTTCAAAAGAAAGTGATTTTCTCTGAAAGGACAGAATTTAGAAAGTGAAGCAACACTCCATTCACTTCGCACAGTGAATTGAAGTGTTGGAACAGACTGCTTCTCTTTCAGAGAAATGCATGTGAGTTTCTGTTGAATGCTTGTAAGTAGCTTAAGGCCCTTTCAAAGGAAAGTGATTTTCTCTGAAAGGACAGCATTTAGAAAGTGAAGCAACACTCCATTCACTTCGCACAGTGAATTGAAGTGTTGGAACAGACTTCTTCTGTTTCAGAGAAACACATGTGAGTTTCTGTTGAATGCTTGTAAGTAGCTTAAGGCACTTTCAAAGGAAAGTGATTTTCTCTGAAAGGACAGCATTTAGAAAATGAGGCAACACTCCATTAACTTCGCACAGTGAATTGAAGTGTTGGAACAGACTCCTTCTCTTTCAGAGAAACACATGTGAGTTTCTTGTGAATGCTTGTAAGTAGATTAAGGCAGTTTCTAAGGAAAGTGATTTTCTCTAAAAGGACAGCATTTGGAAAGTGAAGCAACACTCCATTCACTACGCACAGTGAAATGAAGTGTTGGAACAGACTCCTTCTCTTTCAGAGAAATGCATGTGAGTTTCTGTTGAATGATTGTAAGTAGCTTAAAGCACTTTCAAAGTAAAGTGATTTTCTCTGAAAGGACAGCATTTAGAAAGTGAAGCACCACTCCATTCACTTTGCACAGTGAATTGAAGTGTTGGAACAGACTGCTTCTCTTTCAGAGAAACGCAAGTGAGTTTCTTCCTAATGCTTGCAAATAGCTTAAGGCACTTTCAAAGGAAAGTGATTTTCTCTGAAAGTACAGCATTTAGAAAGTGAAGCAACACTCAATTCCCTTCGTGCAGTGAATTGAAATGTTGGAACAGAGTGCTTCTATTTCATTTAAACGCATTAGTGTTTCTTGTGAATGCTTGCAATTTGCTTAAGGCACTTTCAAAGGAAAGTGATTTTCTCTGAAAGGACAGCATTTAGAAAGTGAAGCAACACTTTATTCACTTCCCACAGTGAATTGAAGTGTTGGAACAGACTGCTTCTCTTTCAGAGAAACGCATGTGAGTTTCTGGTGAATGCTTGTAAGTAGCTTAAGGCACTTTCAAACAAAGTGATTTTCTCTGAAAGGACAGCATTTAGAAAGTGAAGCAACACTCCATTCACTTCGCACAGTGAAATGAAGTGTTGGAACAAACTGCTTCTCTTTCAGAGAAATGCATGTGAGTTTCTGTTGAATGCTTGTAAGTAGCTTAAGGCACTTTCAAAGGAAAGTGATTTTCTCTGAAAGGACAGCATTTAGAAAGTGAAGCAACACTCCATTAACTTCGCACAGTGAATTGAAGTGTTGGAACAGACTGCTTCTCTTTCAGAGAAACGCATGTGAGTTTCTTCCTAATGCTTGCAAGTAGCTTAAGGCACTTTCAAAGGAAAGTGATTTTCTCTGAAAGGACAGCATTTAGAAAGTGAAGCAACACTCCATTAACTTCGCACAGTGAATTGAAGTGTTGGAACAGATTGCTTCTCTTTCAGAGAAATACATGTGAGTTTCTGGTGAATGCTTGAAAGTAGCTTAAAGCACTTCCAAAGGAAAGTGATTTTCTCTGAAAGGACATCATTTAGAAAGTGAAGCAACACACCATTCACTACGCACAGAGTTGAAGTGTTGGAACAGATTGCTTCTATTTCAGAGAAATGCATGTGAGTTTCTGTTGAATGCTTGTAAGTAGCTTAAGGCACTTTCAAAGGAAAGTGATTTTCTCTGAAAGGACAGCATTTCGAAAGTGAAGCAACACTCCATTCCCTCCGTGTAGTGAATTGAAGTGTTGGAACACACTGCTTGTCTTTCATAGAAACGCATTAGTATTTCTTGTGAATGCTTGCAAGTAGCTTAAGGCACTTTCAAATGAAAGTGATTTTCTCTGAAAGGACAGCATTTAGAAAGTGAAGCAACACTCCATTCACTTCGCACAGTGAATTGAAGTGTTGGAACAGAATGCTTCTCTTTCAGAGAAACGCATGTGAGTTTCTTCCTAATGCTTTCAAGAAGCTTCAGGCACTTTCAAAGGAAAGTGATTTTCTCTGAAAGGACAGTATTTCGAAAGTGAGGCAACACTCCACTCACTTTGCACAGTGAATTGAAGTGTTGGAAGAGATGGCTTCTCTTTCAGAGAAATGCATGTGAATTTCTTGTGAATGCTTGAAAGTTGATTAAGGCACTTTCAAACAAAACTGATTTTCTCTGAAAGGACAGCATTTAGAAAGTGAAGCAACACTCCATTCACTTTGCACAGTGAATTGAAGTGTTGGAACAGACTGCTTCTATTTCAGAGAAACGCATGTGTGCTTCCTGTGAATGCTTGAAAGTAGCTTAAGGCACTTTCAAAGGAAAGTGATTTTCTCTTGAAGGAGAGCATTTAGAAAGTGAAGTACCATTCCATTCACTTCGCACAGTGAATTGAAGTGTTGGAACAGACTGTTTCTCTTTCAGGGAAATGCATATGAGTTTCTGTTGAATGCTTGTAAGTAGCTCAAGGCTCTTTCAAAGGAAAGTGATTTTCTCTGAAAGGACAGAATTTAGAAAGTAAAGCAACACTCCATTCCCTTCGTGCAATGAATTGAAGTGTTGGAACAGACTGCTTCTCTTTCAGAGAAACGCATGTGAGTTTCTGTTGAATGCTTGTTAGTAGCTTAAGGCACTTTCAAAGTAAAGTGATTTTCTCTGAAAGGACAGCATTTAGAAAGTGAAGCAACACTCCATTCACTTCGCACAGTGAATTGAAGTGTTAGAACAGACTGCTTCTCTTTCAGAGAAATGCATGTGAGTTTCTGGTGAATGCTTGTAAGTAGCTTAAGCACTTTCAAAGGAAAGTGATTTTCTCTGAAAGGACAGCATTTAGAAAATGAGGCAACACTCCATTAACTTCGCACAGTGAATTGAAGTGTTGGAACAGACTCCTTCTCTTTCAGAGAAACACATGTGAGTTTCTTGTGAATGCTTGTAAGTAGATTAAGGCAGTTTCTAAGGAAAGTGATTTTCTCTAAAAGGACAGCATTTGGAAAGTGAAGCAACACTCCATTCACTACGCACAGTGAAATGAAGTGTTGGAACAGACTCCTTCTCTTTCAGAGAAATGCATGTGAGTTTCTGTTGAATGATTGTAAGTAGCTTAAAGCACTTTCAAAGTAAAGTGATTTTCTCTGAAAGGACAGCATTTAGAAAGTGAAGCACCACTCCATTCACTTCGCACAGTGAATTGAAGTGTTGGAACAGACTGCTTCTCTTTCAGAGAAACGCAAGTGAGTTTCTTCCTAATGCTTGCAAATAGCTTAAGGCACTTTCAAAGGAAAGTGATTTTCTCTGAAAGTACAGCATTTAGAAAGTGAAGCAACACTCAATTCCCTTCGTGCAGTGAATTGAAATGTTGGAACAGAGTGCTTCTATTTCATTTAAACGCATTAGTGTTTCTTGTGAATGCTTGCAATTTGCTTAAGGCACTTTCAAAGGAAAGTGATTTTCTCTGAAAGGACAGCATTTAGAAAGTGAAGCAACACTCCATTCACTTTGCACAGTGAATTGAAGTGTTGGAACAGACAGCTTCTTTTTCAGAGAAACGCATGTGAGTTTTTTGTGAATGCTTGAAAGTAGTTTAAGGCCCTTTCAAAAGAAAGTGATTTTCTCTGAAAGGACAGAATTTAGAAAGTGAAGCAACACTCCATTCACTTCGCACAGTGAATTGAAGTGTTGGAACAGACTGCTTCTCTTTCAGAGAAATGCATGTGAGTTTCTGTTGAATGCTTGTAAGTAGCTTAAGGCCCTTTCAAAGGAAAGTGATTTTCTCTGAAAGGACAGCATTTAGAAAGTGAAGCAACACTCCATTCACTTCGCACAGTGAATTGAAGTGTTGGAACAGACTTCTTCTGTTTCAGAGAAACACATGTGAGTTTCTGTTGAATGCTTGTAAGTAGCTTAAGGCACTTTCAAAGGAAAGTGATTTTCTCTGAAAGGACAGCATTTAGAAAATGAGGCAACACTCCATTAACTTCGCACAGTGAATTGAAGTGTTGGAACAGACTCCTTCTCTTTCAGAGAAACACATGTGAGTTTCTTGTGAATGCTTGTAAGTAGATTAAGGCAGTTTCTAAGGAAAGTGATTTTCTCTAAAAGGACAGCATTTGGAAAGTGAAGCAACACTCCATTCACTACGCACAGTGAAATGAAGTGTTGGAACAGACTCCTTCTCTTTCAGAGAAATGCATGTGAGTTTCTGTTGAATGATTGTAAGTAGCTTAAAGCACTTTCAAAGTAAAGTGATTTTCTCTGAAAGGACAGCATTTAGAAAGTGAAGCACCACTCCATTCACTTTGCACAGTGAATTGAAGTGTTGGAACAGACTGCTTCTCTTTCAGAGAAACGCAAGTGAGTTTCTTCCTAATGCTTGCAAATAGCTTAAGGCACTTTCAAAGGAAAGTGATTTTCTCTGAAAGTACAGCATTTAGAAAGTGAAGCAACACTCAATTCCCTTCGTGCAGTGAATTGAAATGTTGGAACAGAGTGCTTCTATTTCATTTAAACGCATTAGTGTTTCTTGTGAATGCTTGCAATTTGCTTAAGGCACTTTCAAAGGAAAGTGATTTTCTCTGAAAGGACAGCATTTAGAAAGTGAAGCAACACTCCATTCACTTTGCACAGTGAATTGAAGTGTTGGAACAGACAGCTTCTTTTTCAGAGAAACGCATGTGAGTTTTTTGTGAATGCTTGAAAGTAGTTTAAGGCCCTTTCAAAAGAAAGTGATTTTCTCTGAAAGGACAGAATTTAGAAAGTGAAGCAACACTCCATTCACTTCGCACAGTGAATTGAAGTGTTGGAACAGACTGCTTCTCTTTCAGAGAAATGCATGTGAGTTTCTGTTGAATGCTTGTAAGTAGCTTAAGGCCCTTTCAAAGGAAAGTGATTTTCTCTGAAAGGACAGCATTTAGAAAGTGAAGCAACACTCCATTCACTTCGCACAGTGAATTGAAGTGTTGGAACAGACTTCTTCTGTTTCAGAGAAACGCATGTGAGTTTCTGTTGAATGCTTGTAAGTAGCTTAAGGCACTTTCAAAGGAAAGTGATTTTCTCTGAAAGGACAGCATTTAGAAAGTGAAGCAACACTCCATTCACTTCACACAGTGAATTGAAGTGTTGGAACAGACTGCTTCTCTTTCAGAGAAACGCATTGAGCTTCTTCCTAGCAAGTAGCTTAAGGCACTTTCAAAGGAAAGTGATTTTCTCTGAAAGGACAGCATCTAGAAAGTGAAGCAACACTCCATTCACTTCGCACAGTGAATTGAAGTGTTGGAACACACTGCTTCTTTTTCAGAGAAATGCATGTGAGTTTCTGTTGAATGCTTGTAAGTAGCTCAAGGCTCTTTCAAAGGAAAGTGATTTTCTCTGAAAGGACAGCATTTAGAAAGTGAAGCAACACTCCATTCCCTTCGTGCAATGAATTGACGTGTTGAAACAGACTGCTTCTCTTTCAGAGAAACGCATGTGAGTTTCTGTTGAATGCTTGTAAGTAGCTTAAGGCACTTTCAAAGGAAAGTGATTTTCTCTGAAAGGACAGCATTTAGAAAGTGAGGCAACACTCCATTCACTTCACACAGTGAATTTAAGTGTTGGAACAGACTTCTTCCTTTTAGAGAAACGCATGTGAGTTTCTTCCTAATGCTTGCAAGTAGCTTAAGGCACTTTCAAAGGAAAGTGATTTTCTCTGAAAGGACAGCATTTAGAAAGTGAAGCAACACTCCATTCACTTTGCGCAGTGAATTGAAGGGTTGGAACAGACTGCTTATCTTTCAGAGAAACGCATGTGATTTTTTTGTGAATACTTGAAAGTAGTTTAAGGCACTTTCAAAGGAAAGTGATTTTCTCTGAAAGGACAAAATTTAGAAAGTGAAGCAACACTCCATTCACTTCGCACAGTGAATTGAAGTGTTGGAACAGACTGCTTCTCTTTCAGAGAAACGCATGTGAGTTTTTTGTGAATGCTTGAAAGTAGTTTAAGGCACTTTCAAAGAAAGTGATTTTCTCTGAAAGGACAGATTTTAGAAAGTGAAGCAACACTCCATTCACTTCGCACAGTGAATTGAAGTGTTGGAACAGATTGCTTCTCTTTCCGAGAAATTCATGTGAGTTTCTGTTGAATGCTTGTAAGTAGCTTAAGGCACTTTCAAAGGAAAGTGATTTTCTCTGAAAGGACAGCATTTAGAAAGTGAAGCAACACTCCATTCACTTCGCACAGTGAATTGAAGTGTTGGAACAGACTGCTTTTCTTTCAGAGAAACGCATGTGAGTTTCTTCCTAATGCTTGCAAGTAGCTTAAGGCACTTTCAAAGGAAAGTGATTTTCTCTGAAAGGCCAGCATTTAGAAACTGAAGCAGCACTCCATTCACTTCGCACAGTGAATTGAAGTCTTGGACCAGACTGCTTCTCTTTCAGAGAAACGCATGTGAGTTTCTGGTGAATGCTTGTAAGTAGCTTAAGGCACTTTCAAAGGAAAGTGATTTTCTCTGAAAGGACAGCATTTAGAAAATGAAGCAACACTCCATTCCCTTTGTGCAGTGAATTGAAGTATTGGAACAGAGTGCTTCTCTTTCATAGAAACGCATTAGTGTTTCTTATGAATGCTTGCAAGTAGCTTAAGGCAATTTCAAAGTAAAGTGATTTTCTCTGAAATGACAGCATTTAGAAAGTGAAGCAACACTCCATTCACTTCGCACAGTGAATTGAAGTGTTCGAACAGACTGCTTATCTTTCAGAGAAACGAATGTGATTTTTTTGTGAATACTTGAAAGTAGTTTAAGGCACTTTCAAAGGAAAGTGATTTTCTATGAAAGGACAGAATTTAGAAAGTGAAGCAACACTCCATTCACTTCGCACAGTGAATTGAAGTATTGGAACAGAGTGCTTCTCTTTTATAGAAACGCATTAGTGTTTCTTATGAATGCTTGCAAGTAGCTTAAGGCACTTTCAAAGGAAAGTGATTTTCTCTGAAAGGACAGCATTTAGAATGTGAAGCAACACTCCATTCACTTCGCACAGTGAATTGAAGTGTTGGAAAATAAGGCTTCTCTTTCAGAGAAATGCATGTGAGTTTCTTGTGAATGCTTGAAAGTTGCTTAAGGCACTTTCAAAGGAAAGTAATTTTCTCTGAATGTACAGCATTTAGAAAGTGAAGCAACACTCCATTCACTTCGCACAGTGAAATGAAGTGTTGGAACAGAGTGCTTCTCTTTCAGAGAAATGCATGTGAGTTTCTTCCTAATGCTTGTAAGTAGCTTAATGCTCTTTCAAAGGAAAGTGATTTTCTCTGAAAGGACAGCATTTAGAAAGTGAAGCAACACTCCATTCACTTCACACAGTGAATTGAAGTGTTGGAACAGACTGCTTCTCTTTCAGAGAAACACATGTGAGTTTCTTGTGAATGCTTGTAAGAAGATTAAGGCAGTTTCTAAGGAAAGTGATATTCTCTAAAAGGACAGCATTTGGAAAGTGAAGCAATACTCCATTCACTTCGCACAGTGAAATGAAGTGTTGGAACAGACTGCTTCTCTTTCAGAGAAATGCATGTGAGTTTCTATTGAATTCTTGTAAGTAGCTTAAGGCACTTTCAAAGGAAAGTGATTTTCTCTGAAAGGACAGCATTTAGAAAGTGAAGCAACACTCCATTCACTTCGCACAGTGAATTGAAGTGTTGGAACAGACTGCTTCTCTTTCAGAGAAACGCATGTGAGTTTCTTCCTAATGCTTGCAAGTAGCTTAAGGCACTTTCAAAGGAAAGTGATTTTCTCTGAAAGGACAGCATTTAGAAAGTGAAACAACACTCCATTCACTTCGCACAGAGAAATGAAGTGTTGGAACAGACTGCTTCTCTTTCAGAGAAATGCATGTGATTTTTTTGTGAATGATTGTAAGTAGATTAAGGCACTTTCCAAGGAAAGTGATTTTCTCTGAAAGGACAGCATTTAGAAAGTGAAGCAACACTCCATTAACATCGCACAGTGAATTGAAGTGTTGGAACAGACTCCTTCTCTTTCAGAGAAACACATGTGAGTTTCTTGTGAATGCTTGTAAGAAGATTAACGCAGTTTCTAAGGAAAGTGATTTTCTCTAAAAGGACAGCATTTGGAAAGTGAAGCAACACTCCATTCACTTCGCACAGTGAAATGAAGTGTTGGAACAGATTGCTTCTCTTTCAGAGAAATGCATTTGAGTTTCTGTTGAAACCTTGTAAGTAGCTTAAGGCACTTTCAAAGGAAAGTGATTTTCTCTGAAAGGACAGCATTTAGAAAGTGAAGCAACACTCCATTCACTTCGCACAGTGAATTGAAGTGTTGGAACAGACTGCTTCTCTTTCAGAGAAATGCATGTGAGTTTCTGGTGAATGCTTGTAAGTAGCTTAAGCACTTTCAAAGGAAAGTGATTTTCTCTGAAAGGACAGCATTTAGAAAATGAGGCAACACTCCATTAACTTCGCACAGTGAATTGAAGTGTTGGAACAGACTCCTTCTCTTTCAGAGAAACACATGTGAGTTTCTTGTGAAGGCTTGTAAGTAGATTAAGGCAGTTTCTAAGGAAAGTGATTTTCTCTAAAAGGACAGCATTTGGAAAGTGAAGCAACACTCCATTCACTACGCACAGTGAAATGAAGTGTTGGAACAGACTCCTTCTCTTTCAGAGAAATGCAGTGAGTTTCTGTTGAATGATTGTAAGTAGCTTAAAGCACTTTCAAAGTAAAGTGATTTTCTCTGAAAGGACAGCATTTACAAAGTGAAGCACCACTCCATTCACTTCTCACAGTGAATTGAAGTGTTGGAACAGACTGCTTCTCTTTCAGAGAAACGCAAGTGAGTTTCTTCCTAATGCTTGCAAATAGCTTAAGGCACTTTCAAAGGAAAGTGATTTTCTCTGAAAGGACAGCATTTAGAAAGTGAAGCAACACTCAATTCCCTTCGTGCAGTGAATTGAAGTGTTGGAACAGAGTGCTTCTATTTCATTTAAACGCATTAGTGTTTCTTGTGAATCCTTGCAATTTGCTAAAGGCACTTTCAAAGGAAAGTGATTTTCTCTGAAAGGACAGCATTTAGAAAGTGAAGCAACACTCCATTCACTTTGCACAGTGAATTGAAGTGTTGGAACAGACAGCTTCTTTTTCAGAGAAACGCATGTGAGTTTTTTGTGAATGCTTGAAAGTAGTTTAAGGCCCTTTCAAAAGAAAGTGATTTTCTCTGAAAGGACAGAATTTAGAAAGTGAAGCAACACTCCATTCACTTCGCACAGTGAATTGAAGTGTTGGAACAGACTGCTTCTCTTTCAGAGAAATGCATGTGAGTTTCTGTTGAATGCTTGTAAGTAGCTTAAGGCCCTTTCAAAGGAAAGTGATTTTCTCTGAAAGGACAGCATTTAGAAAGTGAAGCAACACTCCATTCACTTCGAACAGTGAATTGAAGTGTTGGAACAGACTTCTTATGTTTCAGAGAAACGCATGTGAGTTTCTGTTGAATGCTTGTAAGTAGCTTAAGGCACTTTCAAAGGAAAGTGATTTTCTCTGAAAGGACAGCATTTAGAAAGTGAAGCAACACTCCATTCACTTCACACAGTGAATTGAAGTGTTGGAACAGACTGCTCCTCTTTTAGAGAAACGCATTGAGCTTCTTCCTAGCAAGTAGCTTAAGGCACTTTCAAAGGAAAGTGATTTTCTCTGAAAGGACAGCATCTAGAAAGTGAAGCAACACTCCATTCACTTCGCACAGTGAATTGAAGTGTTGGAACAGACTGCTTCTTTTTCAGAGAAATGCATGTGTGTTTCTGTTGAATGCTTGTAAGTAGCTCAAGGCTCTTTCAAAGGAAAGTGATTTTCTCTGAAAGGACAGCATTTAGAAAGTGAAGCAACACTCCATTCCCTTCGTGCAATGAATTGAAGTGTTGAAACAGACTGCTTCTCTTTCAGAGAAACGCATGTGAGTTTCTGTTGAATGCTTGTAAGTAGCTTAAGGCACTTTCAAAGGAAAGTGATTTTCTCTGAAAGGACAGCATTTAGAAAGTGAGGCAACACTCCATTCACTTCACACAGTGAATTTAAGTGTTGGAACAGACTTCTTCCTTTTAGAGAAACGCATGTGAGTTTCTTCCTAATGCTTGCAAGTAGCTTAAGGCACTTTCAAAGGAAAGTGATTTTCTCTGAAAGGACAGCATTTAGAAAGTGAAGCAACACTCCATTCACTTTGCGCAGTGAATTGAAGGATTGGAACAGACTGCTTATCTTTCAGAGAAACGCATGTGATTTTTTTATGAATACTTGAAAGTAGTTTAAGGCACTTTCAAAGGAAAGTGATTTTCTCTGAAAGGACAGAATTTAGAAAGTGAAGCAACACTCCATTCACTTCGCACAGTGAATTGAAGTGTTGGAACAGACTCCTTCTCTTTCAGAGAAACGCATGTGAGTTTCTTCCTAATGCTTGCAAGTAGCTTAAGGCACTTTCAAAGGAAAGTGATTTTCTCTGAAAGGACAGCATTTAGAAAGTGAAGCAACACTCCATTCCCTTCGTGCAGTGAATTGAAGTGTTGGAACAGAGTGATTCTCTTTCAGAGAAACGCATTAGTGATTCTTGTGAATGCTTGCAAGTAGCTTAAGGCGCTTTCAAAGGAAAGTGATTGTCTTTGAAAGGAAAGCATTTAGAAAGTGAAGCAACACTCCATTCACTTTGCACAGTGAATTGAAGGGTTGGAACAGACTGCTTATCTTTCAGAGAAACGCATGTGATTTTTTTGTGAATACTTGAAAGTAGTTTAAGGCACTTTCAAAGGAAAGTGATTTTCTCTGAAAGGACAGAATTTAGAAAGTGAAGCAACACTCCATTCACTTCGCACAGTGAATTGAAGTTTTTTAACAGACTGCTTCTCTTTCAGAGAAACGCATGTGAGTTTTTTGTGAATGCTTGAAAGTAGTTTAAGGCACTTTCAAAGAAAGTGATTTTCTCTGAAAGGACAGATTTTAGAAAGTGAAGCAACACTCCATTCACTTCGCACAGTGAATTGAAGTGTTGGTACAGATTGATTCTCTTTCAGAGAAATTCATGTGAGTTTCTGTTGAATGCTTGCAAGTAGCTTAAGGCACTTTCAAAGGAAAGTGATTTTCTCTGAAAGGACAGCATTTAGAAAGTGAAGCAAAACTCCATTTACTTCGCACAGTGAATTGAAGTGTTGGAACAGACTGCTTCTCTTTCAGAGAAATGCATGTGAGTTTTTTGTGAATGATTGTAAGTAGATTAAGGCACTTTCCAAGGAAAGTGATTTCCTCTGAAAGGACAGCATTTAGAAAGTGAAGCAACACTCCATTAACTTCGCACAGTGAATTGAAGTGTTGGAACAGACTCCTTCTCTTTCAGAGAAACGCATGTGAGTTTCTTCCTAATGCTTGCAAGTAGCTTAAGGCACTTTCAAATGAAAGTGATTTTCTCTGAAAGGACAGCATTTAGAAAGTGAAGCAACACTCCATTCCCTTCATGCAGTGAATTGAAGTGTTGGAACAGAGTGATTCTCTTTCAGAGAAACGCATTAGTGATTCTTGTGAATGCTTGCAAGTAGCTTAAGGCACTTTCAAAGGAAAGTGATTTTCTCTGAAAGGAAAGCATTTAGAAAGTGAAGCAACACTCCATTCACTTTGCACAGTGAATTGAAGGGTTGGAACAGACTGCTTATCTTTCAGAGAAACGCATGTGATTTTTTTGTGAATACTTGAAAGTAGTTTAAGGCACTTTCAAAGGAAAGTGATTTTCTCTGAAAGGACAGAATTTAGAAAGTGAAGCAACACTCCATTCACTTCGCACAGTGAATTGAAGTGTTCGAACAGACTGCTTCTCTTTCAGAGAAACGCATGTGAGTTTTTTGTGAATGCTTGAAAGTAGTTTGAGACACTTTCAAAGAAAGTGATTTTCTCTGAAAGGACAGATTTTAGAAAGTGAAGCAACACTCCATTCACTTCGCACAGTGAATTGAAGTGTTGGAACAGATTGCTTCTCTTTCCGAGAAATTCATGTGAGTTTCTGTTGAATGCTTGTAAGTAGCTTAAGGCACTTTCAAAGTAAAGTGATTTTCTCTGAAAGGACAGCATTTAGAAAGTGAAGCAACAATCCATTCCCTTCGTGCAGTGAATTGAAGTGTTGGAACAGACTGCTTGTCTTTCATAGAAACGCATTAGTGTTTCTTGTGAATGCTTGCAAGTACCTTAAGGCACTTTCAAAGGAAAGTGATTTTCTCTGAAAGGACAGCATTTAGAAAGTGAAGCAACACTCCATTCCCTTCGTGCAGTGAATTGAAGTGTTGGAACAGAGTGATTCTCTTTCAGAGAAACGCATTAGTGATTCTTGTGAATGCTTGCAAGTAGCTTAAGGCACTTTCAAAGGAAAGTGATTTTTTCTGAAAGGACAGCATTTAGAAAGTGAAGCAACACTCCATTCACTTCGCACAGTGAATTGAAGTGTTGGAACAGACTGCTTCTCTTTCAGTGAAACACATGTGAATTTCTGTTGAATGCTTGTAAGTAGCTGAAGGCACTTTCAAAGGAAAGTGATTTTCTCTGAAAGGACAGCATTTAGAAAGTGAAGCAACACTCCATTCACTTCGCACAGTGAATTGAAGTGTTGGAACAGACTGCTTCTCTTTCAGAGAAACGCATGTGAGTTTCTTCCTAATGCTTGCAAGTAGCTTAAGGCACTTTCAAAGGAAAGTGATTTTCTCTGAAAGTCCAGCATTTAGAAACTGAAGCAACACTCCATTCACTTAAACAGTGAATTGAAGTCTTGGACCAGACTGCTTCTCTTTCAGAGAAACGCATGTGAGTTTCTGGTGAATGCTTGTAAGTAGCTTAAGGCACTTTAAAAGGAAAGTGATTTTCTCTGAAATGACAGCATTTAGAAAGTGAAGGAACACTCCATTCACTTCCACAGTGAATTGAAGTGTTCGAACAGACTGCTTATCTTTCAGAGAAACGCATGTGATTTTTTTGTGAATACTTGAAAGTAGTTTAAGGCACTTTCAAAGGAAAGTGACTTTCTCTGAAAGGACAGAATTTAGAAAGTGAAGCAACACTCCATTCACTTCGCACAGTGAATTGAAGTATTGGAACAGAGTGCTTCTCTTTCATAGAAACGCATTAGTGTTTCTTATGAATGCTTGTAAGTAGCTTAAGGCACTTTCAAAGGAAAGTGATTTTCTCTGAAAGGACAGCATTTAGATTGTGAAGCAACACTCCATTCACTTCGCACAGTGAATTGAAGTGTTGGAAAATAAGGCTTCTCTTTCAGAGAAATGCATGTGAGATTCTTGTGAATGCTTGAAAGTTGCTTAAGGCACTTTCAAAGGAAAGTGATTTTCTCTGAATGTACAGCATTTAGAAAGTGAAGCAACACTCCATTCACTTCGCACAGTGAAATGAAGTGTTGGAACAGAGTGCTTCTCTTTCAGAGAAACGCATGTGAGTTTCTTCCTAATGCTTGTAAGTAGCTTAATGCTCTTTCAAAGGAAAGTGATTTTCTCTGAAAGGACAGCATTTAGAAAGTGAAGCAACACTCCATTCACTTCGCACAGTGAATTGAAGTGTTGGAACAGACTCCTTCTCTTTCAGAGAAACACATGTGAGTTTCTTGTGAATGCTTGTAAGAAGATTAAGGCAGTTTCTAAAGAAAGTGATTTTCTCTAAAAGGACAGCATTTGGAAAGTGTAGCAACACTCCATTCACTTCGCACAGTGAAATGAAGTGTTGGAACAGACTGCTTCTCTTTCAGAGAAGTGCATGTGAGTTTCTGTTGAATTCTTGTAAGTAGCTTAAGGCACTTTCAAAGGAAAGTGATTTTCTCTGAAAGGACAGCATTTAGAAAGTGAAACAACACTCCATTCACTTCGCACAGAGAAATGATTGTTGTAACACACTGCTTCTCTTTCAGAGAAATGCATGTGATTTTTTTGTGAATGATTGTAAGTAGATTAAGGCACTTTCCAAGGAAAGTGATTTCCTCTGAAAGGACAGCATTTAGAAAGTGAAGCAACACTCCATTAACATCGCGCAGTGAATTGAAGTGTTGGAACAGACTCCTTCTCTTTCAGAGAAACACATGTGAGTTTCTTGTGAATGATTGTAAGAAGATTAAGGCAGTTTCTAAGGAAAGTGATTTTCTCCAAAAGGACAGCATTTAGAAAGTGGAGCAACACTCCATTCACTTCGCACAGTGAATTGAAGTGTTGGAACAGACTGCTTCTCTTTCAGAGAAACGCATGTGAGTTTCTTCCTAATGCTTGCCAGTAGTTTAAGGCACTTTCAAAGAAAAGTGATTTTCTCTGAAAGGACAGCATTTAGAAAGTGAAGCACCACTCCATTCACTTCGCACAGTGAATTGAAGTGTTAAAACCGACTGCTTCTCTTTCAGAGAAACGCATGTGAGTTTCTGTTGAATGCTTGTAAGTAGCTTAAGGCACTTTCAAAGGAAAGTGATTTTCTCTGAAAGGACAGCATTTAGAAAGTGAGGCAACACTCCATTCACTTCACACAGTGAATTGAAGTGTTGGAACAGACTGCTTTCTTTTAGAGAAACGCATGTGTGTTTCTTCCTAATGCTTGTAAGTAGCTTAAGGCACTTTCAAAGGAAAGTGATTTTCTCTGAAAGGACAGCATTTAGAAAGTGAAGCAACACTCCATTCCCTTCGTGGAGTGAATTGAAGTGTTGGAAGAGACTGCTTGTCTTTCATAGAAACGGATTAGTGTTTCTTGTGAATGCTTGCAAGTACCTTAAGGCACTTTCAAAGGAAAGTGATTTTCTCTGAAAGGACAGCATTTAGAAAGTGAAGCAACACTCCATTCCCTTCGTGGAGTGAATTGAAGTGTTGGAAGAGACTGCTTGTTTTTCATAGAAACGGATTAGTGTTTCTTGTGAATGCTTGCAAGTACCTTAAGGCACTTTCAAAGGAAAGTGATTTTCTCTGAAAGGACAGCATTTAGAAAGTGAAGCAACACTCCATTTACTTCGCACAGTGAATTGAAGTGTTGGAACAGACTGCTTCTCTTTCAGAGAAACGCATGTGAGTTTCTTCCTAATGCTTGCAAGTAGCTTAAGGCACTTTCAAAGGAAAGTGATTTTCTCTGAAAGGACAGCATTTAGAAAGTGAAGCAACACTCCATTCACTTCGCACAGTGAATTGAAGTATTGGAACAGACTGCTTCTCTTTCAGAGAAATGCATGTGAGTTTCTGTTGAATTCTTGTAAGTAGCTTAAGGCACTTTCAAAGGAAAGTGATTTTCTCTTAAAGGACAGCCTTTAGAATGTGAAGCAACACTCCATTCACTTCGCACAGTGAATTGAAGTGTTGGAAAATAAGGCTTCCCTTTCAGAGAAATGCATGTGAGTTTCTTGTGAATGCTTGAAAGTTGCTTAAGGCACTTTCAAAGGAAAGTGATTTTCTCTGAAAGTACAGCATTTAGAAAGTGAAGCAACACTCCATTCACTTCGCACAGTGAAATGAAGTGTTGGAACAGACTGCTTCTCTTTCAGAGAAACGCATGTGAGTTTCTTCCTAATGCTTGTAAGTAGCTTAAGGCTCTTTCAAAGGAAAGTGATTTCCTCTGAAAGGACAGCATTTAGAAAGTGAAACAACACTCCATTCACTTCGCACAGATAATGAAGTGTTGGAACAGACTGCTTCTCTTTCAGAGAAAAGCATGTGAGTTTTTTGTGAATGATTGTAAGTAGATTAAGGCACTTTCCAAGGAAAGTGATTTCCTCTGAAAGGACAGCATTTAGAAAGTGAAGCAACACTCCATTCACTTCGCACAGTGAATTGAAGTGTTGGAACAGACTGCTTCTCTTTCAGAGAAATGCATGTGAGTTTTTTGTGAATGATTGTAAGTAGATTAAGGCACTTTCCAAGGAAAGTGATTTTCTCTTAAAGGACAGCCTTTAGAATGTGAAGAAACACTCCATTCCCTTCGTGCAGTGAATTGAAGTGTTGGAACAGAGTGATTCTCTTTCATATAAATGCATTAGTGTTTCTTGTGAATGCTTGCAATTTGCTTAAGGCACTTTCAAAGGAAAGTGATTTTCTCTGAAAGGACAGCATTTAGAAAGTGAAGCAACACTCCATTCACTTGGCACAGTGAATTGAAATGTTGGTACAGACTGCTTCTCTTTCAGAGAAATGCATGTGAGTTTCTGTTGAATGCTTGTAAGTAGCTTAAGGCACTTTCAAAGGAAAGAGATTTTCTCTGAAAGGACAGCATTTAGAAAGTGAAGCAACACTCCATTCACTTCGCACCGTGAATTGAAGTGTTGGAACAGACTTCTTCTGTTTCAGAGAAACGCATGTGAGTTTCTGTTGAAAGCTTGTAAGTAGCTTAAGGCACTTTCAAAGGAAAGTGATTTTCTCTGAAAGGACAGCATTTAGAAAGTGAAGCAACACTCCATTCACTTCACACAGTGAATTGAAGTGTTGGAACAGACTGCTTCTCTTTCAGAGAAACGCATGTGAGCTTCTTCCTAGCAAGTAGCTTAAGGCACTTTCAAAGGAAAGTGATTTTCTCTGAAAGGACAGCATTTAGAAAGTGAAGCAACACTCCATTCACTTCGCACAGTGAATTGAAGTGTTGGAACAGACTACTTCTCTTTCAGAGAAACGCATGTGAGTTTCTTCCTAATGCTTGCAAGTAGCTTAAGGCACTTTCAAAGGAAAGTGATTTTCTCTGAAAGGACAGCATTTAGAAAGTGAAGCAACACTCCATTCACTTCGCACAGTGAATTGAAGTATTGGAACAGACTGCTTCTCTTTCAGAGAAATGCATGTGAGTTTCTTGTGAATGCTTGAAAGTTTCTTAAGGCACTTTCAAAGGAAAGTGATTTTCTCTGAAAGTACAGCATTTAGAAAGTGAAGCAACACTCCATTCACTTCGCACAGTGAAATGAAGTGTTGGAACAGAGTGCTTATCTTTCAGAGAAACGCATGTGAGTTTCTTCCTAATGCTTGTAAGTAGCTTAAGGCTCTTTCAAAGGAAAGTGATTTCCTCTGAAAGGACAGCATTTAGAAAGTGAAACAACACTACATTCACTTCGCACAGAGAAATGAAGTGTTGGAACAGACTGCTTCTCTTTCAGAGAAATGCATGTGAGTTTTTTGTGAATGATTGTAAGTAGATTAAGGCACTTTCCAAGGAAAGTGATTTCCTCTGAAAGGACAGCATTTAGAAAGTGAAGCAACACTCCATTCACTTCGCACAGTGAATTGAAGTGTTGGAACAGACTCCTTCTCTTTCAGAGAAACGCATGTGAGTTTCTTCCTAATGTATGCAAGTAGCTTAAGGCACTTTCAAAGGAAAGTGATTTTCTCTGAAAGGACAGCATTTAGAAAGTGAAGCAACAGTCCATTTCCTTCGTGCAGTGAATTGAAGTGTTGGAACAGAGTGATTCTCTTTCAGAGAAACGCATTAGTGATTCTTGTGAATGCTTGCAAGTAGCTTAAGGCACTTTCAAAGGAAAGTGATTTTCTCTCAAAGACAGCATTTAGAAAGTGAAGCAACACTCCATTCACTTTGCACAGTGAATTGAAGGGTTGGAACACACTGCTTATCTTTCAGAGAAACGCATGTGATTTTTTTGTGAATACTTGAAAGTAGTTTAAGGCACTTTCAAAGGAAAGTGATTTTCTCTGAAAGGACAGAATTTAGAAAGTGAAGCAACACTCCATTCACTTCGCACAGTGAATTGAAGTGTTGGAACAGACTGCTTCTCTTTCAGAGAAACGCATTTGAGTTTTTTGTGAATGCTTGAGTAGTTTAAGGCACTTTCAAAGAAAGTGATTTTCTCTGAAAGGATAGATTTTAGAAAGTGAAGCAACACTCCATTCACTTCGCACAGTGAATTGAAGTTTTGGAACAGATTGCTTCTCTTTCAGAGAAATTCATGTGAGTTTCTGTTGAATGCTTGTAAGTAGCTTAAGGCACTTTGAAAGGAAAGTGATTTTCTCTGAAAGGACAGCATTTAGAAAGTGAAGCAACAATCCATTCCCTTCGTGCAGTGAATTGAAGTGTTGGAACAGACTGCTTGTCTTTCATAGAAACACATTAGTGTTTCTTGTGAATGCTTGCAAGTACCTTAAGGCACTTTCAAAGGAAAGTGATTTTCTCTGAAAGGACAACATTTAGAAAGTGAAGCAACACTCCATTCCCTTCGTGCAGTGAATTGAAGTGTTGGAACAGAGTGATTCTCTTTCAGAGAAACGCATTAGTGATTCTTGTGAATACTTGCAAGTAGCTTAAGGCACTTTCAAAGGAAAGTGATTTTCTCTGAAAGGACAGCATTTAGAAAGTGAAGCAACACTCCATTCACTTTGCACAGTGAATTGAAGGGTTGGAACAGACTGCTTATCTTTCAGAGAAATGCATGTGATTTTTTTGTGAATACTTGAAAGTAGTTTAAGGCACTTTCAAAGGAAAGTGATTTTCTCTGAAAGGACAGAATTTAGAAAGTGAAGCAACACTCCATTCACTTCGCACAGTGAATTGAAGTGTTGTAACAGACTGCTTCTCTTTCAGAGAAACGCATTTGAGTTTTTTGTGAATGCTTGTAAGAAGATTAAGGCAGTTTCTAAGGAAAGTGATTTTCTCTAAAAGGACAGCATTTGGAAAGTAAAACAACACTCCATTCACTTTGCACAGTGAAATGAAGTGTTGGAACAGACTGCTTCTCTTTCAGAGAAATGCATTTGAGTTTCTGTTGAATCCTTGTAAGTAGCTTAAGGCACTTTCAAAGGAAAGTGATTTTCTCTGAAAGGACAGCATTTAGAAAGTGAAGCAACACTCCATTCACTTCGCACAGTGAATTGAAGTTTTGGAACAGACTGCTTCTCTTTCAGAGAAACGCATGTGAGTTTCTTCCTAATGCTTGCAAGTAGCTTAAGGCACTTTCAAAGGAAAGTGATTTTCTCTGAAAGGACAGCATTTAGAAAGAGAAGCAACACTCCATTCTCTTCTCACAGTGAATTGAAGTATTGGAACAGACTGCTTCTCTTTCAGAGATATGCATGTGAGTTTCTTGTGAATGCTTGAAAGCTGCTTAAGGCACTTGCAAAGGAAAGTGATTTTCTCTGAAAGTACAGCATTTAGAAAGTGAAGCAACACTCCATTCACTTCGCACAGTGAAATGAAGTGTTGGAACAGACTGCTTCTCTTTCAGAGAAACGCATGTGAGTTTCTTCCTAATGCTTGTAAGTAGCTTAAGGCTCTTTCAAAGGAAAGTGATTTTCTCTGAAAGGACAGCATTTAGAAAGTGAAACAACACTCCATTCACTTCGCACAGAGAAATGAAGTGTTGAACCAGACTGCTTCTCTTTCAGAGAAATGCATGTGAGTTTTTTGTGAATGATTGTAAGTAGATTAAGGCACTTTCCAAGGAAAGTGATTTCCTCTGAAAGGACAGCATTTAGAAAGTGAAGCAACATTCCATTCACTTCGCACAGTGAATTGAAGTGTTAGAACAGACTCCTTCTCTTTCAGAGAAACGCATGTTAGTTTCTTCCTAATGCTTGCAAGTTGCTTAAGGCACTTTCAAAGGAAAGTGATTTTCTCTGAAAGGACAGCATTTAGAAAGTGAAGCAACACTCCATTCACTTTGCACAGTGAATTGAATGGTTGGAACAGACTGCTTCTCTTTCAGAGAAACGCATGTGATTTTTTTGTGAATACTTGAAAGTAGTTTAAGGCACTTTCAAAGGAAAGTGATTTTCTCTGAAAGGACAGAATTTAGAAAGTGAAGCAAGACTCCATTCACTTCGCACAGTGAATTGAAGTGTTGGAACAGACTGCTTCTCTTTCAGAGAAATTCATGTGAGTTTCTGTTGAATGCTTGTAAGTAGCTTAAGGCACTTTCAAAGGAAAGTGATTTTCTCTGAAAGGACAGCATTTAGAAAGTGAAGCAACAATCCATTCCCTTCGTGCAGTGAATTGAAGTGTTGGAACAGACTGCTTGTCTTTCATAGAAACACATTAGTGTTTCTTGTGAATGCTTGCAAGTACCTTAAGGCACTTTCAAAGGAAAGTGATTTTCTCTGAAAGGACAACATTTAGAAAGTGAAGCAACACTCCATTCCCTTCGTGCAGTGAATTGAAGTGTTGGAACAGAGTGATTCTCTTTCAGAGAAACGCATTAGTGATTCTTGTGAATACTTGCAAGTAGCTTAAGGCACTTTCAAAGGAAAGTGATTTTCTCTGAAAGGACAGCATTTAGAAAGTGAAGCAACACTCCATTCACTTTGCACAGTGAATTGAAGGGTTGGAACAGACTGCTTATCTTTCAGAGAAATGCATGTGATTTTTTTGTGAATACTTGAAAGTAGTTTAAGGCACTTTCAAAGGAAAGTGATTTTCTCTGAAAGGACAGAATTTAGAAAGTGAAGCAACACTCCATTCACTTCGCACAGTGAATTGAAGTGTTGTAACAGACTGCTTCTCTTTCAGAGAAACGCATTTGAGTTTTTTGTGAATGCTTGTAAGAAGATTAAGGCAGTTTCTAAGGAAAGTGATTTTCTCTAAAAGGACAGCATTTGGAAAGTAAAACAACACTCCATTCACTTTGCACAGTGAAATGAAATGTTGGAACAGACTGCTTCTCTTTCAGAGAAATGCATTTGAGTTTCAGTTGAATCCTTGTAAGTAGCTTAAGGCACTTTCAAAGGAAAGTGATTTTCTCTGAAAGGACAGCATTTAGAAAGTGAAGCAACACTCCATTCACTTCGCACAGTGAATTGAAGTGTTGGAACAGACTGCTTCTCTTTCAGAGAAACGCATGTGAGTTTCTTCCTAATGCTTGCAAGTAGCTTAAGGCACTTTCAAAGGAAAGTGATTTTCTCTGAAAGGACAGCATTTAGAAAGAGAAGCAACACTCCATTCTCTTCTCACAGTGAATTGAAGTATTGGAACAGACTGCTTCTCTTTCAGAGAAATGCATGTGAGTTTCTTGTGAATGCTTGAAAGCTGCTTAAGGCACTTGCAAAGGAAAGTGATTTTCTCTGAAAGTACAGCATTTAGAAAGTGAAGCAACACTCCATTCACTTCGCACAGTGAAATGAAGTGTTGGAACAGACTGCTTCTCTTTCAGAGAAACGCATGTGAGTTTCTTCCTAATGCTTGTAAGTAGCTTAAGGCTCTTTCAAAGGAAAGTGATTTTCTCTGAAAGGACAGCATTTAGAAAGTGAAACAACACTCCATTCACTTCGCACAGTGAATTGAAGTGTTGGAACAGACTCCTTCTCTTTCAGAGAAACGCATGTGAGTTTCTTCCTAATGCTTGCAAGTAGCTTAAGGCACTTTCAAATGAAAGTGATTTTCTCTGAAAGGACAGCATTTAGAAAGTGAAGCAACACTCCATTCCCTTCATGCAGTGAATTGAAGTGTTGGAACAGAGTGATTCTCTTTCAGAGAAACGCATTAGTGATTCTTGTGAATGCTTGCAAGTAGCTTAAGGCACTTTCAAAGGAAAGTGATTTTCTCTGAAAGGAAAGCATTTAGAAAGTGAAGCAACACTCCATTCACTTTGCACAGTGAATTGAAGGGTTGGAACAGACTGCTTATCTTTCAGAGAAACGCATGTGATTTTTTTGTGAATACTTGAAAGTAGTTTAAGGCACTTTCAAAGGAAAGTGATTTTCTCTGAAAGGACAGAATTTAGAAAGTGAAGCAACACTCCATTCACTTCGCACAGTGAATTGAAGTGTTGGAACAGACTGCTTCTCTTTCAGAGAAACGCATGTGAGTTTTTTGTGAATGCTTGAAAGTAGTTTAAGGCACTTTCAAAGAAAGTGATTTTCTCTGAAAGGACAGATTTTAGAAAGTGAAGCAACACTCCATTCACTTCGCACAGTGAATTGAAGTGTTGGAACAGATTGCTTCTCTTTCCGAGAAATTCATGTGAGTTTCTGTTGAATGCTTGTAAGTAGCTTAAGGCACTTTCAAAGTAAAGTGATTTTCTCTGAAAGGACAGCATTTAGAAAGTGAAGCAACAATCCATTCCCTTCGTGCAGTGAATTGAAGTGTTGGAACAGACTGCTTGTCTTTCATAGAAACGCATTAGTGTTTCTTGTGAATGCTTGCAAGTACCTTAAGGCACTTTCAAAGGAAAGTGATTTTCTCTGAAAGGACAGCATTTAGAAAGTGAAGCAACACTCCATTCACTTTGCGCAGTGAATTGAAGGGTTGGAACAGACTGCTTATCTTTCTGAGAAACGCATGTGATTTTTTTGTGAATACTTGAAAGTAGTTTAAGGCACTTTCAAAGGAAAGTGATTTTCTCTGAAAGGACAGAATTTAGAAAGTGAAGCAACACTCCATTCACTTCGCACAGTGAATTGAAGTGTTGGAACAGACTGCTTCTCTTTCAGTGAAACACATGTGAATTTCTGTTGAATGCTTGTAAGTAGCTGAAGGCACTTTCAAAGGAAAGTGATTTTCTCTGAAAGGACAGCATTTAGAAAGTGAAGCAACACTCCATTCACTTCGCACAGTGAATTGAAGTGCTGGAACAGACTGCTTCTATTTCAGAGAAACGCATTAGTGTTTCTTATGAATGCTTGTAAGTAGCTTAAGGCACTTTCAAAGGAAAGTGATTTTCTCTGAAAGGACAGCATTTAGAATGTGAAGCAACACTCCATTCACTTCGCACAGTGAATTGAAGTGTTGGAAAATAAGGCTTCTCTTTCAGAGAAATGCATGTGAGATTCTTGTGAATGCTTGAAAGTTGCTTAAGGCACTTTCAAAGGAAAGTGATTTTCTCTGAATGTACAGCATTTAGAAAGTGAAGCAACACTCCATTCACTTCGCACAGTGAAATGAAGTGTTGGAACAGAGTGCTTCTCTTTCAGAGAAACGCATGTGAGTTTCTTCCTAATGCTTGTAAGTAGCTTAATGCTCTTTCAAAGGAAAGTGATTTTCTCTGAAAGGACAGCATTTAGAAAGTGAAGCAACACTCCATTCACTTCGCACAGTGAATTGAAGTGTTGGAACAGACTCCTTCTCTTTCAGAGAAACACATGTGAGTTTCTTGTGAATGCTTGTAAGAAGATTAAGGCAGTTTCTAAGGAAAGTGATTTTCTCTAAAAGGACAGCATTTGGAAAGTGTAGCAACACTCCATTCACTTCGCACAGTGAAATGAAGTGTTGGAACAGACTGCTTCTCTTTCAGAGAAGTGCATGTGAGTTTCTGTTGAATTCTTGTAAGTAGCTTAAGGCACTTTCAAAGGAAAGTGATTTTCTCTGAAAGGACAGCATTTAGAAAGTGAAACAACACTCCATTCACTTCGCACAGAGAAATGATTGTTGTAACACACTGCTTCTCTTTCAGAGAAATGCATGTGATTTTTTTGTGAATGATTGTAAGTAGATTAAGGCACTTTCCAAGGAAAGTGATTTCCTCTGAAAGGACAGCATTTAGAAAGTGAAGCAACACTCCATTAACATCGCGCAGTGAATTGAAGTGTTGGAACAGACTCCTTCTCTTTCAGAGAAACACATGTGAGTTTCTTGTGAATGATTGTAAGAAGATTAAGGCAGTTACTAAGGAAAGTGATTTTCTCCAAAAGGACAGCATTTAGAAAGTGGAGCAACACTCCATTCACTTCGCACAGTGAAGTGAAGTGTTGGAACAGACTGCTTCTTTTTCAGAGAAATGCATGTGATTTTCTGTTGAATGCTTGTAAGTAGCTCAAGGCTCTTTCAAAGGAAAGTGATTTTCTCTTGAAAGGACAGCATTTAGAAAGTAAAGCAACACTCCATTCCCTTCGTGCAATGAATTGAAGTGTTGAAACAGACTGCTTCTCTTTCATAGAAACGCATTAGTGTTTCTTGTGAATGCTTGCAAGTAGCTTAAGGCATTTTCAAAGGAAAGTGATTTTCTCTGAAAGGACAGCATTTAGAAAGTGAAGCAACACTCCATTCACTTCGCACAGTGAATTGAAGTGTTGGAACAGACTGCTTCTCTTTCAGAGAAACGCATGTGAGTTTCTTCCTAATGCTTGCAAGTAGTTTAAGGCACTTTCAAAGGAAAGTGATTTTCTCTGAAAGGACAGCATTTAGAAAGTGAAGCACCACTCCATTCACTTCGCACAGTGAATTGAAGTGTTAAAACCGACTGCTTCTCTTTCAGAGAAACGCATGTGAGTTTCTGTTGAATGCTTGTAAGTAGCTTAAGGCACTTTCAAAGGAAAGTGATTTTCTCTGAAAGGACAGCATTTAGAAAGTGAGGCAACACTCCATTCACTTCACACAGTGAATTGAAGTGTTGGAACAGACTGCTTTCTTTTAGAGAAACGCATGTGTGTTTCTTCCTAATGCTTGTAAGTAGCTTAAGGCACTTTCAAAGGAAAGTGATTTTCTCTGAAAGGACAGCATTTAGAAAGTGAAGCAACACTCCATTCCCTTCGTGGAGTGAATTGAAGTGTTGGAAGAGACTGCTTGTCTTTCATAGAAACGGATTAGTGTTTCTTGTGAATGCTTGTAAGTACCTTAAGGCACTTTCAAAGGAAAGTGATTTTCTCTGAAAGGACAGCATTTAGAAAGTGAAGCAACACTCCATTCCCTTCGTGGAGTGAATTGAAGTGTTGGAAGAGACTGCTTGTCTTTCATAGAAACGGATTAGTGTTTCTTGTGAATGCTTGCAAGTACCTTAAGGCACTTTCAAAGGAAAGTGATTTTCTCTGAAAGGACAGCATTTAGAAAGTGAAGCAACACTCCATTTACTTCGCACAGTGAATTGAAGTGTTGGAACAGACTGCTTCTCTTTCAGAGAAACGCATGTGAGTTTCTTCCTAATGCTTGCAAGTAGCTTAAGGCACTTTCAAAGGAAAGTGATTTTCTCTGAAAGGACAGCATTTAGAAAGTGAAGCAACACTCCATTCACTTCGCACAGTGAATTGAAGTATTGGAACAGACTGCTTCTCTTTCAGAGAAATGCATGTGAGTTTCTGTTGAATTCTTGTAAGTAGCTTAAGGCACTTTCAAAGGAAAGTGATTTTCTCTTAAAGGACAGCCTTTAGAATGTGAAGCAACACTCCATTCACTTCGCACAGTGAATTGAAGTGTTGGAAAATAAGGCTTCCCCTTCAGAGAAATGCATGTGAGTTTCTTGTGAATGCTTGAAAGTTGCTTAAGGCACTTTCAAAGGAAAGTGATTTTCTCTGAAAGTACAGCATTTAGAAAGTGAAGCAACACTCCATTCACTTCGCACAGTGAAATGAAGTGTTGGAACAGACTGCTTCTCTTTCAGAGAAACGCATGTGAGTTTCTTCCTAATGCTTGTAAGTAGCTTAAGGCTCTTTCAAAGGAAAGTGATTTCCTCTGAAAGGACAGCATTTAGAAAGTGAAACAACACTCCATTCACTTCGCACAGAGAAATGAAGTGTTGGAACAGACTGCTTCTCTTTCAGAGAAAAGCATGTGAGTTTTTTGTGAATGATTGTAAGTAGATTAAGGCACTTTCCAAGGAAAGTGATTTCCTCTGAAAGGACAGCATTTAGAAAGTGAAGCAACACTCCATTCACTTCGCACAGTGAATTGAAGTGTTGGAACAGACTGCTTCTCTTTCAGAGAAATGCATGTGAGTTTTTTGTGAATGATTGTAAGTAGATTAAGGCACTTTCCAAGGAAACTGATTTTCTCTTAAAGGACAGCCTTTAGAATGTGAAGAAACACTCCATTCCCTTCGTGCAGTGAATTGAAGTGTTGGAACAGAGTGATTCTCTTTCATATAAATGCATTAGTGTTTCTTGTGAATGCTTGCAATTTGCTTAAGGCACTTTCAAAGGAAAGTGATTTTCTCTGAAAGGACAGCATTTAGAAAGTGAAGCAACACTCCATTCACTTGGCACAGTGAATTGAAGTGTTGGAACAGACTGCTTCTCTTTCAGAGAAATGCATGTGAGTTTCTGTTGAATGCTTGTAAGTAGCTTAAGGCACTTTCAAAGGAAAGAGATTTTCTCTGAAAGGACAGCATTTAGAAAGTGAAGCAACACTCCATTCACTTCGCACCGTGAATTGAAGTGTTGGAACAGACTTCTTCTGTTTCAGAGAAACGCATGTGAGTTTCTGTTGAAAGCTTGTAAGTAGCTTAAGGCACTTTCAAAGGAAAGTGATTTTCTCTGAAAGGACAGCATTTAGAAAGTGAAGCAATACTCCATTCACTTCACACAGTGAATTGAAGTGTTGGAACAGACTGCTTCTCTTTCAGAGAAACGCATGTGAGCTTCTTCCTAGCAAGTAGCTTAAGGCACTTTCAAAGGAAAGTGATTTTCTCTGAAAGGACAGCATTTAGAAAGTGAAGCAACACTCCATTCACTTCGCACAGTGAATTGAAGTGTTGGAACAGACTACTTCTCTTTCAGAGAAACGCATGTGAGTTTCTTCCTAATGCTTGCAAGTAGCTTAAGGCACTTTCAAAGGAAAGTGATTTTCTCTGAAAGGACAGCATTTAGAAAGTGAAGCAACACTCCATTCACTTCGCACAGTGAATTGAAGTATTGGAACAGACTGCTTCTCTTTCAGAGAAATGCATGTGAGTTTCTTGTGAATGCTTGAAAGTTGCTTAAGGCACTTTCAAAGGAAAGTGATTTTCTCTGAAAGTACAGCATTTAGAAAGTGAAGCAACACTCCATTCACTTCGCACAGTGAAATGAAGTGTTGGAACAGAGTGCTTCTCTTTCAGAGAAACGCATGTGAGTTTCTTCCTAATGCTTGTAAGTAGCTTAAGGCTCTTTCAAAGGTAAGTGATTTCCTCTGAAAGGACAGCATTTAGAAAGTGAAACAACACTACATTCACTTCGCACAGAGAAATGAAGTGTTGGAACAGACTGCTTCTCTTTCAGAGAAATGCATGTGAGTTTTTTGTGAATGATTGTAAGTAGATTAAGGCACTTTCCAAGGAAAGTGATTTCCTCTGAAAGGACAGCATTTAGAAAGTGAAGCAACACTCCATTCACTTCGCACAGTGAATTGAAGTGTTGGAACAGACTCCTTCTCTTTCAGAGAAACGCATGTGAGTTTCTTCCTAATGTATGCAAGTAGCTTAAGGCACTTTCAAAGGAAAGTGATTTTCTCTGAAAGGACAGCATTTAGAAAGTGAAGCAACAGTCCATTTCCTTCGTGCAGTGAATTGAAGTGTTGGAACAGAGTGATTCTCTTTCAGAGAAACGCATTAGTGATTCTTGTGAATGCTTGCAAGTAGCTTAAGGCACTTTCAAAGGAAAGTGATTTTCTCTGAAAGGACAGAATTTAGAAAGTGAAGCAACACTCCATTCACTTCGCACAGTGAATTGAAGTGTTGGAACAGACTGCTTCTCTTTCAGAGAAACGCATTTGAGTTTATTGTGAATGCTTGAGTAGTTTAAGGCACTTTCAAAGAAAGTGATTTTCTCTGAAAGGATAGATTTTAGAAAGTGAAGCAACACTCCATTCACTTCGCACAGGGAATTGAAGTTTTGGAACAGATTGCTTCTCTTTCAGAGAATTTCCTGTGAGTTTCTGTTGAATGCTTGTAAGTAGCTTAAGGCACTTTCAAAGGAAAGTGATTTTCTCTGAAAGGACAGCATTTAGAAAGTGAAGCAACACTCCATTCACTTCGCACAGTGAATTGAAGTGTTGGAACAGACTCCTTCTCTTTCAGAGAAACGCATGTGAGTTTCTTCCTAATGCTTGTAAGTAGCTTAAGGCTCTTTCAAAGGTAAGTGATTTCCTCTGAAAGGACAGCATTTAGAAAGTGAAACAACACTACATTCACTTCGCACAGAGAAATGAAGTGTTGGAACAGACTGCTTCTCTTTCAGAGAAATGCATGTGAGTTTTTTGTGAATGATTGTAAGTAGATTAAGGCACTTTCCAAGGAAAGTGATTTCCTCTGAAAGGACAGCATTTAGAAAGTGAAGCAACATTCCATTCACTTCGCACAGTGAATTGAAGTGTTGGAACAGACTCCTTCTCTTTCAGAGAAACGCATGTGAGTTTCTTCCTAATGCTTGCAAGTAGCTTAAGGCACTTTCAAAGGAAAGTGATTTTCTCTGAAAGGACAGCATTTAGAAAGTGAAGCAACACTCCATTCACTTTGCACAGTGAATTGAAGGGTTGGAACAGACTGCTTCTCTTTCAGAGAAACGCATGTGATTTTTTTGTGAATACTTGAAAGTAGTTTAAGGCACTTTCAAAGGAAAGTGATTTTCTCTGAAAGGACAGAATTTAGAAAGTGAAGCAACACTCCATTCACTTCGCACAGTGAATTGAAGTGTTGGAACAGACTGCTTCTCTTTCAGAGAAACGCATTTGAGTTTTTTGTGAATGCTTGTAAGAAGATTAAGGCAGTTTCTAAGGAAAGTGATTTTCTCTAAAAGGACAGCATTTGGAAAGTAAAATAACACTCCATTCACTTGGCACAGTGAAATGAAGTGTTGGAACAGACTGCTTCTCTTTCAGAGAAATGCATGTGAGTTTCTGTTGAATCCTTGTAAGTAGCTTAAGGCACTTTCAAAGGAAAGTGATTTTCTCTGAAAGGACAGCATTTAGAAAGTGAAGCAACACTCCATTCACTTCGCACAGTGAATTATAGTGTTGGAACAGACTGCTTCTCTTTCAGAGAAACGCATGTGAGTTTCTTCCTAATGCTTGCAAGTAGCTTAAGGCACTTTCAAAGGAAAGTGATTTTCTCTGAAAGGACAGCATTTAGAAAGTGAAGCAACAGTCCATTTCCTTCGTGCAGTGAATTGAAGTGTTGGAACAGAGTGATTCTCTTTCAGAGAAACGCATTAGTGATTCTTGTGAATGCTTGCAAGTAGCTTAAGGCACTTTCAAAGGAAAGTGATTTTCTCTCAAAGGACAGCATTTAGAAAGTGAAGCAACACTCCATTCACTTTGCACAGTGAATTGAAGGGTTGGAACAGACTGCTTATCTTTCAGAGAAACGCATGTGATTTTTTTGTGAATACTTGAAAGTAGTTTAAGGCACTTTCAAAGGAAAGTGATTTTCTCTGAAAGGACAGAATTTAGAAAGTGAAGCAACACTCCATTCACTTCGCACAGTGAATTGAAGTGTTGGAACAGACTGCTTCTCTTTGAGAGAAACGCATGTGAGTTTTTTGTGAATGCTTGAAAGTAGTTTAAGGCACTTTCAAAGAAAGTGATTTTCTCTGAAAGGATAGATTTTAGAAAGTGAAGCAACACTCCATTCACTTCGCACAGTGAATTGAAGTGTTGGAACAGATTGCTTCTCTTTCAGAGAAATTCATGTGAGTTTCTGTTGAATGCTTGTAAGTAGCTTAAGGCACTTTCAAAGGAAAGTGATTTTCTCTGAAAGGACAGCATTTAGAGAGTGAAGCAACAATCCATTCCCTTCGTGCTGTGAATTGAAGTGTTGGAACAGACTGCTTGTCTTTCATAGAAACGCATTAGTGTTTCTTGTGAATGCTTGCAAGTACCTTAAGGCACTTTCAAAGGAAAGTGATTTTCTCTGAAAGGACAACATTTAGAAAGTGAAGCAACACTCCATTCCCTTCGTGCAGTGAATTGAAGTGTTGGAACAGAGTGATTCTCTTTCAAAGAAACGCATTAGTGATTCTTGTGAATACTTGCAAGTAGCTTAAGGCACTTTCAAAGGAAAGTGATTTTCTCTGAAAGGACAGCATTTAGAAAGTGAAGCAACACTCCATTCACTTTGCACAGTGAATTGAAGGGTTGGAACAGACTGCTTATCTTTCAGAGAAATGCATGTGATTTTTTTGTGAATACTTGAAAGTAGTTTAAGGCACTTCCAAAGGAAAGTGATTTTCTCTGAAAGGACAGAATTTAGAAAGTGAAGCAACACTCCATTCACTTCGCACAGTGAATTGAAGTGTTGTAACAGACTGCTTCTCTTTCAGAGAAACGCATTTGAGTTTTTTGTGAATGCTTGTAAGAAGATTAAGGCAGTTTCTAAGGAAAGTGATTTTCTCTAAAAGGACAGCATTTGGAAAGTAAAACAACACTCCATTCACTTTGCACAGTGAAATGAAGTGTTGGAACCGACTGCTTCTCTTTCAGAGAAATGCATTTGAGTTTCTGTTGAATCCTTGTACATAGCTTAAGGCACTTTCAAAGGAAAGTGATTTTCTCTGAAAGGACAGCATTTAGAAAGTGAAGCAACACTCCATTCACTTCGCACAGTGAATTGAAGTGTTGGAACAGACTGCTTCTCTTTCAGAGAAACGCATGTGAGGTTCTTCCTAATGCTTGCAAGTAGCTTAAGGCACTTTCAAAGGAAAGTGATTTTCTCTGAAAGGACAGCATTTAGAAAGTGAAGCAACACTCCATTCTCTTCGCACAGTGAATTGAAGTATTGGAACAGACTGCTTCTCTTTCAGAGAAATGCATGTGAGTTTCTTGTGAATGCTTGAAAGCTGCTTAAGGCACTTTCAAAGGAAAGTGATTTTCTCTGAAAGTACAGCATTTAGAAAGTGAAGCAACACTCCATTCACTTCGCACAGTGAAATGAAGTGTTGGAACAGACTGCTTCTCTTTCAGAGAAACGCATGTGAGTTTCTTCCTAATGCTTGTAAGTAGCTTAAGGCTCTTTCAAAGGAAAGTGATTTTCTCTGAAAGGACAGCATTTAGAAAGTGAGGCAACACTCCATTCACTTCGCACAGAGAAATGAAGTGTTGAAACAGACTGCTTCTCTTTCAGAGAAATGCATGTGAGTTTTTTGTGAATGATTGTAAGTAGATTAAGGCACTTTCCAAGGAAAGTGATTTCCTCTGAAAGGACAGCATTTAGAAAGTGAAGCAACATTCCATTCACTTCGCACAGTGAATTGAAGTGTTGGAACAGACTCCTTCTCTTTCAGAGAAACGCATGTGAGTTTCTTCCTAATGCTTGCAAGTAGCTTAAGGCACTTTCAAAGGAAAGTGATTTTCTCTGAAAGGACAGCATTTAGAAAGCGAAGCAACACTCCATTCCCTTCGTGCAGTGAATTGAAGTGTTGGAACAGAGTGATTCTCTTTCAGAGAAACGCATTAGTGATTCTTGTGAATGCTTGCAAGTAGCTTAAGGCACTTTCAAAGGAAAGTGATTTTCTCTGAAAGGACAGCATTTAGAAAGTGAAGCAACACTCCATTCACTTTGCACAGTGAATTGAAGGGTTGGAACAGACTGCTTATCTTTCAGAGAAACGCATGTGATTTTTTTGTGAATACTTGAAAGTAGTTTAAGGCACTTTCAAAGGAAAGTGATTTTCTCTGAAAGGACAGAATTTAGAAAGTGAAGCAACACTCCATTCACTTCGCACAGTGAATTGAAGTGTTGGAACAGACTGCTTCTCTTTCAGAGAAACGCATGTGAGTTTTTTGTGAATGCTTGAAAGTAGTTTAAGGCACTTTCAAAGAAAGTGATTTTCTCTGAAAGGACAGATTTTAGAAAGTGAAGCAACACTCCATTCACTTCGCACAGTGAATTGAAGTGTTGGAACAGATTGCTTCTCTTTCAGAGAAATTCATGTGAGTTTCTGTTGAATGCTTGTAAGTAGCTTAAGGCACTTTCAAAGGAAAGTGATTTTCTCTGAAAGGACAGCATTTAGAAAGTGAAGCAACAATCCATTCCCTTCGTGCAGTGAATTGAAGTGTTGGAACAGACTGCTTGTCTTTCATAGAAACGCATTAGTGTTTCTTGTGAATGCTTGCAAGTACCTTAAGGCACTTTCAAAGGAAAGTGATTTTCTCTGAAAGGACAGCATTTAGAAAGTGAAGCAACACTCCATTCCCTTCGTGCAGTGAATTGAAGTGTTGGAGCAGAGTGATTCTCTTTCAGAGAAACGCATTAGTGATTCTTGTGAATACTTGTAAGTAGCTTAAGGCACTTTCAAAGGAAAGTGATTTTCTCTGAAAGGCCAGCATTTAGAAACTGAAGAAACACTCCATTCACTTCGCACAGTGAATTGAAATGTTGGAACAGACTGCTTCTCTTTCAGAGAAACGCATGTGAGTTTCTGTTGAATGCTTGTAAGTAGCTTAAGGCACTTTCAAAGGAAAGTGATTTTCTCTGAAAGGACAGCATTTAGAAAGTGAAGCAACACTCCATTCCCTTCGTGCATTGAATTGAAGTATTGGAACAGAGTGCTTCTCTTTCATAGAAACGCATTAGTGTTTCTTATGAATGCTTGCAAGTATCTTAAGGCAGTTTCAAAGGAAAGAGATTTTCTCTGAAATGACAGCATTAAGAAAGTGAAGCAACACTCCATTCACTTCGCACAGTGAATTGAAGTGTTCGAACAGACTGCTTATCTTTCAGAGAAACGCATGTGATTTTTTTGTGAATACTTGAAAGTAGTTTAAGGCACTTTCAAAGGAAAGTGATTTTCTCTGAAAGGACAGAATTTAGAAAGTGAAGCAATACTCCATTCACTTTGCACAGTGAATTGAAGTATTGGAACAGAGTGCTTCTCTTTCATAGAAACGCATTAGTGTTTCTTATGAATGCTTGCAAGTAGCTTAAGGCACTTTCAAAGGAAAGTGATTTTCTCTGAAAGGACAGCATTTAGAATGTGAAGCAACACTCCATTCACTTCGCACAGTGAATTGAATTGTTGGAAAATAAGGCTTCTCTTTCAGAGAAATGCATGTGAGTTTCTTGTGAATGCTTGAAAGTTGCTTAAGGCACTTTCAAAGGAAAGTGTTTTTCTCTGAATGTACAGCATTTAGAAAGTGAAGCAACACTCCATTCACTTCGCACAGTGAATTGAAGTGTTGGAACAGACTCCTTCTCTTTCAGAGAAACGCATGTGAGTTTCTTCCTAATTCTTGCAAGTAGCTTAAGGCACTTACAAAGGAAAGTGATTTTCTCTGAAAGGACAGCATTTAGAAAGTGAAGCAACAGTCCATTTCCTTCGTGCAGTGAATTGAAGTGTTGGAACAGAGTGATTCTCTTTCAGAGAAACGCATTAGTGATTCTTGTGAATGCTTGCAAGTAGCTTAAGGCACTTTCAAAGGAAAGTGATTTTCTCTGAAAGGACAGCATTTAGAAAGTGAAGCAACACTCCATTCACTTTGCACAGTGAATTGAAGTGTTGGAACAGACTGCTTCTCTTTCAGAGAAACGCATGTGAGTTTTTTGTGAATGCTTGAAAGTAGTTTAAGGCACTTTCAAAGAAAGTGATTTTCTCTGAAAGGACAGATTTTAGAAAGTGAAGCAACACTCCATTCACTTCGCACAGTGAATTGAAGTGTTGGAACAGATTGCTTCTCTTTCAGAGAAATTCATGTGAGTTTCTGTTGAATGCTTGTAAGTAGCTTAAGGCACTTTCAAAGGAAAGTGATTTTCTCTGAAAGGACAGCATTTAGAAAGTGAAGCAACAATCCATTCCCTTCGTGCAGTGAATTGAAGTGTTGGAACAGACTGCTTGTCTTTCATAGAAACGCATTAGTGTTTCTTGTGAATGCTTGCAAGTACCTTAAGGCACTTTCAAAGGAAAGTGATTTTCTCTGAAAGGACAGCATTTAGAAAGTGAAGCAACACTCCATTCCCTTCGTGCAGTGAATTGATGTGTTGGAGCAGAGTGATTCTCTTTCAGAGAAACGCATTAGTGATTCTTGTGAATACTTGTAAGTAGCTTAAGGCACTTTCAAAGGAAAGTGATTTTCTCTGAAAGGCCAGCATTTAGAAACTGAAGAAACCCTCCATTCACTTCGCACAGTGAATTGAAATGTTGGAACAGACTGCTTCTCTTTCAGAGAAACGCATGTGAGTTTCTGTTGAATGCTTGTAAGTAGCTTAAGGCACTTTCAAAGGAAAGTGATTTTCTCTGAAAGGACAGCATTTAGAAAGTGAAGCAACACTCCATTCCCTTCGTGCAGTGAATTGAAGTATTGGAACAGAGTGCTTCTCTTTCATAGAAACGCATTAGTGTTTCTTATGAATGCTTGCAAGTATCTTAAGGCAATTTCAAAGGAAAGAGATTTTCTCTGAAATGACAGCATTAAGAAAGTGAAGCAACACTCCATTCACTTCGCACAGTGAATTGAAGTGTTCGAACAGACTGCTTATCTTTCAGAGAAACGCATGTGATTTTTTTGTGAATACTTGAAAGTAGTTTAAGGCACTTTCAAAGGAAAGTGATTTTCTCTGAAAGGACAGAATTTAGAAAGTGAAGCAATACTCCATTCACTTTGCACAGTGAATTGAAGTATTGGAACAGAGTGCTTCTCTTTCATAGAAACGCATTAGTGTTTCTTATGAATGCTTGCAAGTAGCTTAAGGCACTTTCAAAGGAAAGTGATTTTCTCTGAAAGGACAGCATTTAGAATGTGAAGCAACACTCCATTCACTTCGCACAGTGAATTGAATTGTTGGAAAATAAGGCTTCTCTTTCAGAGAAATGCATGTGAGTTTCTTGTGAATGCTTGAAAGTTGCTTAAGGCACTTTCAAAGGAAAGTGATTTTCTCTGAATGTACAGCATTTAGAAAGTGAAGCAACACTCCATTCACTTCGCACAGTGAATTGAAGTGTTGGAACAGACTCCTTCTCTTTCAGAGAAACGCATGTGAGTTTCTTCCTAATTCTTGCAAGTAGCTTAAGGCACTTTCAAAGGAAAGTGATTTTCTCTGAAAGGACAGCATTTAGAAAGTGAAGCAACAGTCCATTTCCTTCGTGCAGTGAATTGAAGTGTTGGAACAGAGTGATTCTCTTTCAGAGAAACGCATTAGTGATTCTTGTGAATGCTTGCAAGTAGCTTAAGGCACTTTCAAAGGAAAGTGATTTTCTCTGAAAGGACAGCATTTAGAAAGTGAAGCAACACTCCATTCACTTTGCACAGTGAATTGAAGGGTTGGAACAGACTGCTTATCTTTCAGAGAAACGCATGTGATTTTTTTGTGAATACTTGAAAGTAGTTTAAGGCACTTTCAAAGGAAAGTGATTTTCTCTGAAAGGACAGAATTTAGAAAGTGAAGCAACACTCCATTCACTTCGCACAGTGAATTGAAGTGTTGGAACAGACTGCTTCTCTTTCAGAGAAACGCATGTGAGTTTTTTGTGAATGCTTGAAAGTAGTTTAAGGCACTTTCAAAGAAAGTGATTTTCTCTGAAAGGACAGATTTTAGAAAGTGAAGCAACACTCCATTCACTTCGCACAGTGAATTGAAGTGTTGGAACAGATTGCTTCTCTTTCAGAGAAATTCATGTGAGTTTCTGTTGAATGCTTGTAAGTAGCTTAAGGCACTTTCAAAGGAAAGTGATTTTCTCTGAAAGGACAGCATTTAGAAAGTGAAGCAACACTCCATTCCCTTCGTGCAGTGAATTGAAGTGTTGGAACAGACTGCTTGTCTTTCATAGAAACGCATTAGTGTTTCTTGTGAATGCTTGCAAGTACCTTAAGGCACTTTCAAAGGAAAGTGATTTTCTCTGAAAGGACAGCATTTAGAAAGTGAAGCAACACTCCATTCCCTTCGTGCAGTGAATTGAAGTGTTGGAACAGAGTGATTCTCTTTCAGAGAAACGCATTAGTGATTCTTGTGAATACTTGCAAGTAGCTTAAGGCACTTTCAAAGGAAAGTGATTTTCTCTGAAAGGACAGCATTTAGAAAGTGAAGCAACACTCCATTCACTTTGCACAGTGAATTGAAGGGTTGGAACAGACTGCTTATCTTTCAGAGAAATGCATGTGATATTTTTGTGAATACTTGAAAGTAGTTTAAGGCACTTTCAAAGGAAAGTGATTTTCTCTGAAAGGACAGCATTTAGAAAGTGAAGCAACACTCCATTCCCTTCGTGCAGTGAATTGAAGTGTTGGAACAGACTGCTTGTCTTTCATAGAAACGCATTAGTGTTTCTTGTGAATGCTTGCAAGTACCGTAAGACACTTTCAAAGGAAAGTGATTTTCTCTGAAAGGACAGCATTTAGAAAGTGAAGCAACACTCCATTCCCTTCGTGCAGTGAATTGAAGTGTTGGAACAGAGTGATTCTCTTTCAGAGAAACGCATTAGTGATTCTTGTGAATACTTGCAAGTAGCTTAAGGCACTTTCAAAGGAAAGTGATTTTCTCTGAAAGGACAGCATTTAGAAAGTGAAGCAACACTCCATTCACTTTGCACAGTGAATTGAAGGGTTGAACAGACTGCTTATCTTTCAGAGAAATGCATGTGATATTTTTGTGAATACTTGAAAGTAGTTTAAGGCACTTTCAAAGGAAAGTGATTTTCTCTGAAAGGACAGAATTTAGAAAGTGAAGCAACACTCCATTCACTTCGCACAGTGAATTGAAGTGTTGGAACAGACTGCTTCTCTTTCTGAGAAACGCATGTGAGTTTTTTGTGAATGCTTGTAAGAAGATTAAGGCAGTTTCTAAGGAAAGTGATTTTCTCTAAAAGGACAGCATTTAAAAAGTGAAACAACACTCCATTCACTTGGCACAGTGAAATGAAGTGTTGGAACAGACTGCTTCTCTTTCAGAGAAATGCATTTGAGTTTCTGTTGAATCCTTGTAAGTAGCTTAAGGCACTTTCAAAGGAAAGTGATTTTCTCTGAAAGGACAGCATTTAGAAAGTGAAGCAATACTCCATTCACTTCGCACAGTGAATTGAAGTGTTGGAACAGACTGCTTCTCTTTCAGCGAAACGCATGTGAGTTTCTTCCTAATGCTTGCAAGTAGCTTAAGGCACTTTCAAAGGAAAGTGATTTTCTTTGAAAGGACAGCATTTAGAAAGTGAAGCAACACTCCATTCACTTCGCACAGTGAATTGAAGTATTGGAACAGACTGCTTCTCTTTCAGAGAAATGCATGTGAGTTTCTTGTGAATGCTTGAAAGCTGCTTAAGGCACTTTCAAAGGAAAGTGATTTTCTCTGAAAGTACAGCATTTAGAAAGTGAAGCAACACTCCATTCACTTCGCACAGTGAAATGAAGTGTTGGAACAGAGTGCTTCTCTTTCAGAGAAACGCATGTGAGTTTCTTCCTAATGCTTGTAAGTAGCTTAAGGCTCTTTCAAAGGAAAGTGATTTCCTCTGAAACGACAGCATTTAGAAAGTGAAACAACACTCCATTCACTTCACACAGAGAAATGAAGTGTTGGAACAGACTGCTTCTCTTTCAGAGAAATGCATGTGAGTTTTTTGTGAATGATTGTAAGTAGATTAAGGCACTTTCCAAGGAAAGTGATTTCCTCTGAAAGGACAGCATTTAGAAAGTGAAGCAACATTCCATTCACTTCGCACAGTGAATTGAAGTGTTGGAACAGACTCCTTCTCTTTCAGAGAAACGCATGTGAGTTTCTTCCTAATGCTTGTAAGTAGCTTAAGGCACTTTCAAAGGAAAGTGATTTTCTCTGAAAGGACAGCATTTAGAAAGTGAAGCAACAGTCCATTTCCTTCGTGCAGTGAATTGAAGTGTTGGAACAGAGTGATTCTCTTTCAGAGAAACGCATTAGTGATTCTTGTGAATGCTTGCAAGTAGCTTAGGCACTTTCAAAGGAAAGTGATTTTCTCTGAAAGGACAGCATTTAGAAAGTGAAGCAACACTCCATTCACTTTGCACAGTGAATTGAATGGTTGGAACAGAATGCTTATCTTTCAGAGAAACGCATGTGATTTTTTTGTGAATACTTGAAAGTAGTTTAAGGCACTTTCAAAGGAAAGTGATTTTCTCTGAAAGTACAGCATTTAGAAAGTGAAGCAACACTCCATTCACTTCGCACAGTGAATTGAAGTGTTGGAACAGACTGCTTCTCTTTCAGAGAAACGCATGTGAGTTTTTTGTGAATGCTTGAAAGTAGTTTAAGGCACTTTCAAAGAAAGTGATTTTCTCTGAAAGGACAGATTTTAGAAAGTGAAGCAACACTCCATTCACTTCGCACAGTGAATTGAAGTGTTGGAACAGATTGCTTCTCTTTCAGAGAAATTCATGTGAGTTTCTGTTGAATGCTTGTAAGTAGCTTAAGGCACTTTCAAAGGAAAGTGATTTTCTCTGAAAGGACAGCATTTAGAAAGTGAAGCAACAATCCATTCCCTTCGTGCAGTGAATTGAAGTGTTGGAACAGACTGCTTGTCTTTCATAGAAACGCATTAGTGTTTCTTGTGAATGCTTGCAAGTACCTTAAGGCACTTTCAAAGGAAAGTGATTTTCTCTGAAAGGACAGCATTTAGAAAGTGAAGCAACACTCCATTCCCTTCGTGCAGTGAATTGAAGTGTTGGAACAGAGTGATTCTCTTTCAGAGAAACGCATTAGTGTTTCTTGTGAATACTTGCAAGTAGCTTAAGGCACTTTCAAAGAAAAGTGATTTTCTCTGAAAGGACAGCATTTAGAAAGTGAAGCAACACTCCATTCACTTTGCACAGTGAATTGAAGGGTTGGAACAGACTGCTTATCTTTCAGAAAAATGCATGTGATTTTTTTGTGAATACTTGAAAGTAGTTTAAGGCACTTTCAAAGGAAAGTGATTTTCTCTGAAAGGACAGAATTTAGAAAGTGAACCAACACTCCATTCACTTCGCACAGTGAATTGAAGTGTTGGAACAGACTGCTTCTCTTTCAGAGAAACGCATGTGAGTTATTTGTGAATGCTTGTAAGAAGATTAAGGCAGTTTCTAAGGAAAGTGATTTTCTCTAAAAGGACAGCATTTGGAAAGTGAAACAACACTCCATTCACTTGGCACAGTGAAATGAAGTGTTGGAACAGACTGCTTCTCTTTCAGAGAAACGCATGTGAGTTTCTTCCTAATGCTTGCAAGTAGCTTAAGGCACTTTCAAAGGAAAGTGATTTTCTCTGAAAGGACAGCATTTAGAAAGTGAAGCAACACTCCATTCACTTCGCACAGTGAATTGAAGTATTGGAACAGACTGCTTCTCTTTCAGAGAAATGCATGTGAGTTTCTTGTGAATGCTTGAAAGCTGCTTAAGGCACTTTCAAAGGAAAGTGATTTTCTCTGAAAGTACAGCATTTAGAAAGTGAAGCAACACTCCATTCACTTCGCACAGTGAAATGAAGTGTTGGAAAAGAGTGCTTCTCTTTCAGAGAAACGCATGTGAGTTTCTTCCTAATGCTTGTAAGTAGCTTAAGGCTCTTTCAAAGGAAAGTGATTTCCTCTGAAAGGACAGCATTTAGAAAGTGAAACAACACTCCATTCACTTCACACAGAGAAATGAAGTGTTGGAACAGACTGCTTCTCTTTCAGAGAAATGCATGTGAGTTTTTTGTGAATGATTGTAAGTAGATTAAGGCATTTTCAAAGGAAAGTGATTTTCTCTGAAAGGACAGAATTTAGAAAGTGAAGCAACACTCCATTCACTTCGCACAGTGAATTGAAGTGTTGGAACAGACTGCTTCTCTTTCAGAGAAACGCATGTGAGTTTTTTGTGAATGCTTGAAAGTAGTTTAAGGCACTTTCAAAGGAAAGTGATTTTCTCTGAAAGGACAGATTTTAGAAAGTGAAGCAACACTCCATTCACTTCGCACAGTGAATTGAAGTGTTGGAACAGATTGCTTCTCTTTCAGAGAAATTCATGTGAGTTTCTGTTGAATGCTTGTAAGTAGCTTAAGGCACTTTCAAAGTAAAGTGATTTTCTCTGAAAGGACAGCATTTAGAAAGTGAAGCAACAATCCATTCCCTTCGTGCAGTGAATTGAAGTGTTGGAACAGACTGCTTGTCTTTCATAGAAACGCATTAGTGTTTCTTGTGAATGCTTGCAAGTATCTTAAGGCACTTTCAAAGGAAAGTGATTTTCTCTGAAAGGACAGCATTTAGAAAGTGAAGCAACACTCCATTCCCTTCGTGCAGTGAATTGAAGTGTTGGAACAGAGTAATTCTCTTTCAGAGAAACGCATTAGTGATTCTTGTGAATACTTGCAAGTTGCTTAAGGCACTTTCAAAGGAAAGTGATTTTCTCTGAAAGGCCAGCATTTAGAAAGTGAAGCAACACTCCATTCACTTCGCACAGTGAATTGAAGTGTTGGAACAGACTGCTTCTCTTTCAGAGAAACGCATGTGAGTTTCTGTTGAATGCTTGTAAGTAGCTTAAGGCACTTTCAAAGGAAAGTGATTTTCTCTGAAAGGACAGCATTTAGAAAGTGAAGGAACACTCCATTCCCTTCGTGCAGTGAATTGAAGTATTGGAACAGAGTGCTTCTCTTTCATAGAAACGCATTAGTGTTTCTAATGAATGCTTGCAAGTAGCTTAAGGCAATTTCAAAGGAAAGAGATTTTCTCTGAAATGACAGCATTTAGAAAGTGAAGCAACACTCCATTCACTTAGCACAGTGAATTGAAGTGTTCGAACAGACTGCTTATCTTTCAGAGAAACGCATGTGATTTTTTTGTGAATACTTGAAAGTAGTTTAAGGCACTTTCAAAGGAAAGTGATTTTCTCTGAAAGGACAGAATTTAGAAAGTGAAGCAACACTCCATTCACTTCGCACAGTGAATTGAAGTATTGGAACAGAGTGCTTCTCTTTCATAGAAACGCATTAGTGTTTCTTATGAATGCTTGCATGTAGCTTAAGGCACTTTCAAAGGAAAGTGATTTTCTCTGAAAGGACAGCATTTAGAAAGTGAAGCAACACTCCATTCACTTCGCACAGTGAATTGAATTGTTGGAAAATAAGGCTTCTCCTTCAGAGAAATGCATGTGAGTTTCTTGTGAATGCTTGAAAGTTGCTTAAGGCACTTTCAAAGGAAAGTGATTTTCTCTGAATGTACAGCATTTAGAAAGTGAAGCAACACTCCATTCACTTCGCACAGTGAAATGAAGTTTTGGAACAGAGTGCTTCTCTTTCAGAGAAACGCATGTGAGTTTCTTCCTAATGCTTGTAAGTAGCTTAAGGCTCTTTCAAAGGAAAGTAATTTTCTCTGAAAGGACAGCATTTAGAAAGTGAAGCAACACTCCATTCACTTCACACAGTGAATTGAAGTGTTGGAACAGACTCCTTCTCTTTCAGAGAAACACATGTGAGTTTCTTGTGAATGCTTGTAAGAAGATTAAGGCAGTTTCTAAGGAAAGTGATTTTCTCTGAAAGGAAAGCATTTAGAAAGTGAAACAACACTCCATTCACTTAGCACAGAGAAATGAAGTGTTGGAACAGACTGCTTCTCTTTCAGAGAAATGCATGTGATTTTTTTGTGAATGATTGTAAGTAGATTAAGGCACTTTCCAAGGAAAGTGATTTCCTCTGAAAGGACAGCATTTAGAAAGTGAAGCAACACTCCATTAACATCGCACAGTGAATTGAAGTGTTGGAACAGACTCCTTCTCTTTCAGAGAAACACATGTGAGTTTCTTGTGAATGCTTGTAAGAAGATTAAGGCAGTTTCTAAGGAAAGTAATTGTCTCTAAAAGGACAGCATTTGGAAAGGGAAGCAACACTCCATTCACTTTGCACAGTGAAATGAAGTGTTGGAACAGACTGCTTCTCTTTCAGAGAAATGCATGTGAGTTTCTGTTGAATTCTTGCAAGTATCTTAAGGCAGTTTGAAAGGAAAGTGATTTTTTCTGAAAGGACAGCATTTAGAAAGTGAAGCAACACTCCATTCCCTTCGTGCAATGAATTGAAGTGTAGGAACAGAGTGATTCTCTTTCAGAGAAACGCATTAGTGATTTTTGTGAATGCTTGCAAGTAGCTTAAGGCACTTTCAAAGGAAAGTGATTTTCTCTGAAAGGACAGCATTTAGAAAGTGAAGCAACACTCCATTCACTTTGCACAGAGAATTGAATTGCTGAAACAGACTGCTTCTCTTTCAGAGAAACGCATGTGAGTTTTTTGTGAATGCTTGAAAGTAGTTTAAGGCACTTTCAAAAGAAAGTGATTTTCTCTGAAAGGACAGAATTTAGAAAGTGAAGCAACACTCCATTCACTTCGCACAGTGAATTGAAGTGTTGGAACAGACTGCTTCTCTTTCAGAGAAATGCATGTGAGTTTCTGTTGAATGCTTGTAAGTAGCTTAAGGCACGTTCAAAGGAAAGAGATTTTCTCTGAAAGGACAGCATTTAGAAAGTGAAGCAACACTCCATTCACTACGCACAGTGAATTGAAGTGTTGGAACAGACTTCTTCTGTTTCAGAGAAACGCATGTGAGTTTCTGTTGAATGCTTGTAAGTAGCTTAAGGCACTTTCAAAGGAAAGTGATTTTCTCTGAAAGGACAGCATTTAGAAAGTGAAGCAACACTCCATTCACTTCACACAGTGAATTGAAGTGTTGGAACAGACTGCTTCTCTTTCAGAGAAATGCATGTGAGATTCTTCCTAGCAAGTAGCTTAAGGCACTTTCAAAGGAAAGTGATTTTCTCTGAAAGGACAGCATTTAGAAAGTGAAGCAACACTCCATTCACTTCGCACAGTGAATTGAAGTGTTGGAACAGACTGCTTCTTTTTCAGAGAAATGCTTGTGATTTTCTGTTGAATGCTTGTAAGTACCTCAAGGCTCTTTCAAAGGAAAGTGATTTTCTCTGAAAGGACAGCATTTAGAAAGTAAAGCAACACTCCATTCCCTTCGTGCAATGAATTGAAGTGTTGAAACAGACTGCTTCTCTTTCATAGAAACGCATTAGTGTTTCTTGTGAATGCTTGCAAGAAGCTTAAGGCACTTTCAAAGGAAAGTGATTTTCTCTGAAAGGACAGCATTTAGAAAGTGAAGCAACAATCCATTCACTTCGCACAGTGAATTGAAGTGTTGGAACAGACTGCTTCCTTTTAGAGAAACGCATGTGTGTTTCTTCCTAATGCTTGCAAGTAGCTTAAGGCACTTTCAAAGGAAAGTGATTTTCTCTGAAAGGACAGCATTTAGAAAGTGAAGCAACACTCCATTCACTTCGCACAAAGAATTGAAGTATTGGAACAGACTGCTTCTCTTTCATAGAAACGCATGTGAGTTTCTTCCTAATGCTTGCAAGTAGCTTAAGGCACTTTCAAAGGAAAGTGATTTTCTCTGAAAGGACAGCATTTAGAAAGTGAAGCAACACTCCATTAACTTCGCACAGTGAATTGAAGTGCTGGAACAGACTGCTTCTCTTTCAGAGAAATGCATGTGAGTTTCTGTTGAATGCTTGTAAGTAGCTTAAGGCACTTTCAAAGGAAAGAGATTTTCTCTGAAAGGACAGCATTTAGAAAGTGAAGCAACACTCCATTCACTACGCACAGTGAATTGAAGTGTTGGAACAGACTGCTTCTCTTTCAGAGAAACGCATGTGAGTTTCTGTTAAATGCTTGCAAGTAGCTTAAGGCACTTTCAAAGGAAAGTGATTTTCTCTGAAAGGACAGCATTTAGAAAGTGAGGCAACACTCCTTTCACTTCGCACAGTGAATTGAAGTGTTGGAACAGAGTGCTTCTCTTTCATAGAAACGCATTAGTGTTTCTTGTGAATGCTTGCAAGTTGCTTAAGGCACTTTCAAAGGAAAGTGATTTTCTCTGAAAGGACAGCATTTAGAAAGTGAAGCAACACTCGATTCACTTCGCACAGTGAAATGAAGTGTTGGAACAGAGTGCTTCTCTTTCAGAGAAATGCATGTGAGTTTCTTCCTAATGCTTGTAAGTAGCTTAAGGCTCTTTAAAAGGAAAGTGATTTCCTCTGAAAGGACAGCATTTAGAAAGTGAAACAACACTCCATTCATTTCGCACAGAGAAATGAAGTGTTGGAACAGACTGCTTCTCTTTCAGAGAAATGCATGTGAGTTTTTTGTGAATGATTGTAAGTAGATTAAGGCACTTTCCAAGGAAAGTGATTTCCTCTGAAAGGACAGCATTTAGAAAGTGAAGCAACACTCCATTAACTTCGCACAGTGAATTGAAGTGTTGGAACAGACTGCTTCTCTTTCAGAGAAACGCATGTGAGTTTTTTTTGAATGCTTGAAAGTAGTTTAAGGCACTTTCAAAAGAAAGTGATTTTCTCTGAAAGGACAGAATTTAGAAAGTGAAGCAACACTCCATTCACTTCGCACAGTGAATTGAAGTGTTGGAACAGACTGCTTCTCTTTCAGAGAAATGCATGTGAGTTTCTGTTGAATGCTTGTAAGTAGCTTAAGGCACTTTCAAAGGAAAGAGATTTTCTCTGAAAGGACAGCATTTAGAAAGTGAAGCAACACTCCATTCACTACGCACAGTGAATTGAAATGTTGGAACAGACTTCTTCTGTTTCAGAGAAACGCATGTGAGTTTCTGTTGAATGCTTGTAAGTAGCTTAAGGCACTTTCAAAGGAAAGTGATTTTCTCTGAAAGGACAGCATTTAGAAAGTGAAGGAACACTCCATTCACTTCACACAGTGAATTGAAGTGTTGGAACAGACTGCTTCTCTTTCAATGAAACGCATGTGAGCTTCTTCCTAGCAAGTAGCTTAAGGCACTTTCAAAGGAAAGTGATTTTCTCTGAAAGGACAGCATTTAGAAAGTGAAGCAACACTCCATTCACTTCGCACAGTGAATTGAAGTGTTGGAACAGACTGCTTCTTTTTCAGAGAAATGCATGTGATTTTCTGTTGAATGCTTGTAAGTACCTCAAGGCTCTTTCAAAGGAAAGTGATTTTCTCTGAAAGGACAGCATTTAGAAAATAAAGCAACACTCCATTCCCTTCGTGCAATGAATTGAAGTGTTGAAACAGACTGCTTCTCTTTCATAGAAAAGCATTAGTGTTTCTTGTGAATGCTTGCAAGTAGCTTAAGGCACTTTCAAAGGAAAGTGATTTTCTCTGAAAGGACAGCATTTAGAAAGTGAAGCAACAATCCATTCACTTCGCACAGTGAATTGAAGTGTTGGAACAGACTGCTTCCTTTTAGAGAAACGCATGTGTGTTTCTTCCTAATGCTTGCAAGTAGCTTAAGACACTTTCAAAGGAAAGTGATTTTCTCTGAAAGGACAGCATTTAGAAAGTGAAGCAACACTCCATTCACTTCGCACAAAGAATTGAAGTATTGGAACAGACTGCTTCTCTTTCATAGAAACGCATGTGAGTTTCTTCATAATGCTTGCAAGTAGCTTAAGGCACTTTCAAAGGAAAGTGATTTTCTCTGAAAGGACAGCATTTAGAAAGTGAAGCAACACTCCATTCACTTCGCACAGTGAATTGAAGTGTTGGAACAGACTGCTTCTCTTTCATAGAAACGAATGTGAGTTTCTTCCTAATGCTTGCAAGTAGTTAAAGGCACTTTCAAAGGAAAGTGATTTTCTCTGAAAGGACAGCATTTAGAAAGTGAAGGAACACTCCATTCACTTCGCACAGTGAATTGAAGTGTTGGAACAGACTGCTTCTCTTTCAGAGAAACGCATGTGAGTTTCTGTTGAATGCTTGTAAGTAGCTTAAGGCACTTTCAAAGGAAAGAGATTTTCTCTGAAAGGACAGCATTTAGAAAGTGAGGCAACACTCCATTCACTTCACACAGTGAATTGAAGTGTTGGAACAGATTGCTTCCTTTTAGAGAAACGCATGTGTGTTTCTTCCGAATGCTTGAAAGTAGCTTAAGGCACTTTCAAAGGAAAGTGATTTTCTCTGAAAGGACAGCATTTAGAAAGTGAAGCAACACTCCATTCACTTCGCACAGTGAATGGAAGTGTTGGAACAGACTGCTTCTCTTTCAGAGAAACGCATGTGAGTTTCTTCCTATTGCTTGCAAGTAGTTTAAGGCACTTTCAAAGGAAAGTGATTTTCTCTGAAAGGACAGCGTTTAGAAAGTGAAGCAACACTCCATTCACTTCGCACAGTGAATTGAAGTGTTGGAACAGACTGCTTCTCTTTCAGAGAAACGCATGTGAGTTTCTGTTGAATGCTTGTAAGTAGCTTAAGGCACTTTCAAAGGAAAGTGATTTTCTCTGAAAGGACAGCATTTAGAAAGTGAGGCAACACTCCATTCACTTCACACAGTGAATTGAAGTGTTGGAACAGACTGCTTCCTTTTAGAGAAACGCATGTGTGTTTCTTCCTAATGCTTGCAATTAGCTTAAGGCACTTTCAAAGGAAAGTGATTTTCTCTGAAAGGACAGCATTTAGAAAGTGAAGCAACACTCCATTCACTTCGCACAAAGAATTGAAGTATTGGAACAGACTGCTTCTCTTTCATAGAAACGCATTAGTGTTTCTTGTGAATGCTTGCAAGTAGCTTAAGGCACTTTCAAAGGAAAGTGATTTTCTCTGAAAGGACAGCATTTAGAAAGTGAAGCAACAGTCCATTCACTTCGCACAGTGAATTGAAGTGTTGGAACAGACTGCTTCTCTTTCAGAGAAATGCATGTGAGTTTCTGTTGAATGCTTGTAAGTAGCTTAAGGAACTTTCAAAGGAGAGTAATTTTCTCAGAAAGTACAGCATTTAGAAAGTGAAGCAACACTCCATTCACTTCGCACATTGAATTGAAGTGTTGGAACAGACTGCATCTCTTTCAGAGAAACGCATATGAGTTTCTGTTGAATGCTTGCAAGTAGCTTAAGGCACTTTCAAAGGAAAGTGATTTTCTCTGAAAGGACAGCATTTCGAAAGTGAGGCAACACTCCATTCACTTTGCACAGTGAATTGAAGTGTTGGAACAGACTGCTTCTCTTTCAGAGAAACGCATTAATGTTTCTTGTGAATGCTTGCAAGTTGCTTAAGGCACTTTCAAAGGAAAGTGATTTTCTCTGAAAGGACAGCATTTAGAAAGAGAAGCAACACTCCATTCACTTTGCACAGTTAATTGAAGTATTGGAACAGACTGCTTCTCTTTCAGAGAAATGCATGTGAGTTTCTGTTGAATTCTTGTAAGTAGCTTAAGGCACTTTCAAAGGAAAGTGATTTTCTCTGAAAGGACAGCCTTTAGAATGTGAAGCAACACTCCATTCACTTCGCACAGTGAATTGAAGTGTTGGAAAATAAGGCTTCTCTTTCAGAGAAATGCATGTGAGTTTCTTGTGAATGCTTGAAAGTTGCTTAAGGCACTTTCAAAGGAAAGTGATTTTCTCTGAAAGGACAGCATTTAGAAAGTGAGGCAACACTCCTTTCACTTCGCACAGTGAATTGAAGTGTTGGAACAGAGTGCTTCTCTTTCATAGAAACGCATTAATGTTTCTTGTGAATGCTTGCAAGTTGCTTAAGGCACTTTCAAAGGAAAGTGATTTTCTCTGAAAGGACAGCATTTAGAAAGAGAAGCAACACTCCATTCACTTTGCACAGTTAATTGAAATGTTGGAGCAGACTGTTTCTCTTTCAGAGAAACGCATGTGAGTTTTTTGTGAATGCTTGAAAGTGGTTTAAGGCACTTTCATACGAAAGTGATTTTCTCTGAAAGGACAGCATTTAGAAAGTGAAGCAACACTCCATTCCCTTCGTGCAGTGAAGTGAAGTGTTGGAACAGAGTGATTCTCTTTCATATAAACGCATTAGTGTTTCTTGTGAATGCTTGCAATTTGCTTAAGGCACTTTCAAAGGAAAGTGATTTTCTCTGAAAGGACAGCATTTAGAAAGTGAAGCAACACTCCAGTCACTTCGCACAGTGAATTGAAGTGTTGGAACAGACTGCTTCTCTTTCAGAGAAATGCATGTGAGTTTCTGTTGAATGCTTGTAAGTAGCTTAAGGCACTTTCAAAGGAAAGTGATTTTCTCTGAAAGGACAGCATTTAGAAAGTGAGGCAACACTCCATTCACTTCACACAGTGAATTGAAGTGTTGGAACAGACTGCTTCCTTTTAGAGAAACGCATGTGTGTTTCTTCCTAATGCTTGCAAGTAGCTTAAGGCACTTTCAAAGGAAAGTGATTTTCTCTGAAAGGACAGCATTTAGAAAGTGAAGCAACACTCCATTCACTTCGCACAAAGAATTGAAGTATTGGAACAGACTGCTTCTCTTTCATAGAAACGCTTTAGTGTTTCTTGTGAATGCTTGCAAGTAGCTTAAGGCACTTTCAAAGGAAAGTGATTTTCTCTGAAAGGACAGCATTTAGAAAGTGAAGCAACAGTCCATTCACTTCGCACAGTGAATTGAAGTGTTGGAACAGACTGCTTCTCTTTCAGAGAAATGCATGTGAGTTTCTGTTGAATGCTTGTAAGTAGCTTAAGGAACTTTCAAAGGAGAGTAATTTTCTCAGAAAGTACAGCATTTAGAAAGTGAAGCAACACTCCATTCACTTCGCACATTGAATTGAAGTGTTGGAACAGACTGCATCTCTTTCAGAGAAACGCATATGAGTTTCTGTTGAATGCTTGCAAGTAGCTTAAGGCACTTTCAAAGGAAAGTGATTTTCTCTGAAAGGACAGCATTTCGAAAGTGAGGCAACACTCCTTTCACTTCGCACAGTGAATTGAAGTGTTGGAACAGACTGCTTCTCTTTCAGAGAAACGCATTAATGTTTCTTGTGAATGCTTGCAAGTTGCTTAAGGCACTTTCAAAGGAAAGTGATTTTCTCTGAAAGGACAGCATTTAGAAAGAGAAGCAACACTCCATTCACTTTGCACAGTTAATTGAAGTATTGGAACAGACTGCTTCTCTTTCAGAGAAATGCATGTGAGTTTCTGTTGAATTCTTGTAAGTAGCTTAAGGCACTTTCAAAGGAAAGTGATTTTCTCTGAAAGGACAGCCTTTAGAATGTGAAGCAACACTCCATTCACTTCGCACAGTGAATTGAAGTGTTGGAAAATAAGGCTTCTCTTTCAGAGAAATGCATGTGAGTTTCTTGTGAATGCTTGAAAGTTGCTTAAGGCACTTTCAAAGGAAAGTGATTTTCTCTGAAAGGACAGCATTTAGAAAGTGAGGCAACACTCCTTTCACTTCGCACAGTGAATTGAAGTGTTGGAACAGAGTGCTTCTCTTTCATAGAAACGCATTAATGTTTCTTGTGAATGCTTGCAAGTTGCTTAAGGCACTTTCAAAGGAAAGTGATTTTCTCTGAAAGGACAGCATTTAGAAAGAGAAGCAACACTCCATTCACTTTGCACAGTTAATTGAAATGTTGGAGCAGACTGTTTCTCTTTCAGAGAAACGCATGTGAGTTTTTTGTGAATGCTTGAAAGTGGTTTAAGGCACTTTCATACGAAAGTGATTTTCTCTGAAAGGACAGCATTTAGAAAGTGAAGCAACACTCCATTCCCTTCGTGCAGTGAATTGAAGTGTTGGAACAGAGTGATTCTCTTTCATATAAACGCATTAGTGTTTCTTGTGAATGCTTGCAATTTGCTTAAGGCACTTTCAAAGGAAAGTGATTTTCTCTGAAAGGACAGCATTTAGAAAGTGAAGCAACACTCCAGTCACTTCGCACAGTGAATTGAAGTGTTGGAACAGACTGCTTCTCTTTCAGAGAAATGCATGTGAGTTTCTGTTGAATGCTTGTAAGTAGCTTAAGGCACTTTCAAAGGAAAGAGATTTTCTCTGAAAGGACAGCATTTAGAAAGTGAAGCAATACTCCATTCACTTCGCACAGTGAATTGAAGTGTTGGAACAGACTGCTTCTCTTTCAGAGAAACGCATGTGAGCTTCTTTCTAGCAAGTAGCTTAAGGCACTTTCAAAGGAAAGTGATTTTCTCTGAAAGGACAGCATTTAGAAAGTGAAGCAACACTCCATTCACTTCGCACAGTGAATTGAAGTGTTGGAACAGACTGCTTCTCTTTCAGAGAAACGCATGTGAGTTTCTTCCTAATGCTTGCAAGTAGCTTAAGGCACTTTCAAAGGAAAGTGATTTTCTCTGAAAGGACAGCATTTATAAAGTGAAGCAACACTCCATTCACTTCGCACAGTGAATTGAAGTATTGGAACAGACTGCTTCTCTTTCAGAGAAATGCATGTGAGTTTCTGTTGAATTCTTGTAAGTAGCTTAAAGCACTTTCAAAGGAAAGTGATTTTCTCTTAAAGGACAGCCTTTAGAATGTGAAGCAACACTCCATTCACTTCGCACAGTGAATTGAAGTGTTGGAAAATAAGGCTTCTCTTTCAGAGAAATACATGTGAGTTTCTTGTGAATGCTTGAAAGTTGCTTAAGGCACTTTCAAAGGAAAGTGATTTTCTCTGAAAGTACAGCATTTAGAAAGTGAAGCAACACTCCATTCACTTCGCACAGTGAAATGAAGTGTTGGAACAGAGTGCTTGTCTTTCAGAGAAACGCATGTGAGTTTCTTCCTAATGCTTGTAAGTAGCTTAAGGATCTTTCAAAGGAAAGTGATTTCCTCTGAAAGGACAGCATTTAGAAAGTGAAGCAACACTCCATTCACCTTGCACAGTGAATTGAAGTGTTGGAACAGACTGCTTCTCTTTCAGAGAAACGCATGTGAGTTTCTTCCTAATGCTTGCAAGTAGCTTAAGGCACTATCAAAGGAAAGTGATTTTCTCTGAAAGGACAGAATTTAGAAAGTGAAGCAACACTCCCTTCACTTTGCACAGTGAATTGAAGTGTTGGAACAGACTGCTTCTCTTTCAGAGAAATGCATGTGAGTTTCTTGTGATTGCTTGTAAGTAGCTTAAGGCACTTTCAAATGAAAGTGATTTTCTCTGAAAGGACAGCATTCAGAAAGTGAAGCAACACTCCACTCACATCGCACAGTGAATTGAAGTGTTGGAACAGACAGCTTCTCTTTCAGAGAAACGCATGTGAGTTTCTTCCTAATGCTTGCAAGTAGCTTAAGGCACTTTCAAAGGAAAGTGATTTTCTCTGAAAGAAGAGCATTTAGAAAGTGAAGCAACACTCCATTCACTTCCCACAGTGAATTGAAGTGTTGGAACAGACTGCTTCTCTTTCAGAGAAACGCATGTGAGTTTCTTCCTAATGCTTGCAAGTAGCTTAAGGCACTTTCAAAGGAAAGTGATTTTCTCTGAAAGAACAGCATTTAGAAAGTGAAGCAACACTCCATTCACTTCGCACAGTGAATTGAAGTGTTGGAACAGACTGCTTCTCTTTCAGAGAAATGCATGTGAGTTTCTGTTGAATGCTTGTAAGTAGCTTAAGGCACTTTCAAAGGAAAGTGATTTTCTCTGAAAGGACAGCATTTCGAAAGTGAGGCAACACTCCATTCACTTTGCACAGTGAATTGAAGTGTTGGAACAGATTGCTTCTCTTTCAGAGAAACACATGTGAGTTTCTGGTGAATGCTTGTAAGTAGCTTAAGGCATTTTCAAAGGAACGTGATTTTCTCGGGAAGGACAGCATTTAGAAAGTGAAGTAACATTCCATTTACTTCGCACAGTGAATTGAAGTGTTGGAACAGACTGCTTCTCTTTCAGAGAAACGCATCTGTGTTTCCTGTGAATGCTTGAAAGTAGCTTAAGGCACTTTCAAAGGAAAGTGATTTTCTCTGAAAGGACAGCATTTAGAAAGTGAAGCAACACTCCATTAACTTCGCACAGTGAATTGAAGTGTTGGAACAGACTCCTTCTCTTTCAGAGAAACACATGTGAGTTTCTCGTGAATGCTTGTAAGTAGATTAAGGCAGTTTCTAAGGAAAGTGATTTTCGCTAAAAGGACAGCATTTAGAAAGTGAAGCAACACTCCATTCACTTCGTGCAATGTATTGAAGTGTTGGAACCGACTGCTTCTCTTTCATAGAAACGCATTAGTGTTTTTTGTGAATGTTTGCAAGTAGCTTATGGCACTTTCAAAGGAAAGTGATTTTCTCTGAAAGGACAGCATTTAGAAAGTGAAGCAACACTCCATTCACTTCGCACAGAGAATTGAAGTGTTGGAACAGACTGCTTCTCTTTCAGAGAAATGCATGTGAGTTTCTGTTGAATGCTTGTAATTAGCTTAAGGAACTTTCAAAGGAAAGTGATTTTCTCTGAAAGGACAGCATTTAGAAAGTGAAGCAACACTCCATTCACCTTGCACAGTGAATTGAAGTGTTGGAACAGACTGCTTCTCTTTCAGAGAAACGCATGTGAGTTTCTTCCAAATGCCTGCAAGTAGCTTAAGACACTATCAAAGGAAAGTGATTTTCTCTGAAAGGACAGAATTTAAAAAGTGAAGCAATACTCCCTTCACTTTGCACAGTGAATTGAAGTGTTGGAACACACTGCCTCTCTTTCAGAGAAATGCATGTGAGTTTCTGTTGAATGCTTGTAAGTAGCTTAAGGCACTTTCAAATGAAAGTGATTTTCTCTGAAAGGACAGCATTCAGAAAGTGAAGCAACACTCCACTCACTTCGCACAGTGAATTGAAGTGTTGGAACAGACTCCTTCTCTTTCAGAGAAACGCATGTGAGTTTCTTCCTAATGCTTGTAAGTAGCTTAAGGCACTTTCAAAGGAAAGTGATTTTCTCTGAAAGGACAGCATTTAGAAAGTGAAGCAACAGTCCATTTCCTTCGTGCAGTGAATTGAAGTGTTGGAACAGAGTGATTCTCTTTCAGAGAAACGTATGTGAGTTTCTTCCTAATGCTTGCAAGTAGCTTAAGGCACTTTCAAAGGAAAGTGATTTTCTCTGAAAGAAGAGCATTTAGAAAGTGAAGCAACACTCCATTCACTTCCCACAGTGAATTGAAGTGTTGGAACAGACTGCTTCTCTTTCAGAGAAACGCATGTGAGTTTCTTCCTAATGCTTGCAAGTAGCTTAAGGCACTTTCAAAGGAAAGTGATTTTCTCTGAAAGAACAGCATTTAGAAAGTGAAGCAACCCTCCATTCACTTCGCACAGTGAATTGAAGTGTTGGAACAGACTGCTTCTCTTTCAGAGAAATGCATGTGAGTTTCTGTTGAATGCTTGTAAGTAGCTTAAGGCACTTTCAAAGGAAAGTGATTTTCTCTGAAAGGACAGCATTTAGAAAGTGAGGCAACACTCCATTCACTTCGCACAGTGAATTGAAGTGTTGGAACAGAATGCTTCTCTTTCAGAGAAACGCATGTATGTTTCGTCCTAATGCTTGCAAGTAGCTTAAGGCACTTTCAAAGGAAAGCGATTTTCTCTGAAAGGACAGCATTTAGAAAGTGAAGCAACACTCCATTCACTTCGCACAGTGAATTGAAGTGTTGGAACAGACTGCTTCTCTTTCAGGGAAACGCATGTGAGTTTTTTATGAATGCTTGAAAGTAGTTTAAGGCACTTTCAAAGGAAAGTGATTTTCTCTGAAAGGACAGAATTTAGAAAGTGAAGCAACACTCCATTCACTTATCACAGAGAATTGAAGTGTTGGAACAGACTGCTTCTCTTTCAGGAAATGCATGTGAGTTTCTGTTGAATGCTTGTAAGTAGCTTAAGGCACTTTCAAAGGAAAGTGATTTTCTCTGACAGGACAGCATTAAGAAAGTGAAGCAACACTCCATTAACTTCGCACAGTGAATTGAAGTGTTGGAAAATAAGGCTTCTCTTTCAGAGAAATACATATGAGTTTCTTGTGAATGCTTGAAAGTTGCTTAAGGCACTTTCAAAGGAAAGTGATTTTCTCTGAAAGTACAGCATTTAGAAAGTGAAGCAACACTCCATTCACTTCGCACAGTGAAATGAAGTGTTGGAACAGAGTGCTTGTCTTTCAGAGAAACGCATGTGAGTTTCTTCCTAATGCTTGTAAGTAGCTTAAGGATCTTTCAAAGGAAAGTGATTTCCTCTGAAAGGACAGCATTTAGAAAGTGAAACAACACTCCATTCACTTCGCACAGAGAAATGAAGTGTTGGAACAGACTGCTTCTCTTTCAGAGAAATGCATGTGAGTTTTTTGTGAATGATTGTAAGTAGATTAAGGCACTTTCCAAAGAAAGTGATTTCCTCTGAAAGGACAGCATTTAGAAAGTGAAGCAACACTCCATTCACTTCGCACAGTGAATTGAAGTGTTGGAACAGACTCCTCTTTCAGAGAAACGCATGTGAGTTTCTTCCTAATGCTTGCAAGTAGCTTAAGGCACTTTCAAAGGAAAGTGATTTTCTCTGAAAGGACAGCATTTAGAAAGTGAAGCAACACTCCATTCCCTTTGTGCAGTGAATTGAAGTGTTGGAACAGAATGATTCTCTTTCATATAAACGCATTAGTGTTTCTTGTGAATGCTTGCAATTTGCTTAAGGCACTTTCAAAGGAAAGTGATTTCCTCTGAAAGGACAGCATTTAGAAAGTGAAGCAACACTCCATTCACTTCGCACAGTGAATGGAAGTGTTGGAACAGACTGCTTCTATTTCAGAGAAATGGATGTGAGTTTCTGTTGAATGCTTGTAATTAGCTTAAGGCACTTTCAAAGGAAAGTGATTTTCTCTGAAAGGACAGCATTTAGAAAGTGAAGCAACACTCCATTCACCTTGCACAGTGAATTGAAGTGTTGGAACAGACTGCTTCTCTTTCAGAGAAACGCATGTGAGTTTCTTCCTAATGCTTGCAAGTAGCTTAAGGCACTATCAAAGGAAAGTGATTTTCTCTGAAAGGACAGAATTTAGAAAGTGAAGCAACACTCCCTTCACTTTGCACAGTGAATTGAAGTGTTGGAACAGACTGCTTCTCTTTCAGAGAAATGCATTTGAGTTTCTGTTGAATGCTTGTAAGTAGCTTAAGGCACTTTCAAATGAAAGTGATTTTCTCTGAAAGGACAGCATTCAGAAAGTGAAGCAACACTCCATTCACCTTGCACAGTGAATTGAAGTGTTGGAACAGACAGCTTCTCTTTCAGAGAAACGCATGTGAGTTTCTTCCTAATGCTTGCAAGTAGCTTAAGGCACTTTCAAAGGAAAGTGATTTTCTCTGAAAGAAGAGCATTTAGAAAGTGAAGCAACACTCCATTCACTTCCCACAGTGAATTGAAGTGTTGGAACAGACTGCTTCTCTTTCAGAGAAACGCATGTGAGTTTCTTCCTAATGCTTGCAAGTAGCTTAAGGCACTTTCAAAGGAAAGCGATTTTCTCTGAAAGGACAGCATTTAGAAAGTGAAGCAACACTCCATTCACCTTGCACAGTGAATTGAAGTGTTGGAACAGACTGCTTCTCTTTCAGAGAAACGCATGTGAGTTTCTTCCTAATGCTTGCAAGTAGCTTAAGGCACTTTCAAAGGAAAGTGATTTTCTCTGAAAGAAGAGCATTTAGAAAGTGAAGCAACACTCCATTCACTTCGCACAGTGAATTGAAGTGTTGGAACAGACTGCTTCTCTTTCAGAGAAATGCATGTGAGTTTCTGTTGAATGCTTGTAAGTAGCTTAAGGCACTTTCAAAGGAAAGTGATTTTCTCTGAAAGGACAGCATTTCGAAAGTGAGGCAACACTCCATTCACTTTGCACAGTGAATTGAAGTGTTGGAACAGATTGCTTCTCTTTCAGAGAAACGCATGTATGTTTCTTCCTAATGCTTGCAAGTAGCTTAAGGCACTTTCAAAGGAAAGCGATTTTCTCTGAAAGGACAGCATTTAGAAAGTGAAGCAACACTCCATTCACTTCGCACAGTGAATTGAAATGTTGGAACAGACTGCTTCTCTTTCAGGGAAACGCATGTGAGTTTTTTATGAATGCTTGAAAGTAGTTTAAGGCACTTTCAAAGGAAAGTGATTTTCTCTGAAAGGACAGCATTTAGAAAGTGAAGCAACACTCCATTCACTTAGCACAGAGAATTGAAGTGTTGGAACAGACTGCTTCTCTTTCAGGAAATGCATGTGAGTTTCTGTTGAATGCTTGTAAGTAGCTTAAGGCACTTTCAAAGGAAAGTGATTTTCTCTGAAAGGACAGCATTTAGAAAGTGAAGCAACACTCCATTCACTTTGCACAGTGAATTGAAGTGTTGGAACAGACTGCTTCTCTTTTAGAGAAACGCATGTGAGTTTCTTCCTAATGCTTGCAAGTAGCTTAAGGCACTTTCAAAGGAAAGTGATTTTCTCAGAAAGTACAGCATTTAGAAAGTGAAGCAACACTCCATTCACTTCGCACATTGAATTGAAGTGTTGGAACAGACTGCATCTCTTTCAGAGAAACGCATATGAGTTTCTGTTGAATGCTTGCAAGTAGCTTAAGGCACTTTCAAAGGAAAGTGATTTTCTCTGAAAGGACAGCATTTCGAAAGTGAGGCAACACTCCTTTCACTTCGCACAGTGAATTGAAGTGTTGGAACAGACTGCTTCTCTTTCAGAGAAACGCATTAATGTTTCTTGTGAATGCTTGCAAGTTGCTTAAGGCACTTTCAAAGGAAAGTGATTTTCTCTGAAAGGACAGCATTTAGAAAGAGAAGCAACACTCCATTCACTTTGCACAGTTAATTGAAGTATTGGAACAGACTGCTTCTCTTTCAGAGAAATGCATGTGAGTTTCTGTTGAATTCTTGTAAGTAGCTTAAGGCACTTTCAAAGGAAAGTGATTTTCTCTGAAAGGACAGCCTTTAGAATGTGAAGCAACACTCCATTCACTTCGCACAGTGAATTGAAGTGTTGGAAAATAAGGCTTCTCTTTCAGAGAAATGCATGTGAGTTTCTTGTGAATGCTTGAAAGTTGCTTAAGGCACTTTCAAAGGAAAGTGATTTTCTCTGAAAGGACAGCATTTAGAAAGTGAGGCAACACTCCTTTCACTTCGCACAGTGAATTGAAGTGTTGGAACAGAGTGCTTCTCTTTCATAGAAACGCATTAATGTTTCTTGTGAATGCTTGCAAGTTGCTTAAGGCACTTTCAAAGGAAAGTGATTTTCTCTGAAAGGACAGCATTTAGAAAGAGAAGCAACACTCCATTCACTTTGCACAGTTAATTGAAATGTTGGAGCAGACTGTTTCTCTTTCAGAGAAACGCATGTGAGTTTTTTGTGAATGCTTGAAAGTGGTTTAAGGCACTTTCATACGAAAGTGATTTTCTCTGAAAGGACAGCATTTAGAAAGTGAAGCAACACTCCATTCCCTTCGTGCAGTGAATTGAAGTGTTGGAACAGAGTGATTCTCTTTCATATAAACGCATTAGTGTTTCTTGTGAATGCTTGCAATTTGCTTAAGGCACTTTCAAAGGAAAGTGATTTTCTCTGAAAGGACAGCATTTAGAAAGTGAAGCAACACTCCAGTCACTTCGCACAGTGAATTGAAGTGTTGGAACAGACTGCTTCTCTTTCAGAGAAATGCATGTGAGTTTCTGTTGAATGCTTGTAAGTAGCTTAAGGCACTTTCAAAGGAAAGAGATTTTCTCTGAAAGGACAGCATTTAGAAAGTGAAGCAATACTCCATTCACTTCGCACAGTGAATTGAAGTGTTGGAACAGACTGCTTCTCTTTCAGAGAAACGCATGTGAGCTTCTTTCTAGCAAGTAGCTTAAGGCACTTTCAAAGGAAAGTGATTTTCTCTGAAAGGACAGCATTTAGAAAGTGAAGCAACACTCCATTCACTTCGCACAGTGAATTGAAGTGTTGGAACAGACTGCTTCTCTTTCAGAGAAACGCATGTGAGTTTCTTCCTAATGCTTGCAAGTAGCTTAAGGCACTTTCAAAGGAAAGTGATTTTCTCTGAAAGGACAGCATTTATAAAGTGAAGCAACACTCCATTCACTTCGCACAGTGAATTGAAGTATTGGAACAGACTGCTTCTCTTTCAGAGAAATGCATGTGAGTTTCTGTTGAATTCTTGTAAGTAGCTTAAAGCACTTTCAAAGGAAAGTGATTTTCTCTTAAAGGACAGCCTTTAGAATGTGAAGCAACACTCCATTCACTTCGCACAGTGAATTGAAGTGTTGGAAAATAAGGCTTCTCTTTCAGAGAAATACATGTGAGTTTCTTGTGAATGCTTGAAAGTTGCTTAAGGCACTTTCAAAGGAAAGTGATTTTCTCTGAAAGTACAGCATTTAGAAAGTGAAGCAACACTCCATTCACTTCGCACAGTGAAATGAAGTGTTGGAACAGAGTGCTTGTCTTTCAGAGAAACGCATGTGAGTTTCTTCCTAATGCTTGTAAGTAGCTTAAGGATCTTTCAAAGTAAAGTGATTTCCTCTGAAAGGACAGCATTTAGAAAGTGAAGCAACACTCCATTCACCTTGCACAGTGAATTGAAGTGTTGGAACAGACTGCTTCTCTTTCAGAGAAACGCATGTGAGTTTCTTCCTAATGCTTGCAAGTAGCTTAAGGCACTATCAAAGGAAAGTGATTTTCTCTGAAAGGACAGAATTTAGAAAGTGAAGCAACACTCCCTTCACTTTGCACAGTGAATTGAAGTGTTGGAACAGACTGCTTCTCTTTCAGAGAAATGCATGTGAGTTTCTTGTGATTGCTTGTAAGTAGCTTAAGGCACTTTCAAATGAAAGTGATTTTCTCTGAAAGGACAGCATTCAGAAAGTGAAGCAACACTCCACTCACATCGCACAGTGAATTGAAGTGTTGGAACAGACAGCTTCTCTTTCAGAGAAACGCATGTGAGTTTCTTCCTAATGCTTGCAAGTAGCTTAAGGCACTTTCAAAGGAAAGTGATTTTCTCTGAAAGAAGAGCATTTAGAAAGTGAAGCAACACTCCATTCACTTCCCACAGTGAATTGAAGTGTTGGAACAGACTGCTTCTCTTTCAGAGAAACGCATGTGAGTTTCTTCCTAATGCTTGCAAGTAGCTTAAGGCACTTTCAAAGGAAAGTGATTTTCTCTGAAAGAACAGCATTTAGAAAGTGAAGCAACACTCCATTCACTTCGCACAGTGAATTGAAGTGTTGGAACAGACTGCTTCTCTTTCAGAGAAATGCATGTGAGTTTCTGTTGAATGCTTGTAAGTAGCTTAAGGCACTTTCAAAGGAAAGTGATTTTCTCTGAAAGGACAGCATTTCGAAAGTGAGGCAACACGCCATTCACTTTGCACAGTGAATTGAAGTGTTGGAACAGATTGCTTCTCTTTCAGAGAAACACATGTGAGTTTCTGGTGAATGCTTGTAAGTAGCTTAAGGCATTTTCAAAGGAACGTGATTTTCTCGGGAAGGACAGCATTTAGAAAGTGAAGTAACATTCCATTTACTTCGCACAGTGAATTGAAGTGTTGGAACAGACTGCTTCTCTTTCAGAGAAACGCATCTGTGTTTCCTGTGAATGCTTGAAAGTAGCTTAAGGCACTTTCAAAGGAAAGTGATTTTCTCTGAAAGGACAGCATTTAGAAAGTGAAGCAACACTCCATTAACTTCGCACAGTGAATTGAAGTGTTGGAACAGACTCCTTCTCTTTCAGAGAAACACATGTGAGTTTCTCGTGAATGCTTGTAAGTAGATTAAGGCAGTTTCTAAGGAAAGTGATTTTCGCTAAAAGGACAGCATTTAGAAAGTGAAGCAACACTCCATTCACTTCGTGCAATGTATTGAAGTGTTGGAACCGACTGCTTCTCTTTCATAGAAACGCATTAGTGTTTTTTGTGAATGTTTGCAAGTAGCTTATGGCACTTTCAAAGGAAAGTGATTTTCTCTGAAAGGACAGCATTTAGAAAGTGAAGCAACACTCCATTCACTTCGCACAGAGAATTGAAGTGTTGGAACAGACTGCTTCTCTTTCAGAGAAATGCATGTGAGTTTCTGTTGAATGCTTGTAATTAGCTTAAGGAACTTTCAAAGGAAAGTGATTTTCTCTGAAAGGACAGCATTTAGAAAGTGAAGCAACACTCCATTCACCTTGCACAGTGAATTGAAGTGTTGGAACAGACTGCTTCTCTTTCAGAGAAACGCATGTGAGTTTCTTCCAAATGCCTGCAAGTAGCTTAAGACACTATCAAAGGAAAGTGATTTTCTCTGAAAGGACAGAATTTTAAAAGTGAAGCAATACTCCCTTCACTTTGCACAGTGAATTGAAGTGTTGGAACACACTGCCTCTCTTTCAGAGAAATGCATGTGAGTTTCTGTTGAATGCTTGTAAGTAGCTTAAGGCACTTTCAAATGAAAGTGATTTTCTCTGAAAGGACAGCATTCAGAAAGTGAAGCAACACTCCACTCACTTCGCACAGTGAATTGAAGTGTTGGAACAGACTCCTTCTCTTTCAGAGAAACGCATGTGAGTTTCTTCCTAATGCTTGTAAGTAGCTTAAGGCACTTTCAAAGGAAAGTGATTTTCTCTGAAAGGACAGCATTTAGAAAGTGAAGCAACAGTCCATTTCCTTCGTGCAGTGAATTGAAGTGTTGGAACAGAGTGATTCTCTTTCAGAGAAACGTATGTGAGTTTCTTCCTAATGCTTGCAAGTAGCTTAAGGCACTTTCAAAGGAAAGTGATTTTCTCTGAAAGAAGAGCATTTAGAAAGTGAAGCAACACTCCATTCACTTCCCACAGTGAATTGAAGTGTTGGAACAGACTGCTTCTCTTTCAGAGAAACGCATGTGAGTTTCTTCCTAATGCTTGCAAGTAGCTTAAGGCACTTTCAAAGGAAAGTGATTTTCTCTGAAAGAACAGCATTTAGAAAGTGAAGCAACCCTCCATTCACTTCGCACAGTGAATTGAAGTGTTGGAACAGACTGCTTCTCTTTCAGAGAAATGCATGTGAGTTTCTGTTGAATGCTTGTAAGTAGCTTAAGGCACTTTCAAAGGAAAGTGATTTTCTCTGAAAGGACAGCATTTAGAAAGTGAGGCAACACTCCATTCACTTCGCACAGTGAATTGAAGTGTTGGAACAGAATGCTTCTCTTTCAGAGAAACGCATGTATGTTTCGTCCTAATGCTTGCAAGTAGCTTAAGGCACTTTCAAAGGAAAGCGATTTTCTCTGAAAGGACAGCATTTAGAAAGTGAAGCAACACTCCATTCACTTCGCACAGTGAATTGAAGTGTTGGAACAGACTGCTTCTCTTTCAGGGAAACGCATGTGAGTTTTTTATGAATGCTTGAAAGTAGTTTAAGGCACTTTCAAAGGAAAGTGATTTTCTCTGAAAGGACAGAATTTAGAAAGTGAAGCAACACTCCATTCACTTATCACAGAGAATTGAAGTGTTGGAACAGACTGCTTCTCTTTCAGGAAATGCATGTGAGTTTCTGTTGAATGCTTGTAAGTAGCTTAAGGCACTTTCAAAGGAAAGTGATTTTCTCTGACAGGACAGCATTAAGAAAGTGAAGCAACACTCCATTAACTTCGCACAGTGAATTGAAGTGTTGGAAAATAAGGCTTCTCTTTCAGAGAAATACATATGAGTTTCTTGTGAATGCTTGAAAGTTGCTTAAGGCACTTTCAAAGGAAAGTGATTTTCTCTGAAAGTACAGCATTTAGAAAGTGAAGCAACACTCCATTCACTTCGCACAGTGAAATGAAGTGTTGGAACAGAGTGCTTGTCTTTCAGAGAAACGCATGTGAGTTTCTTCCTAATGCTTGTAAGTAGCTTAAGGATCTTTCAAAGGAAAGTGATTTCCTCTGAAAGGACAGCATTTAGAAAGTGAAACAACACTCCATTCACTTCGCACAGAGAAATGAAGTGTTGGAACAGACTGCTTCTCTTTCAGAGAAATGCATGTGAGTTTTTTGTGAATGATTGTAAGTAGATTAAGGCACTTTCCAAAGAAAGTGATTTCCTCTGAAAGGACAGCATTTAGAAAGTGAAGCAACACTCCATTCACTTCGCACAGTGAATTGAAGTGTTGGAACAGACTCCTCTTTCAGAGAAACGCATGTGAGTTTCTTCCTAATGCTTGCAAGTAGCTTAAGGCACTTTCAAAGGAAAGTGATTTTCTCTGAAAGGACAGCATTTAGAAAGTGAAGCAACACTCCATTCCCTTTGTGCAGTGAATTGAAGTGTTGGAACAGAATGATTCTCTTTCATATAAACGCATTAGTGTTTCTTGTGAATGCTTGCAATTTGCTTAAGGCACTTTCAAAGGAAAGTGATTTCCTCTGAAAGGACAGCATTTAGAAAGTGAAGCAACACTCCATTCACTTCGCACAGTGAATGGAAGTGTTGGAACAGACTGCTTCTATTTCAGAGAAATGGATGTGAGTTTCTGTTGAATGCTTGTAATTAGCTTAAGGCACTTTCAAAGGAAAGTGATTTTCTCTGAAAGGACAGCATTTAGAAAGTGAAGCAACACTCCATTCACCTTGCACAGTGAATTGAAGTGTTGGAACAGACTGCTTCTCTTTCAGAGAAACGCATGTGAGTTTCTTCCTAATGCTTGCAAGTAGCTTAAGGCACTATCAAAGGAAAGTGATTTTCTCTGAAAGGACAGAATTTAGAAAGTGAAGCAACACTCCCTTCACTTTGCACAGTGAATTGAAGTGTTGGAACAGACTGCTTCTCTTTCAGAGAAATGCATTTGAGTTTCTGTTGAATGCTTGTAAGTAGCTTAAGGCATTTTCAAATGAAAGTGATTTTCTCTGAAAGGACAGCATTCAGAAAGTGAAGCAACACTCCACTCACATCGCACAGTGAATTGAAGTGTTGGAACAGACAGCTTCTCTTTCAGAGAAACGCATGTGAGTTTCTTCCTAATGCTTGCAAGTAGCTTAAGGCACTTTCAAAGGAAAGTGATTTTCTCTGAAAGAAGAGCATTTAGAAAGTGAAGCAACACTCCATTCACTTCCCACAGTGAATTGAAGTGTTGGAACAGACTGCTTCTCTTTCAGAGAAACGCATGTGAGTTTCTTCCTAATGCTTGCAAGTAGCTTAAGGCACTTTCAAAGGAAAGTGATTTTCTCTGAAAGAACAGCATTTAGAAAGTGAAGCAACACTCCATTCACTTCGCACAGTGAATTGAAGTGTTGGAACAGACTGCTTCTCTTTCAGAGAAATGCATGTGAGTTTCTGTTGAATGCTTGTAAGTAGCTTAAGGCACTTTCAAAGGAAAGTGATTTTCTCTGAAAGGACAGCATTTCGAAAGTGAGGCAACACTCCATTCACTTTGCACAGTGAATTGAAGTGTTGGAACAGATTGCTTCTCTTTCAGAGAAACGCATGTATGTTTCTTCCTAATGCTTGCAAGTAGCTTAAGGCACTTTCAAAGGAAAGCGATTTTCTCTGAAAGGACAGCATTTAGAAAGTGAAGCAACACTCCATTCACTTCGCACAGTGAATTGAAATGTTGGAACAGACTGCTTCTCTTTCAGGGAAACGCATGTGAGTTTTTTATGAATGCTTGAAAGTAGTTTAAGGCACTTAAAAAGGAAAGTGATTTTCTCTGAAAGGACAGCATTTAGAAAGTGAAGCAACACTCCATTCACTTAGCACAGAGAATTGAAGTGTTGGAACAGACTGCTTCTCTTTCAGGAAATGCATGTGAGTTTCTGTTGAATGCTTGTAAGTAGCTTAAGGCACTTTCAAAGGAAAGTGATTTTCTCTGAAAGGACAGCATTTAGAAAGTGAAGCAACACTCCATTCACTTTGCACAGTGAATTGAAGTGTTGGAACAGACTGCTTCTCTTTTAGAGAAACGCATGTGAGTTTCTTCCTAATGCTTGCAAGTAGCTTAAGGCACTTTCAAAGGAAAGTGATTTTCTCTGAAAGGACAGCATTTCGAAAGTGAGGCAACACTCCATTCACTTTGCACAGTGAATTGAAGTGTTGGAACAGATTGCTTCTCTTTCAGAGAAACACATGTGAGTTTCTGGTGAATGCTTGTAAGTAGCTTAAGGCATTTTCAAAGGAACGTGATTTTCTCGGGAAGGACAGCATTTAGAAAGTGAAGTAACATTCCATTTACTTCGCACAGTGAATTGAAGTGTTGGAACAGACTGCTTCTCTTTCAGAGAAACGCATCTGTGTTTCCTGTGAATGCTTGAAAGTAGCTTAAGGCACTTTCAAAGGAAAGTGATTTTCTCTGAAAGGACAGCATTTAGAAAGTGAAGCAACACTCCATTAACTTCGCACAGTGAATTGAAGTGTTTGAACAGACTCCTTCTCTTTCAGAGAAACACATGTGAGTTTCTCGTGAATGCTTGTAAGTAGATTAAGGCAGTTTCTAAGGAAAGTGATTTTCGCTAAAAGGACAGCATTTAGAAAGTGAAGCAACACTCCATTCACTTCGTGCAATGTATTGAAGTGTTGGAACCGACTGCTTCTCTTTCATAGAAACGCATTAGTTTTTTTTGTGAATGTTTGCAAGTAGCTTATGGCACTTTCAAAGGAAAGTGATTTTCTCTGAAAGGACAGCATTTAGAAAGTGAAGCAACACTCCATTCACTTCGCACAGAGAATTGAAGTGTTGGAACAGACTGCTTCTCTTTCAGAGAAATGCATGTGAGTTTCTGTTGAATGCTTGTAATTAGCTTAAGGAACTTTCAAAGAAAGTTATTTTCTCTGAAAGGACAGCATTTAGAAAGTGAAGCAACACTCCATTCACCTTGCACAGTGAATTGAAGTGTTGGAACAGACTGCTTCTCTTTCAGAGAAACGCATGTGAGTTTCTTCCTAATGCCTGCAAGTAGCTTAAGACACTATCAAAGGAAAGTGATTTTCTCTGAAAGGACAGAATTTAAAAAGTGAAGCAACACTCCCTTCACTTTGCACAGTGAATTGAAGTGTTGGAACAGACTGCCTCTCTTTCAAAGAAATGCATGTGAGTTTCTGTTGAATGCTTGTAAGTAGCTTAAGGCACTTTCAAATGAAAGTGATTTTCTCTGAAAGGACAGCATTCAGAAAGTGAAGCAACACTCCACTCACTTCGCACAGTGAATTGAAGTGTTGGAACAGACAGCTTCTCTTTCAGAGAAACGCATGTGAGTTTCTTCCTAATGCTTGCAAGTAGCTTAAGGCACTTTCAAAGGAAAGTGATTTTCTCTGAAAGAAGAGCATTTAGAAAGTGAAGCAACACTCCATTCACTTCCCACAGTGAATTGAAGTGTTGGAACAGACTGCTTCTCTTTCAGAGAAACGCATGTGAGTTTCTTCCTACTGCTTGCAAGTAGCTTAAGGCACTTTCAAAGGAAAGTGATTTTCTCTGAAAGAACAGCATTTAGAAAGTGAAGCAACACTCCATTCACTTCGCACAGTGAATTGAAGTGTTGGAACAGACTGCTTCTCTTTCAGAGAAATGCATGTGAGTTTCTGTTGAATGCTTGTAAGTAGCTTAAGGCACTTTCCAAAGAAAGTGATTTTCTCTGAAAGGACAGCATTTAGAAAGTGAGGCAACACTCCATTCACTTCGCACAGTGAATTGAAGTGTTGGAACAGAATGCTTCTCTTTCAGAGAAACGCATGTATGTTTCGTCCTAATGCTTGCAAGTAGCTTAAGGCACTTTCAAAGGAAAGCGATTTTCTCTGATAGGACAGCATTTAGAAAGTGAAGCAACACTCCATTCACTTCGCACAGTGAATTGAAGTGTTGGAACAGAATGATTCTCTTTCATATAAACGCATTAGTGTTTCTTGTGAATGCTTGCAATTTGCTTAAGGCACTTTCAAAGGAAAGTGATTTTCTCTGAAAGGACAGCATTTAGAAAGTGAAGCAACACTCCATTCACTTCGCACAGTGAAATGAAGTGTTGGAACTGAGTGCTTGTCTTTCAGAGAAACGCATGTGAGTTTCTTCCTAATGCTTGTAAGTAGCTTAAGGATCTTTCAAAGGAAAGTGATTTCCTCTGAAAGGACAGCATTTAGAAAGTGAAACAACACTCCATTCACTTCGCACAGAGAAATGAAGTGTTGGAACAGACTGCTTCTGTTTCAGAGAAATGCATGTGAGTTTTTTGTGAATGATTGTAAGTAGATTAAGGCACTTTCCAAGGAAAGTGATTTCCTCTGAAAGGACAGCATTTAGAAAGTGAAGCAACACTCCATTAACTTCGCACAGTGAATTGAAGTGTTGGAACAGACTCCTTCTCTTTCAGAGAAACGCATGTGAGTTTCTTCCTAATGCTTGCAAGTAGCTTAAGGCACTTTCAAAGGAAAGTGATTTTCTCTGAAAGGACGGCATTTAGAAAGTGAAGCAACACTCCATTCCCTTTGTGCAGTGAATTGAAGTGTTGGAACAGAATGATTCTCTTTCATATAAACGCATTAGTGTTTCTTGTGAATGCTTGCAATTTGCTTAAGGCACTTTCAAAGGAAAGTGATTTTCTCTGAAAGGACAGCATTTAGAAAGTGAAGCAACACTCCATTCACTTCGCACAGTGAATTGAAGTGTTGGAACAGACTGCTTCTATTTCAGAGAAATGGATGTGAGTTTCTGTTGAATGCTTGTAATTAGCTTAAGGCACTTTCAAAGGAAAGTGATTTTCTCTGAAAGGACAGCATTTAGAAAGTGAAGCAAGACTCCATTCACCTTGCACAGTGAATTGAAGTGTTGGAACAGACTGCTTCTCTTTCAGAGAAACGCATGTGAGTTTCTTCCTAATGCTTGCAAGTAGCTTAAGGCACTATCAAAGGAAAGTGATTTTCTCTGAAAGGACAGAATTTAGAAAGTGAAGCAACACTCCCTTCACTTTGCACAGTGAATTGAAGTGTTGGAACAGACTGCTTCTCTTTCAGAGAAATGCATGTGAGTTTCTGTTGAATGCTTGTAAGTAGCTTAAGGCACTTTCAAATGAAAGTGATTTTCTCTGAAAGGACAGCATTCAGAAAGTGAAGCAACACTCCACTCACATCGCACAGTGAACTGAAGTGTTGGAACAGACAGCTTCTCTTTCAGAGAAACGCATGTGAGTTTCTTCCTAATGCTTGCAAGTAGCTTAAGGCACTTTCAAAGGAAAGTGATTTTCTCTGAAAGAAGAGCATTTAGAAAGTGAAGCAACACTCCATTCACTTCCCACAGTGAATTGAAGTGTTGGAACAGACTGCTTCTCTTTCAGAGAAACGCATGTGAGTTTCTTCCTAATGCTTGCAAGTAGCTTAAGGCACTTTCAAAGGAAAGTGATTTTCACTGAAAGAACAGCATTTAGAAAGTGAAGCAACACTCCATTCACTTCGCACAGTGAATTGAAGTGTTGGAACAGACTGCTTCTCTTTCAGAGAAATGCATGTGAGTTTCTGTTGAATGCTTGTAAGTAGCTTAAGGCACTTTCAAAGGAAAGTGATTTTCTCTGAAAGGACAGCATTTCGAAAGTGAGGCAACACTCCATTCACTTTGCACAGTGAATTGAAGTGTTGGAACAGATTGCTTCTCTTTCAGAGAAACGCATGTATGTTTCTTCCTAATGCTTGCAAGTAGCTTAAGGCACTTTCAAAGGAAAGCGATTTTCTCTGAAAGGACAGCATTTAGAAAGTGAAGCAACACTCCATTCACTTCGCACAGTGAATTGAAGTGTTGGAACAGACTGCTTCTCTTTCAGGGAAACGCATGTGAGTTTTTTATGAATGCTTGCAAGGAGCTTAAGGCACTTTCAAATGAAAGTGATTTTCTCTGAAAGGACAGGATTTAGAAAGTGAAGCAACACTCCATTCACTTCGCACAGTGAATTGAAGTGTTGGAACAGACTGCTTCTATTTCAGAGAAACGCATGTGTGTTTCAAGTGAATGCTAGTAAGTAGCTTAAGGCACTTTCAAAGGAAAGTGATTTTCTCTGAAAGGACAGCATTTCGAAAGTGAGGCAACACTCCATTCACTTTGCACAGTGAATTGAAGTGTTGGAACAGATTGCTTCTCTTTCAGAGAAACACATGTGAGTTTCTGGTGAATGCTTGTAAGTAGCTTAAGGCATTTTTAAAGGAACGTGATTTTCTCGGGAAGGACAGCATTTAGAAAGTGAAGTAACATTCCATTCACTTCGCACAGTGAATTGAAGTGTTGGAACAGTCTGCTTCTCTTTCATAGAAACGCATTAGTGTTTCTTGTGAATGCTTGCAAGTAGCTTAAGGCACTTTCAAAGGAAAGTGATTTTCTCTGAAAGGACAGCATTTAGAAAGTGAAGCAACACTCCATTCACTTCGCACAGTGAATTGAAGTGTTGGAACAGACTGCTTCTCTTTCAGAGAAACGCATGTGTGTTTCCTGTGAATGCTTGAAAGTAGCTTAAGGCACTTTCAAAGGAAAGTGATTTTCTTTGAAAGGACAGAATTTAGAAAGTGAAGCAACACTCCATTCACTTCGCACAGTGAATTGAAGTGTTGGAAGAGACTGCTTCTCTTTCAGAGAAATGCATGTGAGTTTCTGTTGAATGCTTGCAAGTAGCTTAAGGCACTTTCAAAGGAAAGTGATTTTCTTTGAAAGGACAGCATTTAGAAAGTGAAGTAACACTCCATTCACTTCGCACAGTGAATTGAAGTCTTGGAACAGACTGCTTCCTTTTAGAGAAACGCATGTGAGTTTCTTCCTAATGCTTGCAAGAAGCTTAAGGCACTTTCAAAGGAAAGTGATTTTCTCTGAAAGGACAGCATTTCGAAAGTGAGGCAACACTCCATTCACTTTGCACAGTGAATTGAAGTGTTGGAACAGATTGCTTCTCTTTCAGAGAAAGACATGTGAGTTTCTGGTGAATGCTTGTAAGCAGCTTAAGGCAATTTCAAAGGAACGTGATTTTCTCTGAAAGGACAGCATTTAGAAAGTGAAGCAACACTCCATTCACTTCGCACAGTGAATTGAAGTGTTGGAAGAGAAGGCTTCTCTTTCAGAGAAATGCATGTGAATTTCTTGTGAATGCTTGAAAGTTGCTTAAGGCACTTTCAAACAAAAGTGATTTTCTCTGAAAGGACAGGATTTAGAAAGTGAAGCAACACTCCATTCACTTCGCACAGTGAATTGAAGTGTTGGATCAGACTGCTTCTATTTCAGAGAAACGCATGTGTGTTTCCTGTGAATGCTTGAAAGTAGCTTAAGGCACTATCAAAGGAAAGTGATTTTCTCTGAAAGGACAGCATTTGAAAAGTGAAGTAACATTCCATTCACTTCGCACAGTGAATTGAAGTGTTGGAACAGACTGCTTCTCTTTCAGAGAAATGCATATGAGTTTCTGTTGGATGCTTGTAAGTAGCTCAAGGCTCTTTCAAAGGAAAGTGATTTTCTCTGAAAGGACAGCATTTAGAAAGTAAAGCAACACTCCATTCCCTTCGTGCAATGAATTGAAGTGTTAGAACAGACTGCTTCTCTTTCATAGAAACGCATTAGTGTTTCTTGTGAATGTTTGCAAGTAGCTTAAGGCACTTTCAAAGGAAAGTGATTTTCTCTGAAAGGACAGCATTTAGAAATTGAAGCAACACTCCATTCACTTCGCACAGAGAATTGAAGAGTTGGAACAGACTGCTTCTCTTTCAGAGAAATGCATGTGAGTTTCTGTTGAATGCTTGTAAGTAGCTTAAGGCACTTTCAAAGGAAAGTGATTTTCTCTGAAAGGACAGCATTTGGAAAGTGAAGCAACACTCCATTCACTTTTCACAGTGAATTGAAGTGTTAGAACAGACTGCTTCTCTTTCAGAGAAACGCATGTGAGTTTCTTCCTAATGCTTGCAAGTAGCTTAAGGCACTTTCAAAGGAAAGTGATTTTCTCTGAAAGGACAGCATTTAGAAAGTGAAGCAACACTCCATTCACTTTGCACAGTGAATTGAAGTGTTGGAACAGACTGCTTCTCTATCAGAAAAACGCATGTGAGTTTCTGGTGAATGCTTGTAAGTAGCTTAAGGCACTTTCAAAGGAAAGTGATTTTCTCTGAAAGGACAGCATTTAGAAAGTGAAGAAACACTCCATTCCCTTCGTGCAGTGAATTGAAGTGTTGGAACAGAGTGCTTCTCTTTCATATAAACGCATTAGTGTTTCTTGTGAATGCGTGCAAGTTGCTTAAGGCACTTTCAAAGGAAAGTGATTTTCTCTGAAAGGACAGCATTTAGAAAGTGAAGCAACACTCCATACACTTTGCACAGTGAATTGAAGTGTTGAAACAGACTGCTTCTCTTTCAGAGAAACGCATGTGAGCTTTTTGTGAATGCTTTAAAGTAGTTTAAGGCACTTTCAAAAGAAAGTGATTTTCTCTGAAAGGACAGAATTTAGAAAGTGAAGCAACACTCCATTCACTTCGCACAGTGAATTGAAGTGTTGGAACAGACTGCTTCTCTTTCAGAGAAATGCATGTGAGTTTCTGATGAATGCTTGTAAGTAGCTTAAGGCACTTTCAAAGGAAAGTGATTTTCTCTGAAAGGACAGCATTTAGAAAGTGAAGCAATACTCCATTCACTTCGCACATTGAATTGAAGTGTTGGAACAGACTGCTTCTCTTTCAGAGAAACGCATGTGAGTTTCTTCCTAATGCTTGCAAGTAGCTTAAGGCACTTTCAAAGGAAAGTGATTTTCTCTGAAAGGACAGCGTTTAGAAAGTGAAGCAACACTCCATTCACTTCGCACAGTGAATTGAAGTGTTGGAACAGACTGCTTCTTTTTCAGAGAAATGCATGTGAGTTTCTGTTGAATGCTTGTAAGTTGCTCAAGGCTCTTTCAAAGGAAAGTGATTTTTTCTGAAAGGACAGCCTTTAAAAGTGAGGCAACACTCCATTCACTTCACACAGTGAATTGAAGTGTTGGAACAGACTGCTTCCTTTTACAGAAACGCATGTGAGTTTCTTCCTAATGCTTGCAAGTAGCTTAAGGCACTTTCAAAATAAAGTGATTTTCTCTGAAAGGACAGCATTTAGAAAGTGAAGCAACACTCCATTCACTTCGCACAAAGAATTGAAGTGTTGGAACAGACTGCTTCTCTTTCAGAGAAACGCATGTGAGTTTTTTATGAATGCTTGAAAGAAGTTTAAGGAACTTTCAAAGGAAAGTGATTTTCTCTGAAAGGACAGAATTTAGAAAGTGAAGCAACACTCCATTCACTTCGCACAGTGAATTGAAGTGTTGGAACAGACTGCTTCTCTTTCAGAGAAATGCATGTGAGTTTCTGTTGAATGCTTGAAAGAAGTTTAAGGAACTTTCAAAGGAAAGTGATTTTCTCTGAAAGGACAGAATTTAGAAAGTGAAGCAACACTCCATTCACTTCGCACAGTGAATTGAAGTGTTGGAACAGACTGCTTCTCTTTCAGAGAAACGCATGTGAGTTTTTTATGAATGCTTGAAAGAAGTTTAAGGAACTTTCAAAGGAAAGTGATTTTCTCTGAAAGGACAGAATTTAGAAAGTGAAGCAACACTCCATTCACTTCGCACAGTGAATTGAAGTGTTGGAACAGAATGCTTCTCTTTCAGAGAAACGCATGTATGTTTCGTCCTAATGCTTGCAAGTAGCTTAAGGCACTTTCAAAGGAAAGCGATTTTCTCTGATAGGACAGCATTTAGAAAGTGAAGCAACACTCCATTCACTTCGCACAGTGAATTGAAGTGTTGGAACAGAATGATTCTCTTTCATATAAACGCATTAGTGTTTCTTGTGAATGCTTGCAATTTGCTTAAGGCACTTTCAAAGGAAAGTGATTTTCTCTGAAAGGACAGCATTTAGAAAGTGAAGCAACACTCCATTCACTTCGCACAGTGAAATGAAGTGTTGGAACTGAGTGCTTGTCTTTCAGAGAAACGCATGTGAGTTTCTTCCTAATGCTTGTAAGTAGCTTAAGGATCTTTCAAAGGAAAGTGATTTCCTCTGAAAGGACAGCATTTAGAAAGTGAAACAACACTCCATTCACTTCGCACAGAGAAATGAAGTGTTGGAACAGACTGCTTCTGTTTCAGAGAAATGCATGTGAGTTTTTTGTGAATGATTGTAAGTAGATTAAGGCACTTTCCAAGGAAAGTGATTTCCTCTGAAAGGACAGCATTTAGAAAGTGAAGCAACACTCCATTAACTTCGCACAGTGAATTGAAGTGTTGGAACAGACTCCTTCTCTTTCAGAGAAACGCATGTGAGTTTCTTCCTAATGCTTGCAAGTAGCTTAAGGCACTTTCAAAGGAAAGTGATTTTCTCTGAAAGGACGGCATTTAGAAAGTGAAGCAACACTCCATTCCCTTTGTGCAGTGAATTGAAGTGTTGGAACAGAATGATTCTCTTTCATATAAACGCATTAGTGTTTCTTGTGAATGCTTGCAATTTGCTTAAGGCACTTTCAAAGGAAAGTGATTTTCTCTGAAAGGACAGCATTTAGAAAGTGAAGCAACACTCCATTCACTTCGCACAGTGAATTGAAGTGTTGGAACAGACTGCTTCTATTTCAGAGAAATGGATGTGAGTTTCTGTTGAATGCTTGTAATTAGCTTAAGGCACTTTCAAAGGAAAGTGATTTTCTCTGAAAGGACAGCATTTAGAAAGTGAAGCAAGACTCCATTCACCTTGCACAGTGAATTGAAGTGTTGGAACAGACTGCTTCTCTTTCAGAGAAACGCATGTGAGTTTCTTCCTAATGCTTGCAAGTAGCTTAAGGCACTATCAAAGGAAAGTGATTTTCTCTGAAAGGACAGAATTTAGAAAGTGAAGCAACACTCCCTTCACTTTGCACAGTTAATTGAAGTGTTGGAACAGACTGCTTCTCTTTCAGAGAAATGCATGTGAGTTTCTGTTGAATGCTTGTAAGTAGCTTAAGGCACTTTCAAATGAAAGTGATTTTCTCTGAAAGGACAGCATTCAGAAAGTGAAGCAACACTCCACTCACATCGCACAGTGAACTGAAGTGTTGGAACAGACAGCTTCTCTTTCAGAGAAACGCATGTGAGTTTCTTCCTAATGCTTGCAAGTAGCTTAAGGCACTTTCAAAGGAAAGTGATTTTCTCTGAAAGAAGAGCATTTAGAAAGTGAAGCAACACTCCATTCACTTCCCACAGTGAATTGAAGTGTTGGAACAGACTGCTTCTCTTTCAGAGAAACGCATGTGAGTTTCTTCCTAATGCTTGCAAGTAGCTTAAGGCACTTTCAAAGGAAAGTGATTTTCTCTGAAAGAACAGCATTTAGAAAGTGAAGCAACACTCCATTCACTTCGCACAGTGAATTGAAGTGTTGGAACAGACTGCTTCTCTTTCAGAGAAATGCATGTGAGTTTTTGTTGAATGCTTGTAAGTAGCTTAAGGCACTTTCAAAGGAAAGTGATTTTCTCTGAAAGGACAGCATTTCGAAAGTGAGGCAACACTCCATTCACTTTGCACAGTGAATTGAAGTGTTGGAACAGATTGCTTCTCTTTCAGAGAAACGCATGTATGTTTCTTCCTAATGCTTGCAAGTAGCTTAAGGCACTTTCAAAGGAAAGCGATTTTCTCTGAAAGGACAGCATTTAGAAAGTGAAGCAACACTCCATTCACTTCGCACAGTGAATTGAAGTGTTGGAACAGACTGCTTCTCTTTCAGGGAAACGCATGTGAGTTTTTTATGAATGCTTGCAAGGAGCTTAAGGCACTTTCAAATGAAAGTGATTTTCTCTGAAAGGACAGGATTTAGAAAGTGAAGCAACACTCCATTCACTTCGCACAGTGAATTGAAGTGTTGGAACAGACTGCTTCTATTTCAGAGAAACGCATGTGTGTTTCAAGTGAAGGCTAGTAAGTAGCTTAAGGCACTTTCAAAGGAAAGTGATTTTCTCTGAAAGGACAGCATTTCGAAAGTGAGGCAACACTCCATTCACTTTGCACAGTGAATTGAAGTGTTGGAACAGATTGCTTCTCTTTCAGAGAAACACATGTGAGTTTCTGGTGAATGCTTGTAAGTAGCTTAAGGCATTTTTAAAGGAACGTGATTTTCTCGGGAAGGACAGCATTTAGAAAGTGAAGTAACATTCCATTCACTTCGCACAGTGAATTGAAGTGTTGGAACAGTCTGCTTCTCTTTCATAGAAACGCATTAGTGTTTCTTGTGAATGCTTGCAAGTAGCTTAAGGCACTTTCAAAGGAAAGTGATTTTCTCTGAAAGGACAGCATTTAGAAAGTGAAGCAACACTCCATTCACTTCGCACAGTGAATTGAAGTGTTGGAACAGACTGCTTCTCTTTCAGAGAAACGCATGTGTGTTTCCTGTGAATGCTTGAAAGTAGCTTAAGGCACTTTCAAAGGAAAGTGATTTTCTTTGAAAGGACAGAATTTAGAAAGTGAAGCAACACTCCATTCACTTCGCACAGTGAATTGAAGTGTTGGAAGAGACTGCTTCTCTTTCAGAGAAATGCATGTGAGTTTCTGTTGAATGCTTGCAAGTAGCTTAAGGCACTTTCAAAGGAAAGTGATTTTCTTTGAAAGGACAGCATTTAGAAAGTGAAGTAACACTCCATTCACTTCGCACAGTGAATTGAAGTCTTGGAACAGACTGCTTCCTTTTAGAGAAACGCATGTGAGTTTCTTCCTAATGCTTGCAAGAAGCTTAAGGCACTTTCAAAGGAAAGTGATTTTCTCTGAAAGGACAGCATTTCGAAAGTGAGGCAACACTCCATTCACTTTGCACAGTGAATTGAAGTGTTGGAACAGATTGCTTCTCTTTCAGAGAAAGACATGTGAGTTTCTGGTGAATGCTTGTAAGCAGCTTAAGGCAATTTCAAAGGAACGTGATTTTCTCTGAAAGGACAGCATTTAGAAAGTGAAGCAACACTCCATTCACTTCGCACAGTGAATTGAAGTGTTGGAAGAGAAGGCTTCTCTTTCAGAGAAATGCATGTGAATTTCTTGTGAATGCTTGAAAGTTGCTTAAGGCACTTTCAAACAAAAGTGATTTTCTCTGAAAGGACAGGATTTAGAAAGTGAAGCAACACTCCATTCACTTCGCACAGTGAATTGAAGTGTTGGATCAGACTGCTTCTATTTCAGAGAAACGCATGTGTGTTTCCTGTGAATGCTTGAAAGTAGCTTAAGGCACTATCAAAGGAAAGTGATTTTCTCTGAAAGGACAGCATTTGAAAAGTGAAGTAACATTCCATTCACTTCGCACAGTGAATTGAAGTGTTGGAACAGACTGCTTCTCTTTCAGAGAAATGCATATGAGTTTCTGTTGGATGCTTGTAAGTAGCTCAAGGCTCTTTCAAAGGAAAGTGATTTTCTCTGAAAGGACAGCATTTAGAAAGTAAAGCAACACTCCATTCCCTTCGTGCAATGAATTGAAGTGTTAGAACAGACTGCTTCTCTTTCATAGAAACGCATTAGTGTTTCTTGTGAATGTTTGCAAGTAGCTTAAGGCACTTTCAAAGGAAAGTGATTTTCTCTGAAAGGACAGCATTTAGAAATTGAAGCAACACTCCATTCACTTCGCACAGAGAATTGAAGAGTTGGAACAGACTGCTTCTCTTTCAGAGAAATGCATGTGAGTTTCTGTTTAATGCTTGTAAGTAGCTTAAGGCACTTTCAAAGGAAAGTGATTTTCTCTGAAAGGACAGCATTTGGAAAGTGAAGCAACACTCCATTCACTTTTCACAGTGAATTGAAGTGTTAGAACAGACTGCTTCTCTTTCAGAGAAACGCATGTGAGTTTCTTCCTAATGCTTGCAAGTAGCTTAAGGCACTTTCAAAGGAAAGTGATTTTCTCTGAAAGGACAGCATTTAGAAAGTGAAGCAACACTCCATTCACTTTGCACAGTGAATTGAAGTGTTGGAACAGACTGCTTCTCTATCAGAAAAACGCATGTGAGTTTCTGGTGAATGCTTGTAAGTAGCTTAAGGCACTTTCAAAGGAAAGTGATTTTCTCTGAAAGGACAGCATTTAGAAAGTGAAGAAACACTCCATTCCCTTCGTGCAGTGAATTGAAGTGTTGGAACAGAGTGCTTCTCTTTCATATAAACGCATTAGTGTTTCTTGTGAATGCGTGCAAGTTGCTTAAGGCACTTTCAAAGGAAAGTGATTTTCTCTGAAAGGACAGAATTTAGAAAGTGAAGCAACACTCCATTCACTTCGCACAGTGAATTGAAGTGTTGGAACAGACTGCTTCTCTTTCAGAGAAATGCATGTGAGTTTCTGATGAATGCTTGTAAGTAGCTTAAGGCACTTTCAAAGGAAAGTGATTTTCTCTGAAAGGACAGCATTTAGAAAGTGAAGCAATACTTCATTCACTTCGCACATTGAATTGAAGTGTTGGAACAGACTGCTTCTCTTTCAGAGAAACGCATGTGAGTTTCTTCCTAATGCTTGCAAGTAGCTTAAGGCACTTTCAAAGGAAAGTGATTTTCTCTGAAAGGACAGCGTTTAGAAAGTGAAGCAACACTCCATTCACTTCGCACAGTGAATTGAAGTGTTGGAACAGACTGCTTCTTTTTCAGAGAAATGCATGTGAGTTTCTGTTGAATGCTTGTAAGTTGCTCAAGGCTCTTTCAAAGGAAAGTGATTTTTTCTGAAAGGACAGCCTTTAAAAGTGAGGCAACACTCCATTCACTTCACACAGTGAATTGAAGTGTTGGAACAGACTGCTTCCTTTTACAGAAACGCATGTGAGTTTCTTCCTAATGCTTGCAAGTAGCTTAAGGCACTTTCAAAATAAAGTGATTTTCTCTGAAAGGACAGCATTTAGAAAGTGAAGCAACACTCCATTCACTTCGCACAAAGAATTGAAGTGTTGGAACAGACTGCTTCTCTTTCAGAGAAACGCATGTGAGTTTTTTATGAATGCTTGAAAGAAGTTTAAGGAACTTTCAAAGGAAAGTGATTTTCTCTGAAAGGACAGAATTTAGAAAGTGAAGCAACACTCCATTCACTTCGCACAGTGAATTGAAGTGTTGGAAAGACTGCTTCTATTTCAGAGAAACGCATGTGTGTTTCCTGTGAATGCTTGAAAGTAGCTTAAGGCACTATCAAAGGAAAGTGATTTTCTCTGAAAGGACAGCATTTGGAAAGTGAAGTAACATTCCATTCACTTCGCACAGTGAATTGAAGTGTTGGAACAGACTGCTTCTCTTTCAGAGAAATGCATATGAGTTTCTGTTGAATGCTTGTAAGTAGCTCAAGGCTCTTTCAAAGGAAAGTGATTTTCTCTGAAAGGACAGCATTTAGAAAGTAAAGCAACACTCCATTCCCTTCGTGCAATGAATTGAAGTGTTAGAACAGACTGCTTCTCTTTCATAGAAACGCATTAGTGTTTCTTGTGAATGTTTGCAAGTAGCTTAAGGCACTTTCAAAGGAAAGTGATTTTCTCTGAAAGGACAGCATTTAGAAATTGAAGCAACACTCCATTCACTTCGCACAGAGAATTGAAGTGTTGGAACAGACTGCTTCTCTTTCAGAGAAATGCATGTGAGTTTCTGTTGAATGCTTGTAAGTAGCTTAAGGCACTTTCAAAGGAAAGTGATTTTCTCTGAAAAGACAGCATTTAGAAAGTGAAGCAACACTCCATTCACTTCGCACAGTGAATTGAAGTGTTGGAACAGACTGCTTCTCTTTCATAGAAACGCATTAGTGTTTCTTGTGAATGCTTGCAAGTAGCTTAAGGCACTTTCAAAGGAAAGTGATTTTCTCTGAAAGGACAGCATTTAGAACGTGAAGCAACACTCCATTCACTTCGCACAGTGAATTGAAGTGTTGGAACAGACTACTTCTCTTTCAGAGAAACGCATGTGAGTTTCTTCCTAATGCTTGCAAGTAGCTTAAGGCAATTTCAAAGGAAAGTGATTTTCTCTAAAAGGACAGCATTTGGAAAGTGAGGCAACACTCCATTCACTTCGCACAGTGAATTGAAGTTTTGGAACAGACTGCTTCTCTTTCAGAGAAACGCATGTGAGTTTTTTATGAATGCTTGAAAGTAGTTTAAGGCACTTTCAAAGGAAAGTGATGTTCTCTGAAAGGACAGAATTTAGAAAGTGAAGCAACACTCCATTCACTTCGCACAGTGAATTGAAGTGTTGGAAGAGACTGCTTCTCTTTCAGAGAAATGCATGTGAGTTTCTGTTGAATGCTTGTAAGTAGCTTAAGGCACTTTCAAAGGAAAGTGATTTTCTCTGAAAGGACAGCATTTACAAAGTAAAGCAACACTGCATTCACTTCGCACAGTGAACTGAAGTGTTGGAACAGACTGCTTCTCTTTCAGAGAAACGCATGTGATTTTCTTCCTAATGCTTGCAAGAAGCTGAAGGCACTTTCAAAGGAAAGTGATTTTCTCTGAAAGGACAGCATTTCGAAAGTGAGGCAACACTCCATTCACTTTGCACAGTGAATTGAAGTGTTGGATCATATTGCTTCTCTTTCAGAGAAACACATGTGAGTTTCTGGTGAATGCTTGTAAGTAGCTTAAGGCAATTTCAAAGGAACGTGATTTTCACTGAAAGGACAGCATTTAGAAAGTGAAGCAACACTCCATTCACTTCGCACAAAGAATTGAAGTGTTGGAAGAGATGGCTTCTCTTTCAGAGAAATGCATGTGAATTTCTTGTGAATGCTTGAAATTTGCTTAAGGCACTTTCAAACAAAAGTGATTTTCTCTGAAAGGACAGGATTTAGAAAGTGAAGCAACACTCAATTCACTTCGCACAGTGAATTGAAGTGTTGGAACAGACTGCTTCTATTTCAGAGAAATGCATGTGTGTTTCCTGTGAATGCTTGTAAGTAGCTTAAGGCACTTTCAAAGGAAAGTGATTTTCTCTGAAAGGACAGCATTTCGAAAGTGAGGCAACACTCTATTCACTTCACACAGTGAATTGAAGTGTTGGAACAGACTGCTTCTCTTTCAGAGAAACACATGTGAGTTTCTGGTGAATGCTTGTAAGTAGCTTAAGTCATTTTCAAAGGAACGTGATTTTCTCGGGAAGGACAGCATTTCGAAAGTGAAGTCACATTCCATTCACTTCGCACAGTGAATTGAAGTGTTGGAACAGACTGCTTCTCTTTCAGAGAAACGCATCTGTGTTTCCTGTGAATGCTTGAACGTAGCTTAAGGCACTTTCAAAGGAAAGTGATTTTCTCTGAAAGGACAGCATTTAGAAAGTGAAGCAACACTCCTTTCACCTCGCACTTTGAATTGAAGTGTTGGAACAGACTGCTTCTCTTTCAGAGAAACGCATGTGAGTTTCTTCCTAATGCTTGCAAGTAGCTTAAGGCACTTTCAAAGGAAAGTGATTTTCTCTGAAAGGACAGCATTTAGAAAGTGAAGCAACACTCCATTCACTTCGCACAGTGAATTGAAGTGTTGGAACAGACTGCTTCTTTTTTAGAGAAATGCATGTGAGTTTCTGTTGAATGCTTGTAAGTAGCTCAAGGCTCTTTCAAAGGAAAGTGATTTTTTCTGAAAGGACAGCATTTAGAAAGTAAAGTAACACTCCATTCCCTTCGTGCAATGAATTGAAGTGTTGGAAGAGACTGCTTCTCTTTCATAGAAACGCATTAGTGTTTCTTGTGAATGCTTGCAAGTAGCTTAAGGCACTTTCAAAGGAAAGTGATTTTCTCTGAAAGGACAGCATTTAGAACGTGAAGCAACACTCCATTCACTTCGCACAGTGAATTGAAGTGTTGGAACAGACTGCTTCTCTTTCAGAGAAACGCATGTGAGTTTCTTCCTAATGCTTGCAAGTAGCTTAAGGCACTTTCAAAGGACAGTGATTTTCTCTAAAAGGACAGCATTTGGAAAGTGAGGCAACACTCCATTCACTTCGCACAGTGAATTGAAGTTTTGGAACAGACTGCTTCTCTTTCAGAGAAACGCATGTGAGTTTCTGTTGAATGCTTGTAAGTACCTTAAGGCACTTTCAAAGGAAAGTGATTTTCTCTAAAAGGACAGCATTTAGAAAGTGAGGCAACACTCCATTCACTTCACACAGTGAATTGAAGTGTTGGAACAGACTGCTTCCTTTTACAGAAACGCATGTGAGTTTCTTCCTAATGCTTGCAAGTAGCTTAAGGCACTTTCAAAGGAAAGTGATTTTCTCTGAAAGGACAGCATTTAGAAAGTGAAGCAACACTCCATTCACTTCGCACAAAGAATTGAAGTGTTGGAACAGACTGCTTCTCTTTCATAGAAACGCATGTGAGTTTTTAATGAATGCTTGAAAGTAGTTTAAGGCACTTTCAAAGGAAAGTAATTTTCTCTGAAAGGACAGAATTTAGAAAGTGAAGCAACACTCCATTCACTTCGCACAGTGAATTGAAATGTTGGAAGAGACTGCTTCTCTTTCAGAGAAATGCATGTGAGTTTCTGTTGAATGCTTGTAAGTAGCTTAAGGCACTTTCAAAGGAAAGTGATTTTCTCTGAAAGGACAGCATTTACAAAGTGAAGCAACACTCCATTCACTTCGCACAGTGAATTGAAGTGTTGGACCAGACTGCTTCTCTTTCAGAGAAACGCTTGTGAGTTTCTTCCTAATGCTTGCAAGAAGCTTAAGGCACTTTTAAAGGAAAGTGATTTTCTCTGAAAGGAGAGCATTTCGAAAGTGAGGCAACACTCCATTCACTTCGCACAGTGAATTGAAGTGTTGGAACAGACTGCTTCTCTTTCAGAGAAACACATGTGAGTTTCTGGTGAATGCTTGTAAGTAGCTTAAGGCATTTTCAAAGGAACGTGATTTTCTCGGGAAGGACAGCTTTAGGAAGTGAAGTAACATTCCATTCACTTCGCACAGTGAATTTAAGTGTTGGAACAGACTGCTTTTCTTTCAGAGAAACGCATCTGGGTTTCCTGTGAATGCTTGAAAGTAGCTTAAGGCACTTTCAAAGGAAAGTGATTTTCTCTGAAAGGACAGCATTTCGAAAGTGAGGCAACACTCCATTCACTTTGCACAGTGAATTGAAGTGTTGGAACAGATTGCTTCTCTTTCAGAGAAACACATGTGAGTTTCTGGTGAATGCTTGTAAGTAGCTTAAGGCAATTTCAAAGGAACGTGATTTTCTCTGAAAGAACAGCATTTAGAAAGTGAAGCAACACTCCATTCACTTCGCACAGTGAATTGAAGTGTTGGAACAGATTGCTTCTCTTTCAGAGAAATGCATGTGAGTTTCTGTTGAATGCTTGAAAGTTGCTTAAGGCACTTTCAAACAAAAGTGATTTTCTCTGAAAGGACAGGATTTAGAAAGTGAAGCAACACTCCATTCACTTCGCACAGTGAATTGAAGTGTTGGATCAGACTGCTTCTATTTCAGAGAAACGCATGTGTGTTTCCTGTGAATGCTTGAAAGTACCTTAAGGCACTATCAAAGGAAAGTGATTTTCTCTGAAAGGACAGCATTTGGAAAGTGAAGTAACATGCCATTCACTTCGCACAGTGAATTGAAGTGTTGGAACAGACTGCTTCTCTTTCAGAGAAATGCATATGAGTTTCTGTTGAATGCTTGTAAGTAGCTCAAGGCTCTTTCAAAGGAAAGTGATTTTCTCTGAAAGGACAGCATTTAGAAAGTAAAGCAACACTCCATTCCCTTCGTGCAATGAATTGAAGTGTTAGGACAGACTGCTTCTCTTTCATAGAAACGCATTAGTGTTTCTTGTGAATGTTTGCAAGTAGCTTAAGGCACTTTCAAAGGAAAGTGATTTTCTCTGAAAGTACAGCATTTAGAAAGTGAAGCAACACTCCATTCACTTCGCACAAAGAATTGAACTGTTGGAACAGACTGCTTCTCTTTCAGAGAAACGCATGTGAGTTTTTTATGAATGCTTGAAAGTAGTTTAGGGAACTTTCAAAGGAAAGTGATTTTCTCTGAAAGGACAGAATTTAGAAAGTGAAGCAACACTCCATTCACTTCGCACAGTGAATTGAAGTGTTGGAACAGACTGCTTCTATTTCAGAGAAACGCATGTGTGTTTCCTGTGAATGCTTGTAAGTAGCTTAAGGCATTTTCAAAGGAAAGTGATTTTCTCTGAAAGGACAGCATTTCGAAAGTGAGGCAACACTCTATTCACTTCACACAGTGAATTGATGTGTTGGAACAGACTGCTTCTCTTTCAGAGAAACACATGTGAGTTTCTTCCTAATGCTTGCAAGAAGCTTAAGGCACTTTTAAAGGAAAGTGATTTTCTCTGAAAGGAGAGCATTTCGAAAGTGAGGCAACACTCCATTCACTTCGCACAGTGAATTGAAGTGTTGGAACAGACTGCTTCTCTTTCAGAGAAACACATGTGAGTTTCTGGTGAATGCTTGTAAGTAGCTAAAGGCATTTTCAAAGGAACGTGATTTTCTCGGGAAGGACAGCTTTAGGAAGTGAAGTAACATTCCATTCACTTCGCACAGTGAATTGAAGTGTTGGAACAGACTGCTTCTCTTTCAGAGAAACGCATCTGTGTTTCCTGTGAATGCTTGAAAGTAGCTTAAGGCACTTTCAAAGGAAAGTGATTTTCTCTGAAAGGACAGCATTTCGAAAGTGAGGCAACACTCCATTCACTTTGCACAGTGAATTGAAGTGTTGGAACAGATTGCTTCTCTTTCAGAGAAACACATGTGAGTTTCTGGTGAATGCTTGTAAGTAGCTTAAGGCAATTTCAAAGGAACGTGATTTTCTCTGAAAGAACAGCATTTAGAAAGTGAAGCAACACTCCATTCACTTCGCACAGTGAATTGAAGTGTTGGAACAGATTGCTTCTCTTTCAGAGAAATGCATGAGAGTTTCTGTTGAATGCTTGAAAGTTGCTTAAGGCACTTTCAAACAAAAGTGATTTTCTCTGAAAGGACAGGATTTAGAAAGTGAAGCAACACTCCATTCACTTCGCACAGTGAATTGAAGTGTTGGAACAGACTGCTTCTATTTCAGAGAAATGCATGTGTGTTTCCTGTGAATGCTTGTAAGTAGCTTAAGGCACTTTCAAAGGAAAGTGATTTTCTCTGAAAGGACAGCATTTCGAAAGTGAGGCAACACTCTATTCACTTCACACAGTGAATTGAAGTGTTGGAACAGACTGCTTCTCTTTCAGAGAAACACATGTGAGTTTCTGTTGAATGCTTGTAAGTAGCTCAAGGCTCTTTCAAAGGAAAGTGATTTTTTCTGAAAGGACAGCATTTAGAAAGTAAAGTAACACTCCATTCCCTTCGTGCAATGAATTGAAGTGTTGGAACAGACTGCTTCTCTTTCATAGAAACGCATTAGTGTTTCTTGTGAATGCTTGCAAGTAGCTTAAGGCACTTTCAAAGGAAAGTGATTTTCTCTGAAAGGACAGCATTTAGAACGTGAAGCAACACTCCATTCACTTCGCACAGTGAATTGAAGTGTTGGAACAGACTGCTTCTCTTTCAGAGAAACGCATGTGAGTTTCTTCCTAATGCTTGCAAGTAGCTTAAGGCACTTTCAAAGGAAAGTGATTTTCTCTAAAAGGACAGCATTTGGAAAGTGAGGCAACACTCCATTCACTTCGCACAGTGAATTGAAGTTTTGGAACAGACTGCTTCTCTTTCAGAGAAACGCATGTGAGTTTCTGTTGAATGCTTGTAAGTACCTTAAGGCACTTTCAAAGGAAAGTGATTTTCTCTAAAAGGACAGCATTTAGAAAGTGAGGCAACACTCCATTCACTTCACACAGTGAATTGAAGTGTTGGAACAGACTGCTTCCTTTTACAGAAACGCATGTAAGTTTCTTCCTAATGCTTGCAAGTAGCTTAAGGCACTTTCAAAGGAAAGTGATTTTCTCTGAAAGGACAGCATTTAGAAAGTGAAGCAACACTCCATTCACTTCGCACAAAGAATTGAAGTGTTGGAACAGACTGCTTCTCTTTCATAGAAACGCATGTGAGTTTTTAATGAATGCTTGAAAGTAGTTTAAGGCACTTTCAAAGGAAAGTAATTTTCTCTGAAAGGACAGAATTTAGAAAGTGAAGCAACACTCCATTCACTTCGCACAGTGAATTGAAGTGTTGGAAGAGACTGCTTCTCTTTCAGAGAAATGCATGTGAGTTTCTGTTGAATGCTTTTAAGTAGCTTAAGGCACTTTCAAAGGAAAGTGATTTTCTCTGAAAGGACAGCATTTACAAAGTGAAGCAACACTCCATTCACTTCGCACAGTGAATTGAAGTGTTGGACCAGACTGCTTCTCTTTCAGAGAAACGCTTGTGAGTTTCTTCTTAATGCTTGCAAGAAGCTTAAGGCACTTTTAAAGGAAAGTGATTTTCTCTGAAAGGAGAGCATTTCGAAAGTGAGGCAACACTCCATTCACTTCGCACAGTGAATTGAAGTGTTGGAACAGACTGCTTCTCTTTCAGAGAAACACATGTGAGTTTCTGGTGAATGCTTGTAAGTAGCTTAAGGCATTTTCAAAGGAACGTGATTTTCTCGGGAAGGACAGCTTTAGGAAGTGAAGTAACATTCCATTCACTTCGCACAGTGAATTGAAGTGTTGGAACAGACTGCTTCTCTTTCAGAGAAACGCATCTGTGTTTCCTGTGAATGCTTGAAAGTAGCTTAAGGCACTTTCAAAGGAAAGTGATTTTCTCTGAAAGGACAGCATTTCGAAAGTGAGGCAACACTCCATTCACTTTGCACAGTGAATTGAAGTGTTGGAACAGATTGCTTCTCTTTCAGAGAAACACATGTGAGTTTCTGGTGAATGCTTGTAAGTAGCTTAAGGCAATTTCAAAGGAATGTGATTTTCTCTGAAAGAACAGCATTTAGAAAGTGAAGCAACACTCCATTCACTTCGCACAGTGAATTGAAGTGTTGGAACAGATTGCTTCTCTTTCAGAGAAATGCATGTGAGTTTCTGTTGAATGCTTGAAAGTTGCTTAAGGCACTTTCAAACAAAAGTGATTTTCTCTGAAAGGACAGGATTTAGAAAGTGAAGCAACACTCCATTCACTTCGCACAGTGAATTGAAGTGTTGGAAGGGAAGGCTTCTCTTTCAGAGAAATGCATATGAGTTTCTGTTGAATGCTTGTAAGTAGCTCAAGGCTCTTTCAAAGGAAAGTGATTTTCTCTGAAAGGACAGCATTTAGAAAGTAAAGCAACACTCCATTCCCTTTGTGCAATGAATTGAAGTGTTAGAACAGACTGCTTCTCTTTCATAGAAACGCATTAGTGTTTCTTGTGAATGTTTGCAAGTAGCTTAAGGCACTTTCAAAGGAAAGTGATTTTCTCTGAAAGTACAGCATTTAGAAAGTGAAGCAACACTCCATTCACTTCGCACAAAGAATTGAACTGTTGGAACAGACTGCTTCTCTTTCAGAGAAACGCATGTGAGTTTTTTATGAATGCTTGAAAGTAGTTTAAGGAACTTTCAAAGGAAAGTGATTTTCTCTGAAAGGACAGAATTTAGAAAGTGAAGCAACACTCCATTCACTTCGCACAGTGAATTGAAGTGTTGGAACAGACTGCTTCTATTTCAGAGAAACGAATGTGTGTTTCCTGTGAATGCTTGTAAGTAGCTTAAGGCATTTTCAAAGGAAAGTGATTTTCTCTGAAAGACAGCATTTCGAAAGTGAGGCAACACTCTATTCACTTCACACAGTGAATTGATGTGTTGGAACAGACTGCTTCTCTTTCAGAGAAACACATGTGAGTTTCTTCCTAATGCTTGCAAGAAGCTTAAGGCACTTTTAAAGGAAAGTGATTTTCTCTGAAAGGAGAGCATTTCGAAAGTGAGGCAACACTCCATTCACTTCGCACAGTGAATTGAAGTGTTGGAACAGACTGCTTCTCTTTCAGAGAAACACATGTGAGTTTCTGGTGAATGCTTGTAAGTAGCTTAAGGCATTTTCAAAGGAACGTGATTTTCTCGGGAAGGACAGCTTTAGGAAGTGAAGTAACATTCCATTCACTTCGCACAGTGAATTGAAGTGTTGGAACAGACTGCTTCTCTTTCAGAGAAACGCATCTGTGTTTCCTGTGAATGCTTGAAAGTAGCTTAAGGCACTTTCAAAGGAAAGTGATTTTCTCTGAAAGGACAGCATTTCGAAAGTGAGGCAACACTCCATTCACTTTGCACAGTGAATTGAAGTGTTGGAACAGATTGCTTCTCTTTCAGAGAAACACATGTGAGTTTCTGGTGAATGCTTGTAAGTAGCTTAAGGCAATTTCAAAGGAACGTGATTTTCTCTGAAAGAACAGCATTTAGAAAGTGAAGCAACACTCCATTCACTTCGCACAGTGAATTGAAGTGTTGGAACAGATTGCTTCTCTTTCAAAGAAATGCATGTGAGTTTCTGTTGAATGCTTGAAAGTTGCTTAAGGCACTTTCAAACAAAAGTGATTTTCTCTGAAAGGACAGGATTTAGAAAGTGAAGCAACACTCCATTCACTTCGCACAGTGAATTGAAGTGTTGGATCAGACTGCTTCTATTTCAGAGAAACGCATGTGTGTTTCCTGTGAATGCTTGAAAGTAGCTTAAGGCACTATCAAAGGAAAGTGATTTTCTCTGAAAGGACAGCATTTAGAAAGTGAAGTAACATTCCATTCACTTCGCACAGTGAATTGAAGTGTTGGAACAGACTGCTTCTCTTTCAGAGAAATGCATATGAGTTTCTGTTGAATGCTTGTAAGTAGCTCAAGGCTCTTTAAAGGAAAGTGATTTTCTCTGAAAGGACAGCATTTAGAAAGTAAAGCAACACTCCATTCCCTTCGTGCAATGAATTGAAGTGTTAGAACAGACTGCTTCTCTTTCATAGAAACGCATTAGTGTTTCTTGTGAATGTTTGCAAGTAGCTTAAGGCACTTTCAAAGGAAAGTGATTTTCTCTGAAAGTACAGCATTTAGAAAGTGAAGCAACACTCCATTCACTTCGCACAAAGAATTGAACTGTTGGAACAGACTGCTTCTCTTTCAGAGAAACGCATGTGAGTTTTTTATGAATGCTTGAAAGTAGTTTAAGGAACTTTCAAAGGAAAGTGATTTTCTCTGAAAGGACAGAATTTAGAAAGTGAAGCAACACTCCATTCACTTCGCACAGTGAATTGAAGTGTTGGAACAGACTGCTTCTATTTCAGAGAAACGCATGTGTGTTTCCTGTGAATGCTTGTAAGTAGCTTAAGGCATTTTCAAAGGAAAGTGATTTTCTCTGAAAGGACAGCATTTCGAAAGTGAGGCAACACTCTATTCACTTCACACAGTGAATTGATGTGTTGGAACAGACTGCTTCTCTTTCAGAGAAACACATGTGAGTTTCTGGTGAATGTTTGAAAGTAGCTTAAGGCACTATCAAAGGAAAGTGATTTTCTCTGAAAGGACAGCATTTGGAAAGTGAAGCAACATTCCATTCACTTCGCACAGTGAATTGAAGTGTTGGAACAGACTGCTTCTCTTTCAGAGAAATGCATATGAGTTTCTGTTGAATGCTTGTAAGTAGCTCAAGGCTCTTTCAAAGGAAAGTGATTTTCTCTGAAAGGACAGCATTTAGAAAGTAAAGCAACAGTCCATTCCCTACGTGCAATGAATTGAAGTGTTAGAACAGACTGCTTCTCTTTCATAGAAACGCATTAGTGTTTCTTGTGAATGTTTGCAAGTAGCTTAAGGCACTTTCAAAGGAAAGTGATTTTCTCTGAAAGTACAGCATTTAGAAAGTGAAGCAACACTCCATTCACTTCGCACAAAGAATTGAAGTGTTGGAACAGACTGTTTCTCTTTCATAGAAACGCATGTGAGTTTTTAATGAATGCTTGAAAGTAGTTTAAGGCACTTTCAAAGGAAAGTAATTTTCTCTGAAAGGACAGAATTTAGAAAGTGAAGCAACACTCCATTCACTTCGCACAGTGAATTGAAGTGTTGGAAGAGACTGCTTCTCTTTCAGAGAAATGCATGTGAGTTTCTGTTGAATGCTTGTAAGTAGCTTAAGGCACTTTCAAAGGAAAGTGATTTTCTCTGAAAGGACAGCATTTACAAAGTGAAGCAACACTCCATTCACTTCGCACAGTGAATTGAAGTGTTGGACCAGACTGCTTCTCTTTCAGAGAAACGCTTGTGAGTTTCTTCCTAATGCTTGCAAGAAGCTTAAGGCACTTTTAAAGGAAAGTGATTTTCTCTGAAAGGAGAGCATTTCGAAAGTGAGGCAACACTCCATTCACTTCGCACAGTGAATTGAAGTGTTGGAACAGACTGCTTCTCTTTCAGAGAAACACATGTGAGTTTCTGGTGAATGCTTGTAAGTAGCTTAAGGCATTTTCAAAGGAACGTGATTTTCTCGGGAAGGACAGCTTTAGGAAGTGAAGTAACATTCCATTCACTTCGCACAGTGAATTGAAGTGTTGGAACAGACTGTTTCTCTTTCAGAGAAACGCATCTGTGTTTCCTGTGAATGCTTGAAAGTAGCTTAAGGCACTTTCAAAGGAAAGTGATTTTCTCTGAAAGGACAGCATTTCGAAAGTGAGGCAACACTCCATTCACTTTGCACAGTGAATTGAAGTGTTGGAACAGATTGCTTCTCTTTCAGAGAAACACATGTGAGTTTCTGGTGAATGCTTGTAAGTAGCTTAAGGCAATTTCTAGGAACGTGATTTTCTCTGAAAGAACAGCATTTAGAAAGTGAAGCAACACTCCATTCACTTCGCACAGTGAATTGAAGTGTTGGAACAGATTGCTTCTCTTTCAGAGAAATGCATGTGAGTTTCTGTTGAATGCTTGAAAGTTGCTTAAGGCACTTTCAAACAAAAGTAATTTTCTCTGAAAGGACAGGATTTAGAAAGTGAAGCAACACTCCATTCACTTCGCACAGTGAATTGAAGTGTTGGATCAGACTGCTTCTATTTCAGAGAAACGCATGTGTGTTTCCTGTGAATGCTTGAAAGTAGCTTAAGGCACTATCAAAGGAAAGTGATTTTCTCTGAAAGGACAGCATTTGGAAAGTGAAGTAACATTCCATTCACTTCGCACAGTGAATTGAAGTGTTGGAACAGACTGCTTCTCTTTCAGAGAAATGCATATGAGTTTCTGTTGAATGCTTGTAAGTAGCTCAAGGCTCTTTCAAAGGAAAGTGATTTTCTCTGAAAGGACAGCATTTAGAAAGTAAAGCAACACTCCATTCCCTTCGTGCAATGAATTGAAGTGTTAGAACAGACTGCTTCTCTTTCATAGAAACGCATTAGTGTTTCTTGTGAATGTTTGCAAGTAGCTTAAGGCACTTTCAAAGGAAAGTGATTTTCTCTGAAAGTACAGCATTTAGAAAGTGAAGCAACACTCCATTCACTTCGCACAAAGAATTGAACTGTTGGAACAGACTGCTTCTCTTTCAGAGAAACGCATGTGAGTTTTTTATGAATGCTTGAAAGTAGTTTAAGGAACTTTCAAAGGAAAGTGATTTTCTCTGAAAGGACAGAATTTAGAAAGTGAAGCAACACTCCATTCACTTCGCACAGTGAATTGAAGTGTTGGAACAGACTGCTTCTATTTCAGAGAAACGCATGTGTGTTTCCTGTGAATGCTTGTAAGTAGCTTAAGGCATTTTCAAAGGAAAGTGATTTTCTCTGAAAGGACAGCATTTGGAAAGTGAAGCAACATTCCATTCACTTCGCACAGTGAATTGAAGTGTTGGAACAGACTGCTTCTCTTTCAGAGAAATGCATTTGAGTTTCTGTTGAATGCTTGTAAGTAGCTCAAGGCTCTTTCAAAGGAAAGTGATTTTCTCTGAAAGGACAGCATTTAGAAAGTAAAGCAACACTCCATTCCCTACATGCAATGAATTGAAGTGTTAGAACAGACTGCTTCTCTTTCATAGAAACGCATTAGTGTTTCTTGTGAATGTTTGCAAGTAGCTTAAGGCACTTTCAAAGGAAAGTGATTTTCTCTGAAAGGACAGAATTTAGAAAGTGAAGCAACACTCCATTCACTTCGCACAGTGAATTGAAGTGTTGGAAGAGACTGCTTCTCTTTCAGAGAAATGCATGTGAGTTTCTGATGAATGCTTGTAAGTAGCTTAAGGCACTTTCAAAGGAAAGTGATTTTCTCTGAAAGGACAGCATTTAGAAAGTGAAGCAACACTCCATTCACTTCGCACATTGAAATGAAGTGTTGGAACAGACTGCTTCTCTTTCAGAGAAACGCATGTGAGTTTCTTCCTAATGCTTGCAAGTAGCTTAAGGCACTTTCAAAGGAAAGTGATTTTCTCTGAAAGGACAGCGTTTAGAAAGTGAAGCAACACTCCATTCACTTCGCACAGTGAATTGAAGTGCTGGAACAGACTGCTTCTTTTTCAGAGAAATGCATGTGAGTTTCTGTTGAATGCTTGTAAGTAGCTCAAGGCTCTTTCAAAGGAAAGTGATTTTTTCTGAAAGGACAGCATTTAGAAAGTAAAGTAACACTCCATTCCCTTCGTGCAATGAATTGAAGTGTTGGAACAGACTGCTTCTCTTTCATAGAAACGCATTAGTGTTTCTTGTGAATGCTTGCAAGTAGCTTAAGGCACTTTCAAGGGAAAGTGATTTTCTCTGAAAGGACAGCATTTAGAACGTGAAGCAACACTCCATTCACTTCGCACAGTGAATTGAAGTGTTGGAACAGACTGCTTCTCTTTCAGAGAAACGCATGTGAGTTTCTTCCTAATGCTTGCAAGTAGCTTAAGGCACTTTCAAAGGAAAGTGATTTTCTCTAAAAGGACAGCATTTGGAAAGTGAGGCAACACTCCATTCACTTCGCACAGTGAATTGAAGTTTTGGAACAGACTGCTTCTCTTTCAGAGAAACGCATGTGAGTTTCTGTTGAATGCTTGTAAGTAGCTTAAGGCACTTTCAAAGGAAAGTGATTTTCTCTGAAAGTACAGCATTTAGAAAGTGAAGCAACACTCCATTCACTTCGCACAAAGAATTGAACTGTTGGAACAGACTGCTTCTCTTTCAGAGAAACGCATGTGAGTTTTTTATGAATGCTTGAAAGTAGTTTAAGGAACTTTCAAAGGAAAGTGATTTTCTCTGAAAGGACAGAATTTAGAAAGTGAAGCAACACTCCATTCACTTCGCACAGTGAATTGAAGTGTTGGAACAGACTGCTTCTATTTCAGAGAAACGCATGTGTGTTTCCTGTGAATGCTTGTAAGTAGCTTAAGGCATTTTCAAAGGAAAGTGATTTTCTCTGAAAGGACAGCATTTGGAAAGTGAAGCAACATTCCATTCACTTCGCACAGTGAATTGAAGTGTTGGAACAGACTGCTTCTCTTTCAGAGAAATGCATTTGAGTTTCTGTTGAATGCTTGTAAGTAGCTCAAGGCTCTTTCAAAGGAAAGTGATTTTCTCTGAAAGGACAGCATTTAGAAAGTAAAGCAACACTCCATTCCCTACATGCAATGAATTGAAGTGTTAGAACAGACTGCTTCTCTTTCATAGAAACGCATTAGTGTTTCTTGTGAATGTTTGCAAGTAGCTTAAGGCACTTTCAAAGGAAAGTGATTTTCTCTGAAAGGACAGAATTTAGAAAGTGAAGCAACACTCCATTCACTTCGCACAGTGAATTGAAGTGTTGGAAGAGACTGCTTCTCTTTCAGAGAAATGCATGTGAGTTTCTGATGAATGCTTGTAAGTAGCTTAAGGCACTTTCAAAGGAAAGTGATTTTCTCTGAAAGGACAGCATTTAGAAAGTGAAGCAACACTCCATTCACTTCGCACATTGAAATGAAGTGTTGGAACAGACTGCTTCTCTTTCAGAGAAACGCATGTGAGTTTCTTCCTAATGCTTGCAAGTAGCTTAAGGCACTTTCAAAGGAAAGTGATTTTCTCTGAAAGGACAGCGTTTAGAAAGTGAAGCAACACTCCATTCACTTCGCACAGTGAATTGAAGTGCTGGAACAGACTGCTTCTTTTTCAGAGAAATGCATGTGAGTTTCTGTTGAATGCTTGTAAGTAGCTCAAGGCTCTTTCAAAGGAAAGTGATTTTTTCTGAAAGGACAGCATTTAGAAAGTAAAGTAACACTCCATTCCCTTCGTGCAATGAATTGAAGTGTTGGAACAGACTGCTTCTCTTTCATAGAAACGCATTAGTGTTTCTTGTGAATGCTTGCAAGTAGCTTAAGGCACTTTCAAGGGAAAGTGATTTTCTCTGAAAGGACAGCATTTAGAACGTGAAGCAACACTCCATTCACTTCGCACAGTGAATTGAAGTGTTGGAACAGACTGCTTCTCTTTCAGAGAAACGCATGTGAGTTTCTTCCTAATGCTTGCAAGTAGCTTAAGGCACTTTCAAAGGAAAGTGATTTTCTCTAAAAGGACAGCATTTGGAAAGTGAGGCAACACTCCATTCACTTCGCACAGTGAATTGAAGTTTTGGAACAGACTGCTTCTCTTTCAGAGAAACGCATGTGAGTTTCTGTTGAATGCTTGTAAGTAGCTTAAGGCACTTTCAAAGGAAAGTGATTTTCTCTGAAAGTACAGCATTTAGAAAGTGAAGCAACACTCCATTCACTTCGCACAAAGAATTGAACTGTTGGAACAGACTGCTTCTCTTTCAGAGAAACGCATGTGAGTTTTTTATGAATGCTTGAAAGTAGTTTAAGGAACTTTCAAAGGAAAGTGATTTTCTCTGAAAGGACAGAATTTAGAAAGTGAAGCAACACTCCATTCACTTCGCACAGTGAATTGAAGTGTTGGAACAGACTGCTTCTATTTCAGAGAAACGCATGTGTGTTTCCTGTGAATGCTTGTAAGTAGCTTAAGGCATTTTCAAAGGAAAGTGATTTTCTCTGAAAGGACAGCATTTGGAAAGTGAAGCAACATTCCATTCACTTCGCACAGTGAATTGAAGTGTTGGAACAGACTGCTTCTCTTTCAGAGAAATGCATTTGAGTGTCTGTTGAATGCTTGTAAGTAGCTCAAGGCTCTTTCAAAGGAAAGTGATTTTCTCTGAAAGGACAGCATTTAGAAAGTAAAGCAACACTCCATTCCCTACGTGCAATGAATTGAAGTGTTAGAACAGACTGCTTCTCTTTCATAGAAACGCATTAGTGTTTCTTGTGAATGTTTGCAAGTAGCTTAAGGCACTTTCAAAGGAAAGTGATTTTCTCTGAAAGGACAGAATTTAGAAAGTGAAGCAACACTCCATTCACTTCGCACAGTGAATTGAAGTGTTGGAAGAGACTGCTTCTCTTTCAGAGAAATGCATGTGAGTTTCTGATGAATGCTTGTAAGTAGCTTAAGGCACTTTCAAAGGAAAGTGATTTTCTCTGAAAGGACAGCATTTAGAAAGTGAAGCAACACTCCATTCACTTCGCACATTGAAATGAAGTGTTGGAACAGACTGCTTCTCTTTCAGAGAAACGCATGTGAGTTTCTTCCTAATGCTTGCAAGTAGCTTAAGGCACTTTCAAAGGAAAGTGATTTTCTCTGAAAGGACAGCGTTTAGAAAGTGAAGCAACACTCCATTCACTTCGCACAGTGAATTGAAGTGCTGGAACAGACTGCTTCTTTTTCAGAGAAATGCATGTGAGTTTCTGTTGAATGCTTGTAAGTAGCTCAAGGCTCTTTCAAAGGAAAGTGATTTTTTCTGAAAGGACAGCATTTAGAAAGTGAAGTAACACTCCATTCCCTTCGTGCAATGAATTGAAGTGTTGGAACAGACTGCTTCTCTTTCATAGAAACGCATTAGTGTTTCTTGTGAATGCTTGCAAGTAGCTTAAGGCACTTTCAAGGGAAAGTGATTTTCTCTGAAAGGACAGCATTTAGAACGTGAAGCAACACTCCATTCACTTCGCACAGTGAATTGAAGTGTTGGAACAGACTGCTTCTCTTTCAGAGAAACGCATGTGAGTTTCTTCCTAATGCTTGCAAGTAGCTTAAGGCACTTTCAAAGGAAAGTGATTTTCTCTAAAAGGACAGCATTTGGAAAGTGAGGCAACACTCCATTCACTTCGCACAGTGAATTGAAGTTTTGGAACAGACTGCTTCTCTTTCAGAGAAACGCATGTGAGTTTTTTATGAATGCTTGAAAGTAGTTTAAGTCACTTTCAAAGGAAAGTGATTTTCTCTGAAAGGACAGAATTTAGAAAGTGAAGCAACACTCCATTTACTTCGCACAGTGAATTGAAGTGTTGGAAGAGACTGCTTCTCTTTCAGAGAAATGCATGTGAGTTTCTGTTGAATGCTTGTAAGTAGCTTAAGGCACTTTCAAAGGAAAGTGATTTTCTCTGAAAGGACAGCATTTACAAAGTGAAGCAACACTCCATTCACTTCGCACAGTGAACTGAAGTGTTGGAACAGACTGCTTCTCTTTCAGAGAAACGCATGTGAGTTTCTTCCTAATGCTTGCAAGAAGCTTAAGGCACTTTCAAAGGAAAGTGATTTTCTCTGAAAGGACAGCATTTCGAAAGTGAGGCAACACTCCATTCACTTTGCACAGTGAATTGAAGTGTTGGAACATATTGCTTCTCTTTCAGAGAAACACATATGAGTTTCTGGTGAATGCTTGTAAGTTCTTAAGGCAATTTCAAAGGAACGTGATTTTCACTGAAAGGACAGCATTTAGAAAGTGAAGCAACACTCCATTCACTACGCACAGTGAATTGAAGTGTTGGAAGAGATGGCTTCTCTTTCAGAGAAATGCATGTGAATTTCTTGTGAATGCTTGAAAGTTGCTTAAGGTACTTTCAAACAAAAGTGATTTTCTCTGAAAGGACAGGATTTAGAAAGTGAAGCAACACTCCATTCACTTCGCACAGTGAATTGAAGTGTTGGAACAGACTGCTTCTATTTCAGAGAAACGCATGTGTGTTTCCTGTGAATGCTTGTAAGTAGCTTAAGGCACTTTCAAAGGAAAGTGATTTTCTCTGAAAGGACAGCATTTCGAAAGTGAGGCAACACTCTATTCACTTTACACAGTGAATTGAAGTGTTGGAACAGACTGCTTCTCTTTCAGAGAAACACATGTGAGTTTCTGGTGAATGCTTGCAAGTAGCTTAAGGCACTTTCAAAGGAAAGTGATTTTCTCTGAAAGGACAGCATTTAGAAAGTGAAGCAACACTCCATTCACTTCGCACAGTGAATTGAAGTGTTGGAACAGACTGCTTCTCTTTAAGAGAAACGCATGTGAGTTTCTTCCTAATGCTTGCAAGTAGCTTAAGGCACTTTCAAAGGAAAGTGATTTTCTCTAAAAGGACAGCATTTGGAAAGTGAGGCAACACTCCATTCACTTCGCACAGTGAATTGAAGTTTTGGAACAGACTGCTTCTCTTTCAGAGAAACGCATGTGAGTTTCTGTTGAATGCTTGTAAGTACCTTAAGGCACTTTCAAAGGAAAGTGATTTTCTCTGAAAGGACAGCATTTAGAAAGTGAGGTAACACTCCATTCACTTCACACAGTGAATTGAAGTGTTGGAACAGACTGCTTCCTTTTACAGAAACACATGTGAGTTTCTGGTGAATGCTTGCAAGTAGCTTAAGGCACTTTCAAAGGAAAGTGATTTTCTCTGAAAGGACAGCATTTAGAAAGTGAAGCAACACTCCATTCACTTCGCACAAAGAATTGAAGTGTTGGAACAGACTGCTTCTCTTTCAGAGAAACGCATGTGAGTTTCTTCCTAATGCTTGCAAGAAGCTTAAGGCACTTTCAAAGGAAAGTGATTTTCTCTGAAAGGACAGCATTTCGAAAGTGAGGCAACACTCCATTCACTTTGCACAGTGAATTGAAGTGTTGGAACAGATTGCTTCTCTTTCAGAGAAACACATGTGAGTTTCTGGTGAATGCTTGTAAGTAGCTTAAGGCAGTTTCAAAGGAACGTGATTTTCTCTGAAAGGACAGCATTTAGAAAGTGAAGCAACACTCCATTCACTTCGCACAGTGAATTGAAGTGTTGGAAGAGAAGGCTTCTCTTTCAGAGAAATGCATGTGAATTTCTTGTGAATGCTTGAAAGTTGCTTAAGGCACTTTCAAACAAAAGTGATTTTCTCTGAAAGGACAGGATTTAGAAAGTGAAGCAACACTCCATTCACTTCGCACAGTGAATTGAAGTGTTGAATCAGACTGCTTCTATTTCAGAGAAACGCCTGTGTGTTTCCTGTGAATGCTTGAAAGTAGCTTAAGGCACTATCAAAGGAAAGTGATTTTCTCTGAAAGGACAGCATTTGGAAAGTGAAGTAACATTCCATTCACTTCGCACAGTGAATTGAAGTGTTGGAACAGACTGCTTCTCTTTCAGAGAAATGCATATGAGTTTCTGTTGAATGCTTGTAAGTAGCTCAAGGCTCTTTCAAAGGAAAGTGATTTTCTCTGAAAGGACAGCATTTAGAAAGTAAAGCAACACTCCATTCCCTTCGTGCAATGAATTGAAGTGTTAGAACAGACTGCTTCTCTTTCATAGAAACGCATTAGTGTTTCTTGTGAATGTTTGTAAGTAGCTTAAGGCACTTTCAAAGGAAAGTGATTTTCTCTGAGAGGACAGCATTTAGAAAGTGAAGCAACACTCCATTCACTTCGCACACGGAATTGAAGTCTTGGAAGAGACTGCTTCTCTTTCAGAGAAATGCATGTGAGTTTCTGTTGAATGCTTGTAAGTAGCTTAAGGCACTTTCAAAGGAAAGTGATTTTCTCTGAAAGGACAGCATTTACAAAGTGAAGCAACACTCCATTCACTTCGCACAGTGAATTGAAGTGTTGGAACAGACTGCTTCTCTTTCAGAGAAACGCTTGTGAGTTTCTTCCTAATGCTTGCAAGAAGCTTAAGGCACTTTTAAAGGAAAGTGATTTTCTCTGAAAGGACAGCATTTCGAAAGTTAGGCAACACTCCATTCACTTCGCACAGTGAATTGAAGTGTTGGAACAGACTGCTTCTCTTTCAGAGAAACACATGTGAGTTTCTGGTGAATGCTTGTAAGTAGCTTAAGGCATTTTCAAAGGAACGTGATTTTCTCGGGAAGGACAGCATTAGGAAGTGAAGTAACATTCCATTCACTTCGCACAGTGAATTGAAGTGTTGGAACAGACTGCTTCTCTTTCAGAGAAACGCATCTGTGTTTCCTGTGAATGCTTGTAAGTAGCTTAAGGCACTTTCAAAGGAAAGTGATTTTCACTGAAAGGACAGCATTTAGAAAGTGAAGCAACACTCCATTCACTACGCACAGTGAATTGAAGTGTTGGAAGAGATGGTTTCTCTTTCAGAGAAATGCATGTGAATTTCTAGTGAATGCTTGAAAGTTGCTTAAGGCACTTTCAAACAAAAGTGATTTTCTCTGAAAGGACAGGATTTAGAAAGTGAAGAAACACTCCATTCACTTTCCACAGTGAATTGAAGTGTTGGAACAGACTGCTTCTATTTCAGAGAAACCCATGTGTGTTTCCTGTGAATGCTTGTAAGTAGCTTAAGGCACTTTCAAAGGAAAGTGATTTTCTCTGAAAGGACAGCATTTCGAAAGTGAGGCAATACTCTATTCACTTCACACAGTGAATTGAAGTGTTGGAACAGACTGCTTCTCTTTCAGAGAAACACATGTGAGTTTCTGGTGAATGCTTGTAAGTAGCTTACGGCATTTTCAAAGGAACGTGATTTTCTCTGGAAGGACAGCATTAGGAAGTGAAGTAACATTCCATTCACTTCGCACAGTGAATTGAAGTGTTGGAACAGACTGCTTCTCTTTCAGAGAAACGCATCTGTGTTTCCTGTGAATGCTTGAAAGTAGCTAAAGGCACTTTCAAAGGAAAGTGATTTTCTCTGAAAGTACAGCATTTAGAAAGTGAAGCAACACTCCATTCACTTCCCACAATGAATTGAAGTGTTGGAACAGACTGCTTCTCTTTCAGAGAAACGCATGTGAGTTTCTGGTGAATGCTTGTAAGTAGCTTAAGGCACTTTCAAACAAAGTGATTTTCTCTGAAAGGACAGCATTTAGAAAGTGAAGCAACACTCCATTCACTTCGCACAGTGAATTGAAGTGTTGGAAGAGACTGCTTCTCTTTCAGAGAAATGCATGTGAGTTTCTGTTGAATGCTTGTAAGTAGCTTAAGGCACTTTCAAAGGAAAGTGATTTTCTCTGAAAGGATAGCATTTACAAAGTGAAGCAACACTCCATTCACTTCGCACAGTGAATTTAAGTGTTGGAACAGACTGCTTCTCTTTCATAGAAACGCATGTGAGTTTCTTCCTAATGCTTGCAAGAAGCTTAAGGCACTTTCAAAGGAAAGTGATTTTCTCTGAAAGGACAGCATTTCGAAAGTGAGGCAACACTCCATTCACTTTGCACAGTGAATTGAAATGTTGGAACATATTGCTTCTCTTTCAGAGAAACACATGTTAGTTTCTGGTGAATGCTTGTAAGTAGCTTAAGGCAATTTCAAAGGAACGTGATTTTCTCTGAAAGAACAGCATTTAGAAAGTGAAGCAACACTCCATTCACTTCGCACAGTGAATTGAAGTGTTGGAACAGATTGCTTCTCTTTCAGAGAAATGCTTGTGAGTTTCTGTTGAATGCTTGAAAGTTGCTTAAGGCACTTTCAAACAAAAGTGATTTTCTCTGAAAGGACAGGATTTAGAAAGTGAAGCAACACTCCATTCACTTCGCACAGTGAATTGAAGTGTTGGATCAGACTGCTTCTATTTCAGAGAAACGCATGTGTGTTTCCTGTGAATGCTTGAAAGTAGCTTAAGGCACTATCAAAGGAAAGTGATTTTCTCTGAAAGAACAGCATTTGGAAAGTGAAGTAACATTCCATTCACTTCGCACAGTGAATTGAAGTGTTGGAACAGACTGCTTCTCTTTCAGAGAAATGCATATGAGTTTCTGTTGAATGCTTGTAAGTAGCTCAAGGCTCTTTCAAAGGAAAGTGATTTTCTCTGAAAGGACAGCATTTAGAAAGTAAAGCAACACTCCATTCCCTTCGTGCAATGAATTGAAGTGTTAGAACAGACTGCTTCTCTTTCATAGAAACGCATTAGTGTTTCTTGTGAATGTTTGCAAGTAGCTTAAGGCACTTTCAAAGGAAAGTGATTTTCTCTGAAAGGACAGCATTTAGAAAGTGAAGCAACACTCCATTCACTTCGCACAAAGAATTGAACTGTTGGAACAGACTGCTTCTCTTTCAGAGAAACGCATGTGAGTTTTTTATGAATGCTTGAAAGTAGTTTAAGGCACTTTCAAAAGAAAGTGATTTTCTCTGAAAGGACAGAATTTAGAAAGTGAAGCAACACTCCATTCACTTCGCACAGTGAATTGAAGTGTTGGAACAGACTGCTTCTATTTTAGAGAAACGCATGTGTGTTTCCTGTGAATGCTTGTAAGTAGCTTAAGGCATTTTCAAAGGAAAGTGATTTTCTCTGAAAGGACAGCATTTCGAAAGTGAGGCAACACTCTATTCACTTCACACAGTGAATTGATGTGTTGGAACAGACTGCTTCTCTTTCAGAGAAACACATGTGAGTTTCTGGTGAATGTTTGAAAGTAGCTTAAGGCACTATCAAAGGAAAGTGATTTTCTCTGAAAGGACAGCATTTGGAAAGTGAAGCAACATTCCATTCACTTCGCACAGTGAATTGAAGTGTTGGAACAGACTGCTTCTCTTTCAGAGAAATGCATGTGAGTTTCTGTTGAATGCTTGTAAGTAGCTTAAGGCACTTTCAAAGGAAAGTGATTTTCTCTGAAAGGATAGCATTTACAAAGTGAAGCAACACTCCATTCACTTCGCACAGTGAATTTAAGTGTTGGAACAGACTGCTTCTCTTTCAGAGAAACGCATGTGAGTTTCTTCCTAATGCTTGCAAGAAGCTTAAGGCACTTTCAAAGGAAAGTGATTTTCTCTGAAAGGACAGCATTTCGAAAGTGAGGCAACACTCCATTCACTTTGCACAGTGAATTGAAATGTTGGAACATATTGCTTCTCTTTCAGAGAAACACATGTTAGTTTCTGGTGAATGCTTGTAAGTAGCTTAAGGCAATTTCAAAGGAACGTGATTTTCTCTGAAAGAACAGCATTTAGAAAGTGAAGCAACACTCCATTCACTTCGCACAGTGAATTGAAGTGTTGGAACAGATTGCTTCTCTTTCAGAGAAATGCTTGTGAGTTTCTGTTGAATGCTTGAAAGTTGCTTAAGGCACTTTCAAACAAAAGTGATTTTCTCTGAAAGGACAGGATTTAGAAAGTGAAGCAACACTCCATTCACTTCGCACAGTGAATTGAAGTGTTGGATCAGACTGCTTCTATTTCAGAGAAACGCATGTGTGTTTCCTGTGAATGCTTGAAAGTAGCTTAAGGCACTATCAAAGGAAAGTGATTTTCTCTGAAAGAACAGCATTTGGAAAGTGAAGTAACATTCCATTCACTTCGCACAGTGAATTGAAGTGTTGGAACAGACTGCTTCTCTTTCAGAGAAATGCATATGAGTTTCTGTTGAATGCTTGTAAGTAGCTCAAGGCTCTTTCAAAGGAAAGTGATTTTCTCTGAAAGGACAGCATTTAGAAAGTAAAGCAACACTCCATTCCCTTCGTGCAATGAATTGAAGTGTTAGAACAGACTGCTTCTCTTTCATAGAAACGCATTAGTGTTTCTTGTGAATGTTTGCAAGTAGCTTAAGGCACTTTCAAAGGAAAGTGATTTTCTCTGAAAGGACAGCATTTAGAAAGTGAAGCAACACTCCATTCACTTCGCACAAAGAATTGAACTGTTGGAACAGACTGCTTCTCTTTCAGAGAAACGCATGTGAGTTTTTTATGAATGCTTGAAAGTAGTTTAAGGCACTTTCAAAGGAAAGTGATTTTCTCTGAAAGGACAGAATTTAGAAAGTGAAGCAACACTCCATTCACTTCACACAGTGAATTGAAGTGTTGGAACAGACTGCTTCTATTTCAGAGAAACACATGTGTGTTTCCTGTGAATGCTTGTAAGTAGCTTAAGGCATTTTCAAAGGAAAGTGATTTTCTCTGAAAGGACAGCATTTCGAAAGTGAGGCAACACTCTATTCACTTCACACAGTGAATTGATGTGTTGGAACAGACTGCTTCTCTTTCAGAGAAACACATGTGAGTTTCTGGTGAATGTTTGAAAGTAGCTTAAGGCACTATCAAAGGAAAGTGATTTTCTCTGAAAGGACAGCATTTGGAAAGTGAAGCAACATTCCATTCACTTCGCACAGTGAATTGAAGTGTTGGAACAGACTGCTTCTCTTTCAGAGAAATGCATATGAGTTTCTGTTGAATGCTTGTAAGTAGCTCAAGGCTCTTTCAAAGGAAAGTGATTTTCTCTGAAAGGACAGCATTTAGAAAGTAAAGCAGCACTCCATTCCCTACGTGCAATGAATTGAAGTGTTAGAACAGACTGCTTCTCTTTCATAGAAACGCATTAGTGTTTCTTGTGAATGTTTGCAAGTAGCTTAAGGCACTTTCAAAGGAAAGTGATTTTCTCTGAAAGGACAGAATTTAGAAAGTGAAGCAACACTCCATTCACTTCGCACAGTGAATTGAAGTGTTTGAACAGACTGCTTCTCTTTCAGAGAAATGCATGTGAGTTTCTGATGAATGCTTGTAAGTAGCTTAAGGCACTTTCAAAGGAAAGTGATTTTCTCTGAAAGGACAGCATTTAGAAAGTGAAGCAACACTCCATTCACTTCGCACATTGAAATGAAGTGTTGGAACAGACTGCTTCTCTTTCAGAGAAACGCATGTGAGTTTCTTCCTAATGCTTGCAAGTAGCTTAAGGCACTTTCAAAGGAAAGTGATTTTCTCTGAAAGGACAGCGTTTAGAAAGTGAAGCAACACTCCATTCACTTCGCACAGTGAATTGAAGTGTTGGAACAGACTGCTTCTTTTTCAGAGAAATGCATGTGAGTTTCTGTTGAATGCTTGTAAGTAGCTCAAGGCTCTTTCAAAGGAAAGTGATTTTTTCTGAAAGGACAGCATTTAGAAAGTAAAGTAACACTCCATTCCCTTCGTGCAATGAATTGAAGTGTTGGAACAGACTGCTTCTCTTTCATAAAAACGCATTAGTGTTTCTTGTGAATGCTTGCAAGTAGCTTAAGGCACTTTCAAGGGAAAGTGATTTTCTCTGAAAGGACAGCATTTAGAACGTGAAGCAACACTCCATTCACTTCGCACAGTGAATTGAAGTGTTGGAACAGACTGCTTCTCTTTCAGAGAAACGCATGTGAGTTTCTTCCTAATGCTTGCAAGTAGCTTAAGGCACTTTCAAAGGAAAGTGATTTTCTCTGAAAGGACAGCATTTACAAAGTGAAGCAACACTCCATTCACTTCGCACAGTGAACTGAAGTGTTGGAACAGACTGCTTCTCTTTCAGAGAAACGCATGTGAGTTTCTTCCTAATGCTTGCAAGAAGCTTAAGGCACTTTCAAAGGAAAGTGATTTTCTCTGAAAGGACAGCATTTCGAAAGTGAGGCAACACTCCATTCACTTTGCACAGTGAATTGAAGTGTTGGAACATATTGCTTCTCTTTCAGAGAAACACATATGAGTTTCTGGTGAATGCTTGTAAGTAGCTTAAGGCAATTTCAAAGGAACGTGATTTTCACTGAAAGGACAGCATTTAGAAAGTGAAGCAACACTCCATTCACTACGCACAGTGAATTGAAGTGTTGGAAGAGATGGCTTCTCTTTCAGAGAAATGCATGTGAATTTCTTGTGAATGCTTGAAAGTTGCTTAAGGTACTTTCAAACAAAAGTGATTTTCTCTGAAAGGACAGAATTTAGAAAGTGAAGCAACACTCCATTCACTTCGCACAGTGAATTGAAGTGTTGGAACAGACTGCTTCTCTTTAAGAGAAACGCATGTGTGTTTCTTCCTAATGCTTGCAAGTAGCTTAAGGCACTTTCAAAGGAAAGTGATTTTCTCTGAAAGGACAGCATTTAGAAAGTGAAGCAACACTCCATTCTCTTCGCACAGTGAATTGAAGTGTTGGAACAGACTGCTTCTCTTTAAGAGAAACGCATGTGTGTTTCTTCCTAATGCTTGCAAGTAGCTTAAGGCACTTTCAAAGGAAAGTGATTTTCTCTAAAAGGACAGCATTTGGAAAGTGAGGCAACACTCCATTCACTTCGCACAGTGAATTGAAGTGTTGGAACAGACTGCTTCTCTTTCAGAGAAACACATGTGAGTTTCTGGTGAATGCTTGCAAGTAGCTTAAGGCACTTTCAAAGGAAAGTGATTTTCTCTGAAAGGACAGCATTTAGAAAGTGAGGTAACACTCCATTCACTTCACACAGTGAACTGAAGTGTTGGAACAGACTGCTTCCTTTTACAGAAACGCATGTGAGTTTCTTCCTAATGCTTGCAAGTAGCTTAAGGCACTTTCAAAGGAAAGTGATTTTCTCTGAAAGGACAGCATTTAGAAAGTGAAGCAACACTCCATTCACTTCGCACAAAGAATTGAAGTGTTGGAACAGACTGCTTCTCTTTCAGAGAAACGCATGTGAGTTTCTTCCTAATGCTTGCAAGAAGCTTAAGGCACTTTCAAAGGAAAGTGATTTTCTCAAAAGGACAGCATTTCGAAAGTGAGGCAACACTCCATTCACTTTGCACAGTGAATTGAAGTGTTGGAACAGATTGCTTCTCTTTCAGAGAAACACATGTGAGTTTCTGGTGAATGCTTGTAAGTAGCTTAAGGCAGTTTCAAAGGAACGTGATTTTCTCTGAAAGGACAGCATTTAGAAAGTGAAGCAACACTCCATTCACTTCGCACAGTGAATTGAAGTGTTGGAAGAGAAGGCTTCTCTTTCAGAGAAATGCATGTGAATTTCTTGTGAATGCTTGAAAGTTGCTTAAGGCACTTTCAAACAAAAGTGATTTTCTCTGAAAGGACAGATTTAGAAAGTGAAGCAACACTCCATTCACTTCGCACAGTGAATTGAAGTGTTGAATCAGACTGCTTCTATTTCAGAGAAACGCCTGTGTGTTTCCTGTGAATGCTTGAAAGTAGCTTAAGGCACTATCAAAGGAAAGTGATTTTCTCTGAAAGGACAGCATTTGGAAAGAGAAGTAACATTCCATTCACTTCGCACAGTGAATTGAAGTGTTGGAACAGACTGCTTCTCTTTCAGAGAAATGCATATGAGTTTCTGTTGAATGCTTGTAAGTAGCTCAAGGCTCTTTCAAAGGAAAGTGATTTTCTCTGAAAGGACAGCATTTAGAAAGTAAAGCAACACTCCATTCCCTTCGTGCAATGAATTGAAGTGTTAGAACAGACAGCTTCTCTTTCATAGAAACGCATTAGTGTTTCTTGTGAATGTTTGTAAGTAGCTTAAGGCACTTTCAAAGGAAAGTGATTTTCTCTGAGAGGACAGCATTTAGAAAGTGAAGCAACACTCCATTCACTTCGCACAGGGAATTGAAGTGTTGGAATAAACTGCTTCTCTTTCAGAGAAATGCATGTGAGTTTCTGTTGAATGCTTGTAAGTAGCTTAAGGCACTTTCAAACAAAGTGATTTTCTCTGAAAGGACAGCATTTAGAAAGTGAAGCAACACTCCATTCACTTCGCACAGTGAATTGAAGTGTTGGAAGAGACTGCTTCTCTTTCAGAGAAATGCATGTGAGTTTCTGTTGAATGCTTGTAAGTAGCTTAAGGCACTTTCAAAGGAAAGTGATTTTCTCTGAATGGATAGCATTTACAAAGTGAAGCAACACTCCATTCACTTCGCACAGTGAATTTAAGTGTTGGAACAGACTGCTTCTCTTTCAGAGAAACGCATGTGAGTTTCTTCCTAATTCTTGCAAGAAGCTTAAGGCACTTTCAAAGGAAAGTGATTTTCTCTGAAAGGACAGCATTTCGAAAGTGAGGCAACACTCCATTCACTTTGCACAGTGAATTGAAATGTTGGAACATATTGCTTCTCTTTCAGAGAAACACATGTTAGTTTCTGGTGAATGCTTGTAAGTAGCTTAAGGCAATTTCAAAGGAACGTGATTTTCACTGAAAGGACAGCATTTAGAAAGTGAAGCAACACTCCATTCACTACGCACAGTAAATTGAAGTGTTGGAAGAGATGGCTTCCCTTTCAGAGAAATGCATGTGAATTTCTTGTGAATGCTTGAAAGTTGCTTAAGGCACTTTCAAACAAAAGTGATTTTCTCTGAAAGGACAGGATTTAGAAAGTGAAGCATCACTCCATTCACTTCGCACAGTGAATTGAAGTGTTGGAACATACTGCTTCTATTTCAGAGAAACGCATGTGTGTTTCCTGTGAATGCTTGTAAGTAGCTTAAGGCACTTTCAAAGGAAAGTGATTTTCTCTGAAAGGACAGCATTTAGAAAGTGAGGCAACACTCTATTCACTTCACACAGTGAATTGAAGTGTTGGAACAGACTGCTTCTCTTTCAGAGAAACACATGTGAGTTTCTGGTGAATGCTTGGAAGTAGCTTAAGGCTTTTTCAGAGGAACGTGATTTTCTCGGAAGGACAGCATTTAGAAAGTGAAGTAACATTCCATTCACTTCGCACAGTGAATTGAAGTGTTGGAACAGACTGCTTCTCTTTCAGAGAAACTCATGTGAGTTTCTTCCTAATGCTTGCAAGTAGCTTAAGGCACTTTCAAAGGAAAGTGATTTTCTCTGAAAGGACAGCATTTAGAAACTGAAGCAACACTCCATTCACTTCCCACAGTGAATTGAAGTGTTGGAACAGACTGCTTCTCTTTCAAAGAAACGCATGCGAGTTTCTGGTGAATGCTTGCAAGTAGCTTAAGGCACTTTCAAGGGAAAGTGATTTTCTCTGAAAGGACAGCATTTAGAAACTGAAGCAACACTCCATTCACTTCGCACAGTGAATTGAAGTGTTGGAACAAACTGCCTCTCTTTCAGAGAAATGCATGGGAGTTTCTGTTGAATGCTTGTAAGTAGCTTAAGGCACTTTCAAAGGAAAGTGATTTTCTCTGAAAGGACAGCATTTAGAAAGTGAAGCAACACTCCATTCACTTCGCACAGTGAATTGAAGTGTTGGAACAGACTGCTTCTCTTTCAGAGAAACGCATGTGAGTTTCTTCCTAATGCTTGCAAGTAGCTGAAGGCACTTTCAAAGGAATGTGATTTTCTCTGAAAGGACAGCATTTAGAAAGTGAAGCAACACTCCATTTACTTCACACTGTGAATTAAAGTGTTGGAACAGAATGCTTCTCTTTCAGAGAAACGCATGTGAGTTTCTTGTGAATGCTTGCAAGTTGCTTAAGGCACTTTCAAAGGAAAGTGATTTTCTCTGAAAGGACAGCATTTAAAAAGTGAAGCAACACTCCATTTCCTTCGTGCAGTGAATTGAAGTGTTGGAACACACTGCTTGTCTTTCATAGAAACGCATGAGGGTTTCTTGTGAATGCTTGCAAGTAGCTTAAGGCAATTTCAAAGGAAAGTGATTTTCTCTGAATGGACAGCATTTAGAAAGTGAAGCAACACTCCATTCACTTCGCACAGTGAATTGAAGTGTTGGAACAGAATGCTTCTCTTTCAGAGAAACGCATGTGAGTTTCTTCGTAATGCTTGCAAGTAGCTTAAGACACTTTCAAAGGAAAGTGATTTTCTCTGAAAGGACAGTATTTAGAAAGTGAGGCAACACTCCATTCGCTTTGCCCAGTGAATTGAAGTGTTGGAACAGATTGCTTCTCTTTCAGAGAAATACATGTGAGTTTCTGGTGAATGCTTGTAAGTAGCTTAAGGCAATTTCAAAGGAACGTGATTTTCTCTGAAAGGACAGCATTTAGAAAATGAAGCAACACTCCATTCACTTCGCACAGTGAATTGAAGTGTTGGAAGAGAAGGCTTCTCTTTCAGAGAAATGCATGTGAATTTCTTGTGAATGCTTGAAAGTTGCTTAAGGCACTTTCAAACAAAAGTGATTTTCTCTGAAAGGACAGGATTTAGAAAGTGAAGCACCACTCCATTCACTTCGCACAGTGAATTGAAGTGTTGGAACAGACTGCTTCTATTTCAGAGAAACGCATGTGTGCTTCCTGTGAATGCTTGAAAGTAGCTTAAAGCACTTTCAAAGGAAAGTGATTTTCTCTGAAAGGACATCATTTAGAAAGTGAAGCAACACTCCATTCACTTCGCACAGAGTTGAAGTGTTGGAACAGATTGCTTCTCTTTCAGAGAAATGCATGTGAGTTTCTGTTGAATGCTTGTCAGTAGCTTAAGGCACTTTCAAAGGAAAGTGATTTTCTCTGAAAGGACAGCATTTAGAAAGTGAAGCAACACTCCATTCCCTTCGAGCAGTGAATTGAAGTGTTGGAACAGACTGCTTGTCTTTCATAGAAACACATTAGTATTTCTTGTGAATGCTTGCAAGGAGCTTAAGGCACTTTCAAATGAAAGTGATTTTCTCTGAAAGGACAGCATTTAGAAAGTGAAGCAACACTCCATTCACTTCGCACAGTGAATTGAAGTGTTGGAACAGAATGCTTCTCTTTCAGAGAAACGCATGTGAGTTTCTTCCTAATGCTTGCAAGAAGCTTAAGGCACTTACAAAGGAAAGTGATTTTCTCTGAAAGGACAGCATTTCGAAAGTGAGGCAACACTCCATTCACTTTGCACAGTGAATTGAAGTGTTGGAACAGATTGCTTCTCTTTCAGAGAAACACATGTGAGTTTCTGGTGAATGCTTGTAAGTAGCTTAAGGCAATTTCAAAGGAACGTGATTTTCACTGAAAGGACAGCATTTAGAAAGTGAAGCAACACTCCATTCACTTCGCACAGTGAATTGAAGTGTTGGAAGAGATGGCTTCTCTTTCAGAGAAATGCATGTGAATTAGTTGTGAATGCTTGAAAGTTGCTTAAGGCACTTTCAAACAAAAGTGATTTTCTCTGAAAGGACAGGATTTAGAAAGTGAAGCAACACTCCATTCACTTTGCACAGTGAATTGAAGTGTTGGAACAGACTGCTTCTCTTTCAGAGAAACGCATGTGTGTTTCCTGTGAATGCTTGAAAGTAGCTTAAGGCACTTTCAAAGGAAAGTGATTTTCTCTGAAAGGAGAGCATTTAGAAAGTGAAGTAACATTCCATTCTCTTCGCACAGTGAATTGAAGTGTTGGAACAGACTGCTTCTCTTTCAGAGAAATGCATGTGAGTTTCTGTTGAATGCTTGTAAGTAGCTCAAGGCTCTTTCAAAGGAAAGTGATTTTCTCTGAAAGGACAGCATTTAGAAAGTAAAGCAACACTCCATTCCCTTCGCGCAATGAATTGAAGTGTTGGAACAGACTGCTTCTCTTTCAGAGAAACGCATTAGTGTTTCTTGTGAATGCTTGCAAGTAGCTTAAGGCACTTTCAAAGGAAAGTGATTTTCTCTGAAAGGACAGCATTTCGAAAGTGAGGCAACACTCCATTCACTTTGCACAGTGAATTGAAGTGTTGAAACATATTGCTTCTCTTTCAGAGAAACACATGTTAGTTTCTGGTGAATGCTTGTAAGTAGCTTAAGGCAATTTCAAAGGAACGTGATTTTCACTGAAAGGACAGCATTTAGAAAGTGAAGCAACACTCCATTCACTACGCACAGTAAATTGAAGTGTTGGAAGAGATGGCTTCTCTTTCAGAGAAATGCATGTGAATTTCTTGTGAATACTTGAAAGTTGCTTAAGGCACTTTCAAACAAAAGTGATTTTCTCTGAAAGGACAGGATTTAGAAAGTGAAGCATCACTCCATTCACTTCGCACAGTGAATTGAAGTGTTGGAACAGACTGCTTCTATTTCAGAGAAACGCATGTGAGTTTCTTGTGAATGCTTGTAAGTAGCTTAAGGCACTTTCAAAGGAAAGTGATTTTCTCTGAAAGGACAGCATTTCGAAAGTGAGGCAACACTCTATTCACTTCACACAGTGAATTGAAGTGTTGGAACAGACTGCTTCTCTTTCAGAGAAACACATGTGAGTTTCTGTTGAATGCTTGGAAGTAGCTTAAGGCATTTTCAAAGGAACGTGATTTTCTCGGGAAGGACAGCATTTAGAAATTGAAGTAACATTCCATTCACTTCGCACAGTGAATTGAAGTGTTGGAACAGACTGCTTCTCTTTCAGAGAAACGCATCTGTGTTTCCTGTGAATGCTTGAAAGTAGCTTAAGGCACTTTCAAAGGAAAGTGATTTTCTCTGAAAGGACAGCATTTAGAAAGTAAAGTAACATTCCATTCACTTCGCACAGTGAATTGAAGTGTTGGAACAGACTGCTTCTCTTTCAGAGAAATGCATGTGAGTTTCTGTTGAATGCTTGTAAGTAGCTCAAGGCTCTTTCAAAGGAAAGTGATTTTCTCTGAAAGGACATCATTTAGAAAGTAAAGCAACACTCCATTCCCTTCGCGCAATGAATTGAAGTGTTGGAACAGACTGCTTCTCTTTCATAGAAACGCATTAGTGTTCTTGTGAATGCTTGCAAGTAGCTTAAGGCACTTTCAAAGGAAAGTGATTTTCTCTGAAAAGACAGCATTTAGAAAGTGAAGCAACACTCCATTCACTTCGCACAGTGAATTGAAGTGTTGGAACAGACTGCTTCGCTTTCAGAGAAACTCATGTGAGTTTCTTCCTAATGCTTGCAAGTAGCTTAAGGCACTTTCAAAGGAAAGTGATTTTCCCTGAAAGGACAGCATTTAGAAAGTGAAGCAACACTCCATTCACTTCCCACAGTGAATTGAAGTGTTGGAACAGACTGCTTCTCTTTCAAAGAAACGCATGTGAGTTTCTGGTGAATGCTTGTAAGTAGCTTAAGGCACTTTCAAACAAAGTGATTTTCTCTGAAAGGACAGCATTTAGAAACTGAAGCAACACTCCATTCACTTCGCACAGTGAATTGAAGTGTTGGAACAAACTGCTTCTCTTTCAGAGAAATGCATGGGAGTTTCTGTTGAATGCTTGTAAGTTGCTTAAGGCACTTTCAAAGGAAAGTGATTTTCTCTGAAAGGACAGCATTTAGAAAGTGAAGCAACACTCCATTCACTTCGCACAGAGTTGAAGTGTTGGAACAGATTGCTTCTCTTTCAGAGAAATGCATGTGAGTTTCTGTTGAATGCTTGTCAGTAGCTTAAGGCACTTTCAAAGGAAAGTGATTTTCTCTGAAAGGACAGCATTTAGAAAGTGAAGCAACACTCCATTACCTTCGAGCAGTGAATTGAAGTGTTGGAACAGACTGCTTGTCTTTCATAGAAACGCATTAGTATTTCTTGTGAATGCTTGCAAGGAGCTTAAGGCACTTTCAAAGGAAAGTGATTTTCTCTGAAAGGACAGCATTTAGAAAGTGAAGCAGCACTCCATTCACTTCGCACAGTGAATTGAAGTGTTGGAACAGAATGCTTCTCTTTCAGAGAAACGCATGTGAGTTTCTTCCTAATGCTTGCAAGAAGCTTAAGGCACTTTCAAAGGAAAGTGATTTTCTCTGAAAGGACAGCATTTCAAAAGTGAGGCAACACTCCATTCACTTTGCACAGTGAATTGAAGTGTTGGAACAGATTGCTTCTCTTTCAGAGAAACACATGTGAGTTTCTGGTGAATGCTTGTAAGTAGCTTAAGGCAATTTCAAAGGAACGTGATTTTCACTGAAAGGACAGCATTTAGAAAGTGAAGCAACACTCCATTCACTTCGCACAGTGAATTGAAGTGTTGGAAGAGAAGGCTTCTCTTTCAGAGAAATGCATGTGAATTTCTTGTGAGTGCATGAAAGTTGCTTAAGGCACTTTCAAACAAAAGTGATTTTCTCTGAAAGGACAGGATTTAGAAAGTGAAGCACAACTCCATTCACTTCGCACAGTGAATTGAAGTGTTGGAACAGACTGCTTCTATTTCAGAGAAACGCATGTGTGCTTCCTGTGAATGCTTGAAAGTAGCTTAAAGCACTTTCAAAGGAAAGTGATTTTCTCTGAAAGGACATCATTTAGAAAGTGAAGCAACACTCCATTCACTTCGCACAGAGTTGAAGTGTTGGAAGAGATTGCTTCTCTTTCAGAGAAATGCATGTGAGTTTCTGTTGAATGCTTGTCAGTAGCTTAAGGCACTTTCAAAGGAAAGTGATTTTCTCTGAAAGGACAGCATTTAGAAAGTGAAGCAACACTCCATTCACTTCGCACAGTGAATTGAAGTGTTGGAACAGACTGCTTCTCTTTCAGAGAAACGCATGTGAGTTTCTTGTGAATGCTTGCAAGTTGCTTAAGGCACTTTCAAAGGAAAGTGATTTTCTCTGAAAGGACAGCATTTAGAAAGTGAAGCAACACTCCATTTCCTTGGTGCAGTGAATTGAAGTGTTGGAACACACTGCTTGTCTTTCATAGAAACGCATGAGGGTTTCTTGTGAATGCTTGCAAGTAGCTTTAGGCACTTTCAAAGGAAAGTGATTTTCTCTGAAAGGACAGCATTTAGAAAGTGAAGCAACACTCCATTCACTTCGCACAGTGAATTGAAGTGTTGGAACAGAATGCTTCTCTTTCAGAGAAACGCATGTGAGTTTCTTCCTAATGCTTGCAAGTAGCTTAAGGCACTTTCAAAGGAAAGTGATTTTCTCTGAAAGGACAGTATTTAGAAAGTGAGGCAACACTCCATTCGCTTTGCCCAGTGAATTGAAGTGTTGGAACAGATTGCTTCTCTTTCAGAGAAATACATTTGAGTTTCTGGTGAATGCTTGTAAGTAGCTTAAGGCAATTTGAAAGGAACGTGATTTTCTCTGAAAGGACAGCATTTAGAAAATGAAGCAACACTCCATTCACTTCGCACAGTGAATTGAAGTGTTGGAAGAGAAGGCTTCTCTTTCAGAGAAATGCATGTGAATTTCTTGTGAATTCTTGAAAGTTGCTTAAGGCACTTTCAAACAAAAGTGATTTTCTCTGAAAGGACAGGATTTAAAAAGTGAAGCACCACTTCATTCACTTCGCACAGTGAATTGAAGTGTTGGAACAGACTGCTTCTATTTCAGAGAAACGCATGTGTGCTTCCTGTGAATGCTTGAAAGTAGCTTAAAGCACTTTCAAAGGAAAGTGATTTTCTCTGAAAGGACATCATTTAGAAAGTGAAGCAACACTCCATTCACTTCGCACAGAGTTGAAGTGTTGGAACAGATTGCTTCTCTTTCAGAGAAATGCATGTGAGTTTCTGTTGAATGCTTGTCAGTAGCTTAAGGCACTTTCAAAGGAAAGTGATTTTCTCTGAAAGGACAGCATTTAGAAAGTGAAGCAACACTCCATTCACTTCGCACAGTGAATTGAAGTGTTGGAACAGACTGCTTCTCTTTCAGAGAAACGCATGTGAGTTTCTTGTGAATGCTTGCAAGTTGCTTAAGGCACTTTCAAAGGAAAGTGATTTTCTCTGAAAGGACAGCATTTAGAAAGTGAAGCAACACTCCATTTCCTTGGTGCAGTGAATTGAAGTGTTGGAACACACTGCTTGTCTTTCATAGAAACGCATGAGGGTTTCTTGTGAATGCTTGCAAGTAGCTTTAGGCACTTTCAAAGGAAAGTGATTTTCTCTGAAAGGACAGCATTTAGAAAGTGAAGCAACACTCCATTCACTTCGCACAGTGAATTGAAGTGTTGGAACAGAATGCTTCTCTTTCAGAGAAACGCATGTGAGTTTCTTCCTAATGCTTGCAAGTAGCTTAAGGCACTTTCAAAGGAAAGTGATTTTCTCTGAAAGGACAGTATTTAGAAAGTGAGGCAACACTCCATTCGCTTTGCCCAGTGAATTGAAGTGTTGGAACAGATTGCTTCTCTTTCAGAGAAATACATTTGAGTTTCTGGTGAATGCTTGTAAGTAGCTTAAGGCAATTTGAAAGGAACGTGATTTTCTCTGAAAGGACAGCATTTAGAAAATGAAGCAACACTCCATTCACTTCGCACAGTGAATTGAAGTGTTGGAAGAGAAGGCTTCTCTTTCAGAGAAATGCATGTGAATTTCTTGTGAATTCTTGAAAGTTGCTTAAGGCACTTTCAAACAAAAGTGATTTTCTCTGAAAGGACAGGATTTAAAAAGTGAAGCACCACTCCATTCACTTCGCACAGTGAATTGAAGTGTTGGAACAGACTGCTTCTATTTCAGAGAAACGCATGTGTGCTTCCTGTGAATGCTTGAAAGTAGCTTAAAGCACTTTCAAAGGAAAGTGATTTTCTCTGAAAGGACATCATTTATAAAGTGAAGCAACACTCCATTCACTTCGCACAGAGTTGAAGTGTTGGAACAGATTGCTTCTCTTCAGAGAAATGCATGTGAGTTTCTGTTGAATGCTTGTCAGTAGCTTAAGGCACTTTCAAAGGAAAGTGATTTTCTCTGAAAGGACAGCATTTAGAAAGTGAAGCAACACTCCATTCCCTTCGAGCAGTGAAATGAAGTGTTGGAACACACTGCTTGTCTTTCATATAAACGCATTAGTATTTCTTGTGAATGCTTGCAAGGAGCTTAAGGCACTTTCAAATGAAAGTGATTTTCTCTGAAAGGACAGCATTTAGAAAGTGAAGCAACACTCCATTCACTTCGCACAGTGAATTGAAGTGTTGGAACAGAATGCTTCTCTTTCAGAGAAACGCATGTGAGTTTCTTCCTAATGCTTGCAAGAAGCTTAAGGCACTTTCAAAGGAAAGTGATTTTCTCTGAAAGGACAGCATTTTAAAGTGAGGCAACACTCCATTCACTTTGCACAGTGAATTGAAGTGTTGGAACAGATTGCTTCTATTTCAGAGAAACACATGTGAGTTTCTGGTGAATGCTTGTAAGTAGCTTAAGGCAATTTCAAAGGAACGTGATTTTCTCTTAAAGGACAGTATTTAGAAAGTGAGGCAACACTCCATTCGCTTTGCCCAGTGAATTGAAGTGTTGGAACAGATTGCTTCTCTTTCAGAGAAATACATGTGAGTTTCTGGTGAATGCTTGTAAGTAGCTTAAGGCAATTTCAAAGGAACGTGATTTTCTCTGAAAGGACAGGATTTAGAAAATGAAGCAACACTCCATTCACTTCGCACAGTGAATTGAAGTGTTGGAACAGACTGCTTCTCTTTCAGAGATACGCATGTGAGTTTCTTGTGAATGCTTGCAAGTTGCTTAAGGCACTTTCAAACAAAAGTGATTTTCTCTGAAAGGACAGGATTTAGAAAGTGAAGCACCACTCCATTCACTTCGCACAGTGAATTGAAGTGTTGGAACAGACTGCTTCTATTTCAGAGAAACGCATGTGTGCTTCCTGTGAATGCTTGAAAGTAGCTTAAAGCACTTTCAAAGGAAAGTGATTTTCTCTGAAAGGACATCATTTAGAAAGTGAAGCAACACTCCATTCACTTCGCACAGAGTTGAAGTGTTGGAACAGATTGCTTCTCTTTCAGAGAAATGCATGTGAGTTTCTGTTGAATGCTTGTCAGTAGCTTAAGGCACTTTCAAAGGAAAGTGATTTTCTCTGAAAGGACAGCATTTAGAAAGTGAAGCAACACTCCATTCCCTTCGAGCAGTGAATTGAAGTGTTGGAACAGACTGCTTGTCTTTCATAGAAACACATTAGTATTTCTTGTGAATGCTTGCAAGGAGCTTAAGGCACTTTCAAATGAAAGTGATTTTCTCTGAAAGGACAGCATTTAGAAAGTGAAGCAACACTCCATTCACTTCGCACAGTGAATTGAAGTGTTGGAACAGAATGCTTCTCTTTCAGAGAAACGCATGTGAGTTTCTTCCTAATGCTTGCAAGAAGCTTAAGGCACTTACAAAGGAAAGTGATTTTCTCTGAAAGGACAGCATTTCGAAAGTGAGGCAACACTCCATTCACTTTGCACAGTGAATTGAAGTGTTGGAACAGATTGCTTCTCTTTCAGAGAAACACATGTGAGTTTCTGGTGAATGCTTGTAAGTAGCTTAAGGCAATTTCAAAGGAACGTGATTTTCACTGAAAGGACAGCATTTAGAAAGTGAAGCAACACTCCATTCACTTCGCACAGTGAATTGAAGTGTTGGAAGAGATGGCTTCTCTTTCAGAGAAATGCATGTGAATTAGTTGTGAATGCTTGAAAGTTGCTTAAGGCACTTTCAAACAAAAGTGATTTTCTCTGAAAGGACAGGATTTAGAAAGTGAAGCAACACTCCATTCACTTTGCACAGTGAATTGAAGTGTTGGAACAGACTGCTTCTCTTTCAGAGAAACGCATGTGTGTTTCCTGTGAATGCTTGAAAGTAGCTTAAGGCACTTTCAAAGGAAAGTGATTTTCTCTGAAAGGAGAGCATTTAGAAAGTGAAGTAACATTCCATTCTCTTCGCACAGTGAATTGAAGTGTTGGAACAGACTGCTTCTCTTTCAGAGAAATGCATGTGAGTTTCTGTTGAATGCTTGTAAGTAGCTCAAGGCTCTTTCAAAGGAAAGTGATTTTCTCTGAAAGGACAGCATTTAGAAAGTAAAGCAACACTCCATTCCCTTCGCGCAATGAATTGAAGTGTTGGAACAGACTGCTTCTCTTTCAGAGAAACGCATTAGTGTTTCTTGTGAATGCTTGCAAGTAGCTTAAGGCACTTTCAAAGGAAAGTGATTTTCTCTGAAAGGACAGCATTTCGAAAGTGAGGCAACACTCCATTCACTTTGCACAGTGAATTGAAGTGTTGAAACATATTGCTTCTCTTTCAGAGAAACACATGTTAGTTTCTGGTGAATGCTTGTAAGTAGCTTAAGGCAATTTCAAAGGAACGTGATTTTCACTGAAAGGACAGCATTTAGAAAGTGAAGCAACACTCCATTCACTACGCACAGTAAATTGAAGTGTTGGAAGAGATGGCTTCTCTTTCAGAGAAATGCATGTGAATTTCTTGTGAATGCTTGAAAGTTGCTTAAGGCACTTTCAAACAAAAGTGATTTTCTCTGAAAGGACAGGATTTAGAAAGTGAAGCATCACTCCATTCACTTCGCACAGTGAATTGAAGTGTTGGAACAGACTGCTTCTATTTCAGAGAAACGCATGTGAGTTTCTTGTGAATGCTTGTAAGTAGCTTAAGGCACTTTCAAAGGAAAGTGATTTTCTCTGAAAGGACAGCATTTCGAAAGTGAGGCAACACTCTATTCACTTCACACAGTGAATTGAAGTGTTGGAACAGACTGCTTCTCTTTCAGAGAAACACATGTGAGTTTCTGTTGAATGCTTGGAAGTAGCTTAAGGCATTTTCAAAGGAACGTGATTTTCTCGGGAAGGACAGCATTTAGAAAGTGAAGTAACATTCCATTCACTTCGCACAGTGAATTGAAGTGTTGGAACAGACTGCTTCTCTTTCAGAGAAACGCATCTGTGTTTCCTGTGAATGCTTGAAAGTAGCTTAAGGCACTTTCAAAGGAAAGTGATTTTCTCTGAAAGGACAGCATTTAGAAAGTAAAGTAACATTCCATTCACTTCGCACAGTGAATTGAAGTGTTGGAACAGACTGCTTCTCTTTCAGAGAAATGCATGTGAGTTTCTGTTGAATGCTTGTAAGTAGCTCAAGGCTCTTTCAAAGGAAAGTGATTTTCTCTGAAAGGACATCATTTAGAAAGTAAAGCAACACTCCATTCCCTTCGCGCAATGAATTGAAGTGTTGGAACAGACTGCTTCTCTTTCATAGAAACGCATTAGTGTTCTTGTGAATGCTTGCAAGTAGCTTAAGGCACTTTCAAAGGAAAGTGATTTTCTCTGAAAAGACAGCATTTAGAAAGTGAAGCAACACTCCATTCACTTCGCACAGTGAATTGAAGTGTTGGAACAGACTGCTTCGCTTTCAGAGAAACTCATGTGAGTTTCTTCCTAATGCTTGCAAGTAGCTTAAGGCACTTTCAAAGGAAAGTGATTTTCCCTGAAAGGACAGCATTTAGAAAGTGAAGCAACACTCCATTCACTTCCCACAGTGAATTGAAGTGTTGGAACAGACTGCTTCTCTTTCAAAGAAACGCATGTGAGTTTCTGGTGAATGCTTGTAAGTAGCTTAAGGCACTTTCAAACAAAGTGATTTTCTCTGAAAGGACAGCATTTAGAAACTGAAGCAACACTCCATTCACTTCGCACAGTGAATTGAAGTGTTGGAACAAACTGCTTCTCTTTCAGAGAAATGCATGGGAGTTTCTGTTGAATGCTTGTAAGTTGCTTAAGGCACTTTCAAAGGAAAGTGATTTTCTCTGAAAGGACAGCATTTAGAAAGTGAAGCAACACTCCATTCACTTCGCACAGAGTTGAAGTGTTGGAACAGATTGCTTCTCTTTCAGAGAAATGCATGTGAGTTTCTGTTGAATGCTTGTCAGTAGCTTAAGGCACTTTCAAAGGAAAGTGATTTTCTCTGAAAGGACAGCATTTAGAAAGTGAAGCAACACTCCATTACCTTCGAGCAGTGAATTGAAGTGTTGGAACAGACTGCTTGTCTTTCATAGAAACGCATTAGTATTTCTTGTGAATGCTTGCAAGGAGCTTAAGGCACTTTCAAAGGAAAGTGATTTTCTCTGAAAGGACAGCATTTAGAAAGTGAAGCAGCACTCCATTCACTTCGCACAGTGAATTGAAGTGTTGGAACAGAATGCTTCTCTTTCAGAGAAACGCATGTGAGTTTCTTCCTAATGCTTGCAAGAAGCTTAAGGCACTTTCAAAGGAAAGTGATTTTCTCTGAAAGGACAGCATTTCAAAAGTGAGGCAACACTCCATTCACTTTGCACAGTGAATTGAAGTGTTGGAACAGATTGCTTCTCTTTCAGAGAAACACATGTGAGTTTCTGGTGAATGCTTGTAAGTAGCTTAAGGCAATTTCAAAGGAACGTGATTTTCACTGAAAGGACAGCATTTAGAAAGTGAAGCAACACTCCATTCACTTCGCACAGTGAATTGAAGTGTTGGAAGAGAAGGCTTCTCTTTCAGAGAAATGCATGTGAATTTCTTGTGAGTGCATGAAAGTTGCTTAAGGCACTTTCAAACAAAAGTGATTTTCTCTGAAAGGACAGGATTTAGAAAGTGAAGCACAACTCCATTCACTTCGCACAGTGAATTGAAGTGTTGGAACAGACTGCTTCTATTTCAGAGAAACGCATGTGTGCTTCCTGTGAATGCTTGAAAGTAGCTTAAAGCACTTTCAAAGGAAAGTGATTTTCTCTGAAAGGACATCATTTAGAAAGTGAAGCAACACTCCATTCACTTCGCACAGAGTTGAAGTGTTGGAACAGATTGCTTCTCTTTCAGAGAAATGCATGTGAGTTTCTGTTGAATGCTTGTCAGTAGCTTAAGGCACTTTCAAAGGAAAGTGATTTTCTCTGAAAGGACAGCATTTAGAAAGTGAAGCAACACTCCATTCACTTCGCACAGTGAATTGAAGTGTTGGAACAGACTGCTTCTCTTTCAGAGAAACGCATGTGAGTTTCTTGTGAATGCTTGCAAGTTGCTTAAGGCACTTTCAAAGGAAAGTGATTTTCTCTGAAAGGACAGCATTTAGAAAGTGAAGCAACACTCCATTTCCTTGGTGCAGTGAATTGAAGTGTTGGAACACACTGCTTGTCTTTCATAGAAACGCATGAGGGTTTCTTGTGAATGCTTGCAAGTAGCTTTAGGCACTTTCAAAGGAAAGTGATTTTCTCTGAAAGGACAGCATTTAGAAAGTGAAGCAACACTCCATTCACTTCGCACAGTGAATTGAAGTGTTGGAACAGAATGCTTCTCTTTCAGAGAAACGCATGTGAGTTTCTTCCTAATGCTTGCAAGTAGCTTAAGGCACTTTCAAAGGAAAGTGATTTTCTCTGAAAGGACAGTATTTAGAAAGTGAGGCAACACTCCATTCGCTTTGCCCAGTGAATTGAAGTGTTGGAACAGATTGCTTCTCTTTCAGAGAAATACATTTGAGTTTCTGGTGAATGCTTGTAAGTAGCTTAAGGCAATTAGAAAGGAACGTGATTTTCTCTGAAAGGACAGCATTTAGAAAATGAAGCAACACTCCATTCACTTCGCACAGTGAATTGAAGTGTTGGAAGAGAAGGCTTCTCTTTCAGAGAAATGCATGTGAATTTCTTGTGAATTCTTGAAAGTTGCTTAAGGCACTTTCAAACAAAAGTGATTTTCTCTGAAAGGACAGGATTTAAAAAGTGAAGCACCACTTCATTCACTTCGCACAGTGAATTGAAGTGTTGGAACAGACTGCTTCTATTTCAGAGAAACGCATGTGTGCTTCCTGTGAATGCTTGAAAGTAGCTTAAAGCACTTTCAAAGGAAAGTGATTTTCTCTGAAAGGACATCATTTAGAAAGTGAAGCAACACTCCATTCACTTCGCACAGAGTTGAAGTGTTGGAACAGATTGCTTCTCTTTCAGAGAAATGCATGTGAGTTTCTGTTGAATGCTTGTCAGTAGCTTAAGGCACTTTCAAAGGAAAGTGATTTTCTCTGAAAGGACAGCATTTAGAAAGTGAAGCAACACTCCATTCACTTCGCACAGTGAATTGAAGTGTTGGAACAGACTGCTTCTCTTTCAGAGAAACGCATGTGAGTTTCTTGTGAATGCTTGCAAGTTGCTTAAGGCACTTTCAAAGGAAAGTGATTTTCTCTGAAAGGACAGCATTTAGAAAGTGAAGCAACACTCCATTTCCTTGGTGCAGTGAATTGAAGTGTTGGAACACACTGCTTGTCTTTCATAGAAACGCATGAGGGTTTCTTGTGAATGCTTGCAAGTAGCTTTAGGCACTTTCAAAGGAAAGTGATTTTCTCTGAAAGGACAGCATTTAGAAAGTGAAGCAACACTCCATTCACTTCGCACAGTGAATTGAAGTGTTGGAACAGAATGCTTCTCTTTCAGAGAAACGCATGTGAGTTTCTTCCTAATGCTTGCAAGTAGCTTAAGGCACTTTCAAAGGAAAGTGATTTTCTCTGAAAGGACAGTATTTAGAAAGTGAGGCAACACTCCATTCGCTTTGCCCAGTGAATTGAAGTGTTGGAACAGATTGCTTCTCTTTCAGAGAAATACATTTGAGTTTCTGGTGAATGCTTGTAAGTAGCTTAAGGCAATTTGAAAGGAACGTGATTTTCTCTGAAAGGACAGCATTTAGAAAATGAAGCAACACTCCATTCACTTCGCACAGTGAATTGAAGTGTTGGAAGAGAAGGCTTCTCTTTCAGAGAAATGCATGTGAATTTCTTGTGAATTCTTGAAAGTTGCTTAAGGCACTTTCAAACAAAAGTGATTTTCTCTGAAAGGACAGGATTTAAAAAGTGAAGCACCACTCCATTCACTTCGCACAGTGAATTGAAGTGTTGGAACAGACTGCTTCTATTTCAGAGAAACGCATGTGTGCTTCCTGTGAATGCTTGAAAGTAGCTTAAAGCACTTTCAAAGGAAAGTGATTTTCTCTGAAAGGACATCATTTATAAAGTGAAGCAACACTCCATTCACTTCGCACAGAGTTGAAGTGTTGGAACAGATTGCTTCTCTTCAGAGAAATGCATGTGAGTTTCTGTTGAATGCTTGTCAGTAGCTTAAGGCACTTTCAAAGGAAAGTGATTTTCTCTGAAAGGACAGCATTTAGAAAGTGAAGCAACACTCCATTCCCTTCGAGCAGTGAATTGAAGTGTTGGAACACACTGCTTGTCTTTCATAGAAACGCATTAGTATTTCTTGTGAATGCTTGCAAGGAGCTTAAGGCACTTTCAAATGAAAGTGATTTTCTCTGAAAGGACAGCATTTAGAAAGTGAAGCAACACTCCATTCACTTCGCACAGTGAATTGAAGTGTTGGAACAGAATGCTTCTCTTTCAGAGAAACGCATGTGAGTTTCTTCCTAATGCTTGCAAGAAGCTTAAGGCACTTTCAAAGGAAAGTGATTTTCTCTGAAAGGACAGCATTTTAAAGTGAGGCAACACTCCATTCACTTTGCACAGTGAATTGAAGTGTTGGAACAGATTGCTTCTATTTCAGAGAAACACATGTGAGTTTCTGGTGAATGCTTGTAAGTAGCTTAAGGCAATTTCAAAGGAACGTGATTTTCTCTTAAAGGACAGTATTTAGAAAGTGAGGCAACACTCCATTCGCTTTGCCCAGTGAATTGAAGTGTTGGAACAGATTGCTTCTCTTTCAGAGAAATACATGTGAGTTTCTGGTGAATGCTTGTAAGTAGCTTAAGGCAATTTCAAAGGAACGTGATTTTCTCTGAAAGGACAGGATTTAGAAAATGAAGCAACACTCCATTCACTTCGCACAGTGAATTGAAGTGTTGGAACAGACTGCTTCTCTTTCAGAGATACGCATGTGAGTTTCTTGTGAATGCTTGCAAGTTGCTTAAGGCACTTTCAAAGGAAAGTGATTTTCTCTGAAAGGACAGCATATAGAAAGTGAAGCAACACTCCATTTCCTTCGTGCAGTGAATTGAAGTGTTGGAACACACTGCTTGTCTTTCATAGAAACGCATTAGTGTTTCTTGTTAATGCTTGCAAGTAGCTTAAGGCACTTTCAAAGGAAAGTGATTTTCTCTGAAAGGACAGCATTTAGAAAGTGAAGCAACACTCCATTCACTTCGCACAGTGAATTGAAGTGTTGGAACAGAATGCTTCTCTTTCAGAGAAACGTATGTGAGTTTCTTCCTAATGCTTGCAAGTAGCTTAAGGCACTTTCAAAGAAAAGTGATTTTCTCTGAAAAGACAGTATTTAGAAAGTGAGGCAACACTCCATTCACTTTGCCCAGTGAATTGAAGTGTTGGAACAGATTGCTTCTCTTTCAGAGAAATACATGTGAGTTTCTGGTGAATGCTTGTAAGTAGCTTAAGGCAATTTGAAAGGAACGTGATTTTCTCTGAAAGGACAGCATTTAGAAAGTGAAGCAACACTCCATTCACTTCGCACAGTGAATTGAAGTGTTGGAAGGGAAGGCTTCTCTTTCAGAGAAATGCATGTGAATTTCTTGTGAGTGCTTGAAAGTTGCTTAAGGCACTTTCAAACAAAAATGATTTTCTCTGAAAGGACAGGATTTAGAAAGTGAAGCAACACTCCATTCACTTCGCACAGTGAATTGAAGTGTTGGAACAGACTGCTTCTATTTCAGAGAAACGCATGTGTGTTTAATGTGATTGCTTGAAAGTAGCTTAAGGCTCTTTCAAAGGAAAGTGATTGTCCCTGAAAGGACATCATTTAGAAAGTGAAGCAACACTCCATTCACTTCGCACAGAGTTGAAGTGTTGGAACAGATTGCTTCTCTTTCAGAGAAATGCATGTGAGTTTCTGTTGAATGCTTGTAAGTAGCTTAAGGCACTTTCAAAGGAAAGTGATTTTCTCTGAAAGGACAGTATTTAGAAAGTGAAGCAACACTCCATTCCCTTCGTGCAGTGAATTGAAGTGTTGGAACAGACTGCTTGTCTTTCATAGAAACGCATTAGTATTTCTTGTGAATGCTTGCAAGTAGCTTAAGGCACTTTCAAATGAAAGTGATTTTCTCTGAAAGGACAGCATTTAGAAAGTGAAGCAACACTCCATTCCCTTCGCACAGTGAATTGAAGTGTTGGAACAGAATGCTTCTCTTTCAGAGAAACGCATGTGAGTTTCTTCCTAATGCTTGCAAGAAGCTTAAGGCACTTTCAAAGGAAAGTGATTTTCTCTGAAAGGACAGCATTTAGAAAGTGAGGCAACACTCCATTCACTTTGCACAGTGAATTGAAGTGTTGGAACAGATTGCTTCTCTTTCAGAGAAACACATGTTATTTTCTGGTGAATGCTTGTAAGTAGCTTAAGGCAATTTCAAAGGAACGTGATTTTCTCTGAAAGGACAGCTTTAGAAAATGAAGCAACACTCCATTCACTTCGCATAGTGAATTGAAGTGTTGGAAGAGAAGGCTTCTCTTTCAGAGAAATGCATGTGAATTTCTTGTGAATGCTTGGAAGTTGCTTAAGGCACTTTCAAAGAAAAGTGATTTTCTCTGAAAGGACAGGATTTAGAAAGTGAAGCAACACTCCATTCACTTCGCACAGTGAATTGAAGTGTTGGAACAGACTGCTTCTCTTTCAGAGAAACGCATGTGTGCTTCCTGTGAATGCTTGAAAGTAGCTTAAAGCACTTTCAAAGGATAGTGATTTTCTCTGAAAGGACATCATTTAGAAAGTGAAGCAACACTCCATTCACTTCGCACAGAGTTGAAGTGTTGGAACAGATTGCTTCTCTTTCAGAGAAATGCATGTGAGTTTCTGTTGAATGCTTGTCAGTAGCTTAAGGCACTTTCAAAGGAAAGTGATTTTCTCTGAAAGGACAGCATTTAGAAAGTGAAGCAACACTCCATTCCCTTCGAGCAGTGAATTGAAGTGTTGGAACAGACTACTTGTCTTTCATAGAAACACATTAGTATTTCTTGTGAATGCTTGCAAGGAGCTTAAGGCACTTTCAAATGAAAGAGATTTTCTCTGAAAGGACAGCATTTAGAAAGTGAAGCAACACTCCATTCACTTCGCACAGTGAATTGAAGTGTTGGAACAGAATGCTTCTCTTTCAGAGAAACGCATGTGAGTTTCTTCCTAATGCTTGCAAGAAGCTTAAGGCACTTTCAAAGGAAAGTGATTTTCTCTGAAAGGACAGCATTTCGAATGTGAGGCAACACTCCATTCACTTTGCACAGTGAATTGAAGTTTTGGAACAGATTGCTTCTCTTTCAGAGAAACACATGTGAGTTTCTGATGAATGCTTGTAAGTAGCTTAAGGTAATTTCAAAGGAACGTGATTTTCACTGAAAGGACAGCATTTAGAAAGTGAAGCAACACTCCATTCACTTCGCACAGTGAATTGAAGTGTTGGAACAGACTGCTTCTATTTCAGAGAAACGCATGTGTGTTTCCTGTGAATGCTTGAAAGTAGTTTAAGGCACTTTCAAAGGAAAGTGATTTTCTCTGAAAGGAGAGCAGTTAGAAAGTGAAGTAACATTCCATTCACTTCGCACAGTGAATTGAAGTGTTGGAACAGACTGCTTCTCTTTCAGAGAAATGCATATGAGTGTCTGTTGAATGCTTGTAAGTAGCTCAAGGCTCTTTCAAAGGAAAGTGATTTTCTCTGAAAGGACAGCATTTAGACGGTAAAGCAACACTCCATTCCCTTCGCGCAATGAATTGAAGTGTTGGAACAGACTGCTTCTCTTTCAGAGAAACGCATTAGTGTTTCATGTGAATGCTTGCAAGTAGCTTAAGGCACTTTCAAAGGAAAGTGATTTTCTCTGAAAGGACAGCATTTAGAAAGTGAAGCTACACTCCATTCACTTCGCACAGTGAATTGAAGGGTTGGAACAGATTGCTTCTCTTTCAGAGAAATACATGTGAGTTTCTGGTGAACGCTTGTAAGTAGCTTAAGGCAATTTCAAAGGAACGTGATTTTCTCTGAAAGGACAGCATTTAGAAAATGAAGCAACACTCCATTCACTTCGCACAGTGAATTGAAGTGTTGGAAGAGAAGGCTTCTCTTTCAGAGAAATGCATGTGAATTTCTTGTGAATGCTTGAAAGTTGCTTAAGGCACTTTCAAACAAAAGTGATTTTCTCTGAAAGGACAGGATTTAGAAAGTGAAGCACCACCCCATTCACTTCGCACAGTGAATTGAAGTGTTGGAACAGACTGCTTCTATTTCAGAGAAACGCATGTGTGTTTCCTGTGAATGCTTGAAAGTAGCTTAAGGCACTTTCAAAGGAAAGTGATTTTCTCTGAAAGGACAGCATTTAGAAAGTGAAGCAACACTCCATTCACTTCGCACAGTGAATTGAAGTATTGGAACAGACTGCTTCTCTTTCAGAGAAACACATGTGAGTTTCTGGTGAATGCTTGTAAGTAGCTTAAGGCACGTTCAAAGGTAAGTGATTTTCTCTGAAAGGACAGCATTTAGAAAGTGAAGCAACACTCCATTCACTTCGCACAGTGAATTGAAGTGTTGGAACAGACTGCTTCTCTTTCAGAGAAACACATGTGAGTTTCTGGTGAATGCTTGCAAGTTGCTTAAGGCACTTTCAAAGGAAAGTGATTTTCTCTGAAAGGACAGCATTTAGAAAGTGAAGCAACCCTCCATTTCCTTCGTGCAGTGAATTGAAGTGTTGGAACACACTGCTTGTCTTTCATAGAAACGCATTAGTGTTTCTTGTGAATGCTTGCAAGTAGCTTAAGGCACTTTCAAAGGAAAGTGATTTTCTCTTAAAGGACAGCATTTAGAAAGTGAAGCAACACTCCATTCACTTCGCACAGTGAATTGAAGTGTTGGAACAGACTGCTTCTCTTTCAGAGAAATACATGTGAGTTTCTGGTGAATGCTTGTAAGTAGCTTAAGGCAATTTCAAAGGAACGTGATTTTCTCTGAAAGGACAGCATTTAGAAAGTGAAGCAACACTCCATTCACTTCGCACAGTGAATTGAAGTGTTGGAAGAGAAGGCTTCTCTTTCAGAGAAATGCATGTGAATTTCTTGTGAGTGCTTGAAAGTTGCTTAAGGCACTTTCAAACAAAAGTGATTTTCTCTGAAAGGACAGCATTTAGAAAGTGAAGCAACACTCCATTCCCTTCGAGCAGTGAATTGAAGTGTTGGAACAGACTGCTTGTCTTTCATAGAAACGCATTAGTATTTCTTGTGAATGCTTGCAAGGAGCTTAAGGCACTTTCAAATGAAAGTGATTTTCTCTGAAAGGACAGCATTTAGAAAGTGAAGCAGCACTCCATTCACTTCGCACAGTGAATTGAAGTGTTGGAACAGAATGCTTCTCTTTCAGAGAAACGCATGTGAGTTTCTTACTAATGCTTGCAAGAAGCTTAAGGCACTTTCAAAGGAAAGTGATTTTCTCTGAAAGGACAGCATTTCGAAAGTGAGGCAACACTCCATTCACTTTGCACAGTGAATTGAAGTGTTGGAACAGATTGCTTCTCTTTCAGAGAAACACATGTGAGTTTCTGGTGAATGCTTGTAAGTAGCTTAAGGCAATTTCAAAGGAACGTGATTTTCACTGAAAGGACAGCATTTAGAAAGTGAAGCAACACTCCATTCACTTCGCACAGTGAATTGAAGTGTTGGAAGAGAAGGCTTCTCTTTCAGAGAAATGCATGTGAATTTCTTGTGAGTGCATGAAAGTTGCTTAAGGCACTTTCAAACAAAAGTGATTTTCTCTGAAAGGACAGGATTTAGAAAGTGAAGCACAACTCCATTCACTTCGCACAGTGAATTGAAGTGTTGGAACAGACTGCTTCTATTTCAGAGAAACGCATGTGTGCTTCCTGTGAATGCTTGAAAGTAGCTTAAAGCACTTTCAAAGGAAAGTGATTTTCTCTGAAAGGACATCATTTAGAAAGTGAAGCAACACTCCATTCACTTCGCACAGAGTTGAAGTGTTGGAACAGATTGCTTCTCTTTCAGAGAAATGCATGTGAGTTTCTGTTGAATGCTTGTCAGTAGCTTAAGGCACTTTCAAAGGAAAGTGATTTTCTCTGAAAGGACAGCATTTAGAAAGTGAAGCAACACTCCATTCACTTCGCACAGTGAATTGAAGTGTTGGAACAGACTGCTTCTCTTTCAGAGAAACGCATGTGAGTTTCTTGTGAATGCTTGCAAGTTGCTTAAGGCACTTTCAAAGGAAAGTGATTTTCTCTGAAAGGACAGCATTTAGAAAGTGAAGCAACACTCCATTTCCTTGGTGCAGTGAATTGAAGTGTTGGAACACACTGCTTGTCTTTCATAGAAACGCATGAGGGTTTCTTGTGAATGCTTGCAAGTAGCTTTAGGCACTTTCAAAGGAAAGTGATTTTCTCTGAAAGGACAGCATTTAGAAAGTGAAGCAACACTCCATTCACTTCGCACAGTGAACTGAAGTGTTGGAACAGAATGCTTCTCTTTCAGAGAAACGCATGTGAGTTTCTTCCTAATGCTTGCAAGTAGCTTAAGGCACTTTCAAAGGAAAGTGATTTTCTCTGAAAGGACAGTATTTAGAAAGTGAGGCAACACTCCATTCGCTTTGCCCAGTGAATTGAAGTGTTGGAACAGATTGCTTCTCTTTCAGAGAAATACATGTGAGTTTCTGGTGAATGCTTGTAAGTAGCTTAAGGCAATTTGAAAGGAACGTGATTTTCTCTGAAAGGACAGCATTTAGAAAATGAAGCAACACTCCATTCACTTCGCACAGTGAATTGAAGTGTTGGAAGGGAAGGCTTCTCTTTCAGAGAAATGCATGTGAATTTCTTGTGAATTCTTGAAAGTTGCTTAAGGCACTTTCAAACAAAAGTGATTTTCTCTGAAAGGACAGGATTTAAAAAGTGAAGCACCACTCCATTCACTTCGCACAGTGAATTGAAGTGTTGGAACAGACTGCTTCTATTTCAGAGAAACGCATGTGTGCTTCCTGTGAATGCTTGAAAGTAGCTTAAAGCACTTTCAAAGGAAAGTGATTTTCTCTGAAAGGACATCATTTATAAAGTGAAGCAACACTCCATTCACTTCGCACAGAGTTGAAGTGTTGGAACAGATTGCTTCTCTTCAGAGAAATGCATGTGAGTTTCTGTTGAATGCTTGTCAGTAGCTTAAGGCACTTTCAAAGGAAAGTGATTTTCTCTGAAAGGACAGCATTTAGAAAGTGAAGCAACACTCCATTCCCTTCGAGCAGTGAATTGAAGTGTTGGAACACACTGCTTGTCTTTCATAGAAACGCATTAGTATTTCTTGTGAATGCTTGCAAGGAGCTTAAGGCACTTTCAAATGAAAGTGATTTTCTCTGAAAGGACAGCATTTAGAAAGTGAAGCAACACTCCATTCACTTCGCACAGTGAATTGAAGTGTTGGAACAGAATGCTTCTCTTTCAGAGAAACGCATGTGAGTTTCTTCCTAATGCTTGCAAGAAGCTTAAGGCACTTTCAAAGGAAAGTGATTTTCTCTGAAAGGACAGCATTTTAAAGTGAGGCAACACTCCATTCACTTTGCACAGTGAATTGAAGTGTTGGAACAGATTGCTTCTCTTTCAGAGAAACACATGTGAGTTTCTGGTGAATGCTTGTAAGTAGCTTAAGGCAATTTCAAAGGAACGTGATTTTCTCTTAAAGGACAGTATTTAGAAAGTGAGGCAACACTCCATTCGCTTTGCCCAGTGGATTGAAGTGTTGGAACAGATTGCTTCTCTTTCAGAGAAATACATGTGAGTTTCTGGTGAATGCTTGTAAGTAGCTTAAGGCAATTTCAAAGGAACGTGATTTTCTCTGAAAGGACAGCATTTAGAAAATGAAGCAACACTCCATTCACTTCGCACAGTGAATTGAAGTGTTGGAACAGACTGCTTCTCTTTCAGAGATACGCATGTGAGTTTCTTGTGAATGCTTGCAAGTTGCTTAAGGCACTTTCAAAGGAAAGTGATTTTCTCTGAAAGGACAGCATATAGAAAGTGAAGCAACACTCCATTTCCTTCGTGCAGTGAATTGAAGTGTTGGAACACACTGCTTGTCTTTCATAGAAACGCATTAGTGTTTCTTGTTAATGCTTGCAAGTAGCTTAAGGCACTTTCAAAGGAAAGTGATTTTCTCTGAAAGGACAGCATTTAGAAAGTGAAGCAAAACTCCATTCACTTCGCACAGTGAATTGAAGGGTTGGAACAGAATGCTTCTCTTTCAGAGAAACGCATGTGAGTTTCTTCCTAATGCTTGCAAGTAGCTTAAGGCACTTTCAAAGAAAAGTGATTTTCTCTGAAAAGACAGTATTTAGAAAGTGAGGCAACACTCCATTCACTTTGCCCAGTGAATTGAAGTGTTGGAACAGATTGCTTCTCTTTCAGAGAAACACATGTGAGTTTCTGATGAATGCTTGTAAGTAGCTTAAGGCAATTTCAAAGGAACGTGATTTTCACTGAAAGGACAGCATTTAGAAAGTGAAGCAACACTCCATTCACTTCGCACAGTGAATTGAAGTGTTGGAACAGACTGCTTCTCTTTCAGAGAAACGCATGTGTGTTTCCTGTGAATGCTTGAAAGTAGCTTAAGGCACTTTCAAAGGAAAGTGATTTTCTCTGAAAGGAGAGCAGTTAGAAAGTGAAGTAACATTCCATTCACTTCGCACAGTGAATTGAAGTGTTGGAACAGACTGCTTCTCTTTCAGAGAAATGCATATGAGTGTCTGTTGAATGCTTGTAAGTAGCTCAAGGCTCTTTCAAAGGAAAGTGATTTTCTCTGAAAGGACAGCATTTAGAAAGTGAAGTAACATTCCATTCTCTTCGCACAGTGAATTGAAGTGTTGGAACAGACTGCTTCTCTTTCAGAGAAATGCATGTGAGTTTCTGTTGAATGCTTGTAAGTAGCTCAAGGCTCTTTCAAATGAAAGTGATTTTCACTGAAAGGACAGCATTTAGACGGTATAGCAACACTCCATTCCCTTCGCGCAATGAATTGAAGTGTTGGAACAGACTGCTTCTCTTTCAGAGAAACGCATTAGTGTTTCATGTGAATGCTTGCAAGTAGCTTAAGGCACTTTCAAAGGAAAGTGATTTTCTCTGAAAGGACAGCATTTAGAAAGTGAAGCTACACTCCATTCACTTCGCACAGTGAATTGAAGGGTTGGAACAGATTGCTTCTCTTTCAGAGAAATACATGTGAGTTTCTGGTGAACGCTTGTAAGTAGCTTAAGGCAATTTCAAAGGAACGTGATTTTCTCTGAAAGGACAGCATTTAGAAAATGAAGCAACACTCCATTCACTTCGCACAGTGAATTGAAGTGTTGGAAGAGAAGGCTTCTCTTTCAGAGAAATGCATGTGAATTTCTTGTGAATGCTTGAAAGTTGCTTAAGGCACTTTCAAACAAAAGTGATTTTCTCTGAAAGGACAGGATTTAGAAAGTGAAGCACCACCCCATTCACTTCGCACAGTGAATTGAAGTGTTGGAACAGACTGCTTCTATTTCAGAGAAACGCATGTGTGTTTCCTGTGAATGCTTGAAAGTAGCTTAAGGCACTTTCAAAGGAAAGTGATTTTCTCTGAAAGGACAGCATTTAGAAAGTGAAGCAACACTCCATTCACTTCGCACAGTGAATTGAAGTATTGGAACAGACTGCTTCTCTTTCAGAGAAACACATGTGAGTTTCTGGTGAATGCTTGTAAGTAGCTTAAGGCACGTTCAAAGGTAAGTGATTTTCTCTGAAAGGACAGCATTTAGAAAGTGAAGCAACACTCCATTCACTTCGCACAGTGAATTGGAGTGTTGGAACAGACTGCTTCTCTTTCAGAGAAACGCATGTGAGTTTCTGGTGAATGCTTGCAAGTTGCTTAAGGCACTTTCAAAGGAAAGTGATTTTCTCTGAAAGGACAGCATTTAGAAAGTGAAGCAACCCTCCATTTCCTTCGTGCAGTGAATTGAAGTGTTGGAACACACTGCTTGTCTTTCATAGAAACGCATTAGTGTTTCTTGTGAATGCTTGCAAGTAGCTTAAGGCACTTTCAAAGGAAAGTGATTTTCTCTTAAAGGACAGCATTTAGAAAGTGAAGCTACACTCCATTCACTTCGCACAGTGAATTGATGTGTTGGAACAGACTGCTTCTCTTTCAGAGAAATACATGTGAGTTTCTGGTGAATGCTTGTAAGTAGCTTAAGGCAATTTCAAAGGAACGTGATTTTCTCTGAAAGGACAGCATTTAGAAAGTGAAGCAACACTCCATTCACTTCGCACAGTGAATTGAAGTGTTGGAAGAGAAGGCTTCTCTTTCAGAGAAATGCATGTGAATTTCTTGTGAGTGCTTGAAAGTTGCTTAATGCACTTTCAATCAAAAGTGATTTTCTCTGAAAAGACAGGATTTAGAAAGTGAAGCAACACTCCATTCACTTCGCACAGTGAATTGAAGTGTTGAAACAGACTGCTTCTATTTCAGAGAAACACATGTGTGTTTCCTGTGATTGCTTGAAAGTAGCTTAAGGCACTTTCAAAGGAAAGGGATTTTCTCTGAAAGGACATCATTTAGAAAGTGAAGCAACACTCCATTCACTTCGCACAGAGTTGAAGTGTTGGAACAGATTGCTTCTCTTTCAGAGAAATGCATGTGAGTTTCTGTTGAATGCTTGTAAGTAGCTTAAGGCACTTTCAAAGAAAAGTGATTTTCTCTGAAAGGACAGCATTTCGAAAGTGAAGCAACACTCCATTAACTTCGTGCAGTGAATTGAAGTGTTGGAACAGACTGCTTGTCTTTCATAGAAACGCATTAATATTTCTTGTGAATGCTTGCAAGTAGCTTAAGGCACTTTCAAACAAAAGTGATTTTCTCTGAAAGGCCAGCATTTAGAAAGTGAAGCAACACTCCATTCACTTCGCACAGTGAATTGAAGGGTTGGAACAGAATGCTTCTCTTTCAGAGAAACGCATGTGAGTTTCTTCCTAATGCTTGCAAGAAGCTTAAGGCACTTTCAAAGGAAAGTGATTTTCTCTGAAAGGACAGCATTTAGAAAGTGAGGCAACACTCCATTCACTTTGCACAGTGAATTGAAGTGTTGGAACAGATTGCTTCTCTTTCAGAGAAACACATGTTAGTTTCTGGTGAATGCTTGTAAGTAGCTTAAGGCAATTTCAAAGGAACGTGATTTTCACTGAAAGGACAGCATTTAGAAAGTGAAGCAACACTCCATTCACTTCGCACATTGAATTGAAGTGTTGGAAGAGATGGCTTCTCTTTCAGAGAAATGCATGTGAATTTCTTGTAAATGCTTGAAAGTTGCTTAAGGCACTTTCAAACAAAAGTGATTTTCTCTGAAAGGACAGGATTTAGAAAGTGAAGCAACATTCCATTCACTTCGCACAGTGAATTGAAGTGTTGGAACAGACTGCTTCTATTTCAGAGAAACGCATGTGTGTTTCCTGTGAATGCTTGTAAGTAGCTTAAGGCACTTTCAAAGGAAAGTGATTTTCTCTGAAAGGACAGTATTTAGAAAGTGAAGCAACACTCCATTCACTTCGCAGAGTGAATTGAAGTATTGGAACAGACTGCTTCTTTTTCAGAGAAACACATGTGAGTTTCTGGTGAATGCTTGTAAGTAGCTTAAGGCACTTTCAAAGGAAAGTGATTTTCTCTGAAAGGACAGCATTTAGAAAGTGAAGCAACACTCCATTCACTTCGCACAGTGAATTGAAGTGTTGGAACAGACTGCTTCTCTTTCAGAGAAACGCATGTGAGTTTCTTGTGAATGCTTGCAAGTTGCTTAAGGCACTTTCAAAGGAAAGTGATTTTCTCTGAAAGGACAGCATTTAGAAAGTGAGGCAACACTCCATTTCCTTCGTGCAGTGAATTGAAGTGTTGGAACACACTGCTTGTCTTTCATAGAAACGCATTAGTGTTTCTTGTGAATGCTTGCAAGTAGCTTAAGGCACTTTCAAAGGAAAGTGATTTTCTCTGAAAGGACAGCATTTAGAAAGTGAAGCAACACTCCATTCACTTCGCACAGTGAATTGAAGGGTTGGAACAGAATGCTTCTCTTTCAGAGAAACGCATGTGAGTTTCTTCCTAATGCTTGCAAGTAGCTTAAGGCACTTTCAAAGGAAAGTGATTTTCTCTGAAAAGACAGTATTTAGAAAGTGAGGCAACACTCCATTCACTTTGCCCAGTGAATTGAAGTGTTGGAACAGATTGCTTCTCTTTCAGAGAAATACATGTGAGTTTCTGGTGAATGCTTGTAAGTAGCTTAAGGCAATTTCAAAGGAACGTGATTTTCTCTGAAAGGAAAGCATTTAGAAAGTGAAGCAACACTCCATTCACTTCGCACAGTGAATTGAAGTGTTGGAAGAGAAGGCTTCTCTTTCAGAGAAATGCATGTGAATTTCTTGTGAGTGCTTGAAAGTTGCTTAAGGCACTTTCAAACAAAAGTGATTTTCTCTGAAAGGACAGGATTTAGAAAGTGAAGCACCACTCCATTCACTTCGCACAGTGAATTGAAGTGTTGGAACAGACTGCTTCTATTTCAGAGAAACGCATGTGTGTTTCCTGTGAATGCTTGAAAGTAGCTTAAGGCACTTTCAAAGGAAAGTGATTTTCTCTGAAAGGACATCATTTAGAAAGTGAAGCAACACTCCATTCACTTCGCACAGAGTTGAAGTGTTGGATCAGATTGCTTCTCTTTCAGAGAAATGCATGTGAGTTTCTGTTGAATGCTTGTAAGGAGCTTTAGGCACTTTCAAAGGAAAGTGATTTTCTCTGAAAGGACAGCATTTAGAAAGTGAAGCAACACTCCATTCCCTTCGTGCAGTGAATTGAAGTGTTGGAACAGACTGCCTGTCTTTCATAGAAACGCATTAGTATTTCTTGTGAATGCTTGCAAGTAGCTTAAGGCACTTTCAAATGAAAGTGATTTTCTCTGAAAGGACAGCATTTAGAAAGTGAAGCAACACTCCATTCACTTCGCACAGTGAATTGAAGTGTTGGAACAGAATGCTTCTCTTTCAGAGAAACGCATGTGAGTTTCTTCCTAATGCTTGCAAGAAGCTTAAGGCACTTTCAAAGGAAAGTGATTTTCTCTGAAAGGACAGCATTTAGAAAGTGAGGCAACACTCCATTCACTTTGCCCAGTGAATTGAAGTGTTGGAACAGATTGCTTCTCTTTCAGAGAAACACATGTTAGTTTCTGGTGAATGCTTGTAAGTAGCTTAAGGCAATTTCAAAGGAACGTGATTTTCACTGAAAGGACAGCATTTAGAAAGTGAAGCAACACTCCATTCACTTCGCACATTGAATTGAAGTGTTGGAAGAGATGGCTTCTCTTTCAGAGAAATACATGTGAATTTCTTGTAAATGCTTGAAAGTTGCTTAAGGCACTTTCAAACAAAAGTGATTTTCTCTGAAAGGACAGGATTTAGAAAGTGAAGCAACATTCCATTCACTTCGCACAGTGAATTGAAGTGTTGGAACAGACTGCTTCTATTTCAGAGAAACGCATGTGTGGTTCCTGTGAATGCTTGTAAGTAGCTTAAGGCACTTTCAAAGGAAAGTGATTTTCTCTGAAAGGACAGCATTTAGAAAGTGAAGCAACACTCCATTCACTTCGCAGAGTGAATTGAAGTATTGGAACAGACTGCTTCTTTTTCAGAGAAACACATGTGAGTTTCTGGTGAATGCTTGTAAGTAGCTTAAGGCACTTTCAAAGGAAAGTGATTTTCTCTGAAAGGACAGCATTTAGAAAGTGAAGCAACACTCCATTCACTTCGCACAGTGAATTGAAGTGTTGGAACACACTGCTTCTCTTTCAGAGAAACGCATGTGAGTTTCTTGTGAATGCTTGCAAGTTGCTTAAAGCACTTTCAAAGGAAAGTGATTTTCTCTGAAAGGACAGCATTTAGAAAGTGAGGCAACACTCCATTTCCTTCGTGCAGTGAATTGAAGTCTTGGAACACACTGCTTGTCTTTCATAGAAACGCATTAGTGTTTCTTGTGAATGCTTGCAAGTAGCTTAAGGCACTTTCAAAGGAAAGTGATTTTCTCTGAAAGGACAGCATTTAGAAAGTGAAGCAACACTCCATTCGCTTCGCACAGTGAATTGAAGTGTTGGAACAGAATGCTTCTCTTTCAGAGAAACGCATGTGAGTTTCTTCCTAATGCTTGCAAGAAGCTTAAGGCACTTTCAAAGGAAAGTGATTTTCTCTGAAAGGACAGCATTTCGAAAGTGAGGCAACACTCCATTCACTTTGCACAGTGAATTGAAGTTTTGGAACAGATTGCTTCTCTTTCAGAGAAACACATGTGAGTTTCTGATGAATGCTTGTAAGTAGCTTAAGGCAATTTCAAAGGAACGTGATTTTCACTGAAAGGACAGCATTTAGAAAGTGAAGCAACACTCCATTCACTTCGCACAGTGAATTGAAGTGTTGGAAGAGATGGCTTCTCTTTCAGAGAAATGCATGTGAATTTCTTGTGAATGCTTGAAAGTTGCTTAAGGCACTTTCAAACAAAAGTGATTTTCTCTGAAAGGACAGGATTTAGAAAGTGAAGCAACACTCCATTCACTTCGCACAGTGAATTGAAGTGTTGGAACAGACTGCTTCTATTTCAGAGAAACGCATGTGTGTTTCCTGTGAATGCTTGAAAGTAGCTTAAGGCACTTTCAAAGGAAAGTGATTTTCTCTGAAAGGAGAGCAGTTAGAAAGTGAAGTAACATTCCATTCACTTCGTACAGTGAATTGAAGTGTTGGAACAAACTGCTTCTCTTTCAGAGAAACGCATGTGAGTTTCTTGTGAATGCTTGCAAGTTGCTTAAGGCACTTTCAAAGGAAAGTGATTTTCTCTGAAAGGACAGCATTTAGAAAGTGAAGCAACACTCCATTTCCTTCGTGCAGTGAATTGAATTGTTGGAACACACTGCTTGTCTTTCATAGAAACGCATTAGTGTTTCTTGTGAATGCTTGCAAGTAGCTTAAGGCACTTTCAAAGGAAAGTGATTTTCTCTGAAAGGACAGCATTAATAAAGTGAAGAAACACTCCATTCACTTCGAACAGCGAATTGAAGTGTTAGAACAGAATGCTTCTCTTTCAGAGAAACGCATGTGAGTTTCTTCCTAATGCTTGCAAGTAGCTTAAGGCACTTTCAAAGGAAAGTGATTTTCTCTGAAAGGACAGTATTTAGAAAGTGAGGCAACACTCCATTCACTTTGCCCAGTGAATTGAAGGGTTGGAACAGATTGCTTCTCTTTCAGAGAAATATATTTGAGTTTCTGGTGAATGCTTGTAAGTAGCTTAAGGCAATTTCAAAGGAACGTGATTTTCTCTGAAAGGAAAGCATTTAGAAAATGAAGCAACACTCCATTCACTTCGCACAGTGAATTGAAGTGTTGGAAGAGAAGGCTTCTCTTTCAGAGAAATGCATGTGAATTTCTTGTGAATGCTTGAAAGTTGCTTAAGGCACTTTCAAACAAAAGTGATTTCCTCTGAAAGGACAGGATTTAGAAAGTGAAGCACCACTCCATTCACTTCGCACAGTGAATTGAAGTGTTGGAACAGACTGCTTCTATTTCAGAGAAACGCATGTGTGTTTCCTGTGAATGCTTGAAAGTAGCTTAAGGCACTTTCAAAGGAAAGTGATTTTCTCTGAAAGGACAGCATTTAGAAAGTGAAGCAACACTCCATTCACTTCGCACAGTGAATTGAAGTATTGGAACAGACTGCTTCTCTTTCAGAGAAACACATGTGAGTTTCTGGTGAATGCTTGTAAGTAGCTTAAGGCACGTTCAAAGGTAAGTGATTTTCTCTGAAAGGACAGCATTTAGAAAGTGAAGCAACACTCCATTCACTTCGCACAGTGAATTGAAGTGTTGGAACAGACTGCTTCTCTTTCAGAGAAACGCATGTGAGTTTCTTGTGAATGCTTGCAAGTTGCTTAAGGCACTTTCAAAGGAAAGTGATTTTCTCTGAAAGGACAGCATTTAGAAAGTGAAGCAACCCTCCATTTCCTTCGTGCAGTGAATTGAAGTGTTGGAACACACTGCTTGTCTTTCATAGAAACGCATTAGTGTTTCTTGTGAATGCTTGCAAGTAGCTTAAGGCACTTTCAAAGGAAAGTGATTTTCTCTTAAAGGACAGCATTTAGAAAGTGAAGCAACACTCCATTCACTTCGCACAGTGAATTGAAGGGTTGGAACAGAATGCTTCTCTTTCAGAGAAACGCATGTGAGTTTCTTCCTAATGCTTGCAAGAAGCTTAAGGCACTTTCAAAGGAAAGTGATTTTCTCTGAAAGGACAGCATTTAGAAAGTGAGGCAACACTCCATTCACTTTGCCCAGTGAATTGAAGTGTTGGAACAGATTGCTTCTCTTTCAGAGAAACACATGTTAGTTTCTGGTGAATGCTTGTAAGTAGCTTAAGGCAATTTCAAAGGAACGTGATTTTCACTGAAAGGACAGCATTTAGAAAGTGAAGCAACACTCCATTCACTTCGCACATTGAATTGAAGTGTTGGAAGAGATGGCTTCTCTTTCAGAGAAATACATGTGAATTTCTTGTAAATGCTTGAAAGTTGCTTAAGGCACTTTCAAACAAAAGTGATTTTCTCTGAAAGGACAGGATTTAGAAAGTGAAGCAACATTCCATTCACTTCGCACAGTGAATTGAAGTGTTGGAACAGACTGCTTCTATTTCAGAGAAACGCATGTGTGGTTCCTGTGAATGCTTGTAAGTAGCTTAAGGCACTTTCAAAGGAAAGTGATTTTCTCTGAAAGGACAGCATTTAGAAAGTGAAGCAACACTCCATTCACTTCGCAGAGTGAATTGAAGTATTGGAACAGACTGCTTCTTTTTCAGAGAAACACATGTGAGTTTCTGGTGAATGCTTGTAAGTAGCTTAAGGCACTTTCAAAGGAAAGTGATTTTCTCTGAAAGGACAGCATTTAGAAAGTGAAGCAACACTCCATTCACTTCGCACAGTGAATTGAAGTGTTGGAACACACTGCTTCTCTTTCAGAGAAACGCATGTGAGTTTCTTGTGAATGCTTGCAAGTTGCTTAAAGCACTTTCAAAGGAAAGTGATTTTCTCTGAAAGGACAGCATTTAGAAAGTGAGGCAACACTCCATTTCCTTCGTGCAGTGAATTGAAGTCTTGGAACACACTGCTTGTCTTTCATAGAAACGCATTAGTGTTTCTTGTGAATGCTTGCAAGTAGCTTAAGGCACTTTCAAAGGAAAGTGATTTTCTCTGAAAGGACAGCATTTAGAAAGTGAAGCAACACTCCATTCGCTTCGCACAGTGAATTGAAGTGTTGGAACAGAATGCTTCTCTTTCAGAGAAACGCATGTGAGTTTCTTCCTAATGCTTGCAAGAAGCTTAAGGCACTTTCAAAGGAAAGTGATTTTCTCTGAAAGGACAGCATTTCGAAAGTGAGGCAACACTCCATTCACTTTGCACAGTGAATTGAAGTTTTGGAACAGATTGCTTCTCTTTCAGAGAAACACATGTGAGTTTCTGATGAATGCTTGTAAGTAGCTTAAGGCAATTTCAAAGGAACGTGATTTTCACTGAAAGGACAGCATTTAGAAAGTGAAGCAACACTCCATTCACTTCGCACAGTGAATTGAAGTGTTGGAAGAGATGGCTTCTCTTTCAGAGAAATGCATGTGAATTTCTTGTGAATGCTTGAAAGTTGCTTAAGGCACTTTCAAACAAAAGTGATTTTCTCTGAAAGGACAGGATTTAGAAAGTGAAGCAACACTCCATTCACTTCGCACAGTGAATTGAAGTGTTGGAACAGACTGCTTCTATTTCAGAGAAACGCATGTGTGTTTCCTGTGAATGCTTGAAAGTAGCTTAAGGCACTTTCAAAGGAAAGTGATTTTCTCTGAAAGGAGAGCAGTTAGAAAGTGAAGTAACATTCCATTCACTTCGTACAGTGAATTGAAGTGTTGGAACAAACTGCTTCTCTTTCAGAGAAACGCATGTGAGTTTCTTGTGAATGCTTGCAAGTTGCTTAAGGCACTTTCAAAGGAAAGTGATTTTCTCTGAAAGGACAGCATTTAGAAAGTGAAGCAACACTCCATTTCCTTCGTGCAGTGAATTGAATTGTTGGAACACACTGCTTGTCTTTCATAGAAACGCATTAGTGTTTCTTGTGAATGCTTGCAAGTAGCTTAAGGCACTTTCAAAGGAAAGTGATTTTCTCTGAAAGGACAGCATTAATAAAGTGAAGAAACACTCCATTCACTTCGAACAGCGAATTGAAGTGTTAGAACAGAATGCTTCTCTTTCAGAGAAACGCATGTGAGTTTCTTCCTAATGCTTGCAAGTAGCTTAAGGCACTTTCAAAGGAAAGTGATTTTCTCTGAAAGGACAGTATTTAGAAAGTGAGGCAACACTCCATTCACTTTGCCCAGTGAATTGAAGGGTTGGAACAGATTGCTTCTCTTTCAGAGAAATATATTTGAGTTTCTGGTGAATGCTTGTAAGTAGCTTAAGGCAATTTCAAAGGAACGTGATTTTCTCTGAAAGGAAAGCATTTAGAAAATGAAGCAACACTCCATTCACTTCGCACAGTGAATTGAAGTGTTGGAAGAGAAGGCTTCTCTTTCAGAGAAATGCATGTGAATTTCTTGTGAATGCTTGAAAGTTGCTTAAGGCACTTTCAAACAAAAGTGATTTCCTCTGAAAGGACAGGATTTAGAAAGTGAAGCACCACTCCATTCACTTCGCACAGTGAATTGAAGTGTTGGAACAGACTGCTTCTATTTCAGAGAAACGCATGTGTGTTTCCTGTGAATGCTTGAAAGTAGCTTAAGGCACTTTCAAAGGAAAGTGATTTTCTCTGAAAGGACAGCATTTAGAAAGTGAAGCAACACTCCATTCACTTCGCACAGTGAATTGAAGTATTGGAACAGACTGCTTCTCTTTCAGAGAAACACATGTGAGTTTCTGGTGAATGCTTGTAAGTAGCTTAAGGCACGTTCAAAGGTAAGTGATTTTCTCTGAAAGGACAGCATTTAGAAAGTGAAGCAACACTCCATTCACTTCGCACAGTGAATTGAAGTGTTGGAACAGACTGCTTCTCTTTCAGAGAAACGCATGTGAGTTTCTTGTGAATGCTTGCAAGTTGCTTAAGGCACTTTCAAAGGAAAGTGATTTTCTCTGAAAGGACAGCATTTAGAAAGTGAAGCAACCCTCCATTTCCTTCGTGCAGTGAATTGAAGTGTTGGAACACACTGCTTGTCTTTCATAGAAACGCATTAGTGTTTCTTGTGAATGCTTGCAAGTAGCTTAAGGCACTTTCAAAGGAAAGTGATTTTCTCTTAAAGGACAGCATTTAGAAAGTGAAGCAACACTCCATTCACTTCGCACAGTGAATTGAAGGGTTGGAACAGACTGCTTCTCTTTCAGAGAAACGCATGTGAGTTTCTTCCTAATGCTTGCAAGTAGCTTAAGGCACTTTCAAAGGAAAGTGATTTTCTCTGAAAAGACAGTATTTAGAAAGTGAGGCAACACTCCATTCACTTTGCCCAGTGAATTGAAGTGTTGGAACAGATTGCTTCTCTTTCAGAGAAATACATGTGAGTTTCTGGTGAATGCTTGTAAGTAGCTTAAGGCAATTTCAAAGGAACGTGATTTTCACTGAAAAGAAAGCATTTAGAAAGTGAAGCAACACTCCATTCACTTCGCACAGTGAATTGAAGTGTTGGAAGAGAAGGCTTCTCTTTCAGAGAAATGCATGTGAATTTCTTGTGAGTGCTTGAAAGTTGCTTAAGGCACTTTCAAACAAAAGTGATTTTCTCTGAAAGGACAGGATTTAGAAAGTGAAGCACCACTCCATTCACTTCGCACAGTGAATTGAAGTGTTGGAACAGACTGCTTCTATTTCAGAGAAACGCATGTGTGTTTCCTGTGAATGCTTGAAAGTAGCTTAAGGCACTTTCAAAGGAAAGTGATTTTCTCTGAAAGGACATCATTTAGAAAGTGAAGCAACACTCCATTCACTTCGCACAGAGTTGAAGTGTTGGAACAGATTGCTTCTCTTTCAGAGAAGTGCATGTGAGTTTCTGTTGAATGCTTGTAAGTAGCTTAAGGCACTTTCAAAGGAACGTGACTTTCTCTGAAAGGACAGCATTTAGAAAGTGAAGCAACACTCCATTCCCTTCGAGCAGTGAATTGAAGTGTTGGAACAGACTGCCTGTCTTTCATAGAAACGCATTAGTATTTCTTGTGAATGCTTGCAAGTAGCTTAAGGCACTTTCAAATGAAAGTGATTTTCTCTGTAAGGACACCATTTAGAAAGTGAAGCAACACTCCATTCACTTCGCACAGTGAATTGAAGTGTTGGAACAGAATGCTTCTCTTTCAGAGAAACGCATGTGAGTTTCTTCCTAATGCTTGCAAGAAGCTTAAGGCACTTTCAAAGGAAAGTGATTTTCTCTGAAAGGACAGCATTTAGAAAGTGAGGCAACACTCCATTCACTTTGCCCAGTGATTTGAAGTGTTGGAACAGATTGCTTCTCTTTCAGAGAAATACATGTGAGTTTCTGGTGAATGCTTGTAAGTAGCTTAAGGCATTTTCAAAGAACGTGATTTTCTCTGAAAGGACAGCATTTAGAAAGTGAAGCAACACTCCATTCACTTCGCACAGTGAATTGAAGTGTTGGAACAGACTGCTTCTATTTCAGAGAAACGCATGTGTGTTTCCTGTGAATGCTTGTAAGTAGCATAAGGCACTTTCAAAGGAAAGTGATTTTCTCTGAAAGGACAGCATTTCGAAAGTGAGGCAACACTCCATTCACTTTGCACAGTGAATTGAAGTGTTGGAACAGATTGCTTCTCTTTCAGAGATACACATGTGAGTTTCTGGTGAATGCTTGTAAGTAGCTTAAGGCATTTTCAAAGGAACGTGATTTTCTCTGAAAGGACAGCATTTAGAAAGTGAAGCAACACTCCATTTCCTTCGTGCAGTGAATTGAAGTGTTGGAACACACTGCTTGTCTTTCATAGAAACGCATTAGTGTTTCTTGTGAATGCTTGTAAGTAGCTTAAGGCACTTTCAAAGGAAAGTGATTTTCTCTGAAAGGACAGCATTTAGAAAGTGAAGCAACACTCCATTCACTTCGCACAGTGAATTGAAGGGTTGGAACAGAATGCTTCTCTTTCAGAGAAACGCATGTGAGTTTCTTCCTAATGCTTGCAAGTAGCTTAAGGCACTTTCAAAGGTAAGTGATTTTCCTTGAAAGGACAGTATTTAGAAAGTGAGGCAACACTCCATTCACTTTGCCCAGTGAATTGAAGTGTTGGAACAGATTGCTTCTCTTTCAGAGAAATACGTGTGAGTTTCTGGTAAATGCTTGTAAGTAGCTTAAGGCAATTTCAAAGGAACGTGATTTTCTCTGAAAGTACAGCATTTAGAAAATGAAGCAACACTCCATTCACTTTGCACAGTGAATTGAAGTGTTGGAAGAGAAGGCTTTTCTTTCAGAGAAATGCATGTGAATTTCTTGTGAATGCTTGAAAGTTGCTTAAGGAACTTTCAAACAAAAGTGATTTTCTCTGAAAGGACAGGATTTAGAAAGTGAAGCACCACTCCATTCACTTCGCACAGTGAATTGAAGTGTTGGAACAGACTGCTTCTATTTCAGAGAAACGCATGTGTGTTTCCTGTGAATGCTTGTAAGTAGCTTAAAGCACTTTCAAAGGAAAGTGATTTTCGCTGAAAGGACAGCATTTAGAAAGTGAAGCAACACTCCATTCACTTCGCACAGAGTTGAAGTGTTGGAACAGATTGCTTTTCTTTCAGAGAAATGCATGTGAGTTTCTGTTGAATGCTTGTAAGTAGCTTAAGGCACTTTCAAAGGAACGTGACTTTCTCTGAAAGGACAGCATTTAGAAAGTGAAGCAACACTCCATTCCCTTCGTGCAGTGAATTGAAGTGTTGGAACAGACTGCTTGTCTTTCATAGAAACGCATTAGTATTTCTTGTGAATGCTTGCAAGTAGCTTAAGGCACTTTCAAATGAAAGTGATTTTCTCTGAAAGGACAGCATTTAGAAAGTGAAGCAACACTCCATTCACTTCGCACAGTGAATTGAAGTGTTGGAACAGAATGATTCTCTTTCAGAGAAACGCATGTGAGTTTCTTCCTAATGCTTGCAAGAAGCTTAAGGCACTTTCAAAGGAAAGTTATTTTCTCTGAAAGGACAGCATTTCGAAAGTGAGGCAACACTCCATTCACTTTGCCCAGTGATTGAAGTGTTGGAACAGATTGCTTCTCTTTCAGAGAAATGCATGTGAATTTCTTGTGAGTGCTTGAAAGTTGCTTAAGGCACTTTCAAACAAAAGTGATTTTCTCTGAAAGGACAGGATTTAGAAAGTGAAGCAACACTCCATTCACTTCGCACAGTGAATTGAAGTGTTGAAACAGACTGCTTCTATTTCAGAGAAACACATGTGTGTTTCCTGTGATTGCTTGAAAGTAGCTTAAGGCACTTTCAAAGGAAAGTGATTTTCTCTGAAAGGACATCACTTAGAAAGTGAAGCAACACTCCATTCACTTCGCACAGAGTTGAAGTGTTGGAACAGATTGCTTCTCTTTCAGAGAAATGCATGTGAGTTTCTGTTGAATGCTTGTAAGTAGCTTAAGGCACTTTCAAAGAAAAGTGATTTTCTCTGAAAGGACAGCATTTCGAAAGTGAAGCAACACTCCATTAACTTCGTGCAGTGAATTGAAGTGTTGGAACAGACTGCTTGTCTTTCATAGAAACGCATTAGTATTTCTTGTGAATGCTTGCAAGTAGCTTAAGGCACTTTCAAACAAAAGTGATTTTCTCTGAATGGCCAGCATTTAGAAAGTGAAGCAACACTCCATTCACTTCGCACAGTGAATTGAAGGGTTGGAACAGAATGCTTCTCTTTCAGAGAAACGCATGTGAGTTTCTTCCTAATGCTTGCAAGAAGCTTAAGGCACTTTCAAAGGAAAGTGATTTTCTCTGAAAGGACAGCATTTAGAAAGTGAGGCAACACTCCATTCACTTTGCACAGTGAATTGAAGTGTTGGAACAGATTGCTTCTCTTTCAGAGAAACACATGTTAGTTTCTGGTGAATGCTTGTAAGTAGCTTAAGGCAATTTCAAAGGAACGTGATTTTCACTGAAAGGACAGCATTTAGAAAGTGAAGCAACACTCCATTCACTTCGCACATTGAATTGAAGTGTTGGAAGAGATGGCTTCTCTTTCAGAGAAATGCATGTGAATTTCTTGTAAATGCTTGAAAGTTGCTTAAGGCACTTTCAAACAAAAGTGATTTTCTCTGAAAGGACAGGATTTAGAAAGTGAAGCAACATTCCATTCACTTCGCACAGTGAATTGAAGTGTTGGAACAGACTGCTTCTATTTCAGAGAAACGCATGTGTGTTTCCTGTGAATGCTTGTAAGTAGCTTAAGGCACTTTCAAAGGAAAGTGATTTTCTCTGAAAGGACAGTATTTAGAAAGTGAAGCAACACTCCATTCACTTCGCAGAGTGAATTGAAGTATTGGAACAGACTGCTTCTTTTTCAGAGAAACACATGTGAGTTTCTGGTGAATGCTTGTAAGTAGCTTAAGGCACTTTCAAAGGAAAGTGATTTTCTCTGAAAGGACAGCATTTAGAAAGTGAAGCAACACTCCATTCACTTCGCACAGTGAATTGAAGTGTTGGAACAGACTGCTTCTCTTTCAGAGAAACGCATGTGAGTTTCTTGTGAATGCTTGCAAGTTGCTTAAGGCACTTTCAAAGGAAAGTGATTTTCTCTGAAAGGACAGCATTTAGAAAGTGAGGCAACACTCCATTTCCTTCGTGCAGTGAATTGAAGTGTTGGAACACACTGCTTGTCTTTCATAGAAACGCATTAGTGTTTCTTGTGAATGCTTGCAAGTAGCTTAAGGCACTTTCAAAGGAAAGTGATTTTCTCTTAAAGGACAGCATTTAGAAAGTGAAGCAACACTCCATTCACTTCGCACAGTGAATTGAAGGGTTGGAACAGAATGCTTCTCTTTCAGAGAAACGCATGTGAGTTTCTTCCTAATGCTTGCAAGTAGCTTAAGGCACTTTCAAAGGAAAGTGATTTTCTCTGAAAAGACAGTATTTAGAAAGTGAGGCAACACTCCATTCACTTTGCCCAGTGAATTGAAGTGTTGGAACAGATTGCTTCTCTTTCAGAGAAATACATGTGAGTTTCTGGTGAATGCTTGTAAGTAGCTTAAGGCAATTTCAAAGGAACGTGATTTTCACTGAAAGGAAAGCATTTAGAAAGTGAAGCAACACTCCATTCACTTCGCACAGTGAATTGAAGTGTTGGAAGAGAAGGCTTCTCTTTCAGAGAAATGCATGTGAATTTCTTGTGAGTGCTTGAAAGTTGCTTAAGGCACTTTCAAACAAAAGTGATTTTCTCTGAAAGGACAGGATTTAGAAAGTGAAGCACCACTCCATTCACTTCGCACAGTGAATTGAAGTGTTGGAACAGACTGCTTCTATTTCAGAGAAACGCATGTGTGTTTCCTGTGAATGCTTGAAAGTAGCTTAAGGCACTGTCAAAGGAAAGTGATTTTCTCTGAAAGGACATCATTTAGAAAGTGAAGCAACACTCCATTCACTTCGCACAGAGTTGAAGTGTTGGAACAGATTGCTTCTCTTTCAGAGAAATGCATGTGAGTTTCTGTTGAATGCTTGTAAGTAGCTTAAGGCACTTTCAAAGGAACGTGACTTTCTCTGAAAGGACAGCATTTAGAAAGTGAAGCAACACTCCATTCCCTTCGAGCAGTGAATTGAAGTGTTGGAACAGACTGCCTGTCTTTCATAGAAACGCATTAGTATTTCTTGTGAATGCTTGCAGGTAGCTTAAGGCACTTTCAAATGAAAGTGATTTTCTCTGTAAGGACACCATTTAGAAAGTGAAGCAACACTCCATTCACTTCGCACAGTGAATTGAAGTGTTGGAACAGAATGCTTCTCTTTCAGAGAAACGCATGTGAGTTTCTTCCTAATGCTTGCAAGAAGCTTAAGGCACTTTCAAAGGAAAGTGATTTTCTCTGAAAGGACAGCATTTAGAAAGTGAGGCAACACTCCATTCACTTTGCCCAGTGATTTGAAGTGTTGGAACAGATTGCTTCTCTTTCAGAGAAATACATGTGAGTTTCTGGTGAATGCTTGTAAGTAGCTTAAGGCATTTTCAAAGGAACGTGATTTTCTCTGAAAGGACAGCATTTAGAAAGTGAAGCAACACTCTATTCACTTCGCACAGTGAATTGAAGTGTTGGAACAGACTGCTTCTATTTCAGAGAAACGCATGTGTGTTTCCTGTGAATGCTTGTAAGTAGCATAAGGCACTTTCAAAGGAAAGTGATTTTCTCTGAAAGGACAGCATTTCGAAAGTGAGGCAACACTCCATTCACTTTGCACAGTGAATTGAAGTGTTGGAACAGATTGCTTCTCTTTCAGAGATACACATGTGAGTTTCTGGTGAATGCTTGTAAGTAGCTTAAGGCATTTTCAAAGGAACGTGATTTTCTCTGAAAGGACAGCATTTAGAAAGTGAAGCAACACTCCATTTCCTTCGTGCAGTGAATTGAAGTGTTGGAACACACTGCTTGTCTTTCATAGAAACGCATTAGTGTTTCTTGTGAATGCTTGTAAGTAGCTTAAGGCACTTTCAAAGGAAAGTGATTTTCTCTGAAAGGACAGCATTTAGAAAGTGAAGCAACACTCCATTCACTTCGCACAGTGAATTGAAGGGTTGGAACAGAATGCTTCTCTTTCAGAGAAACGCATGTGAGTTTCTTCCTAATGCTTGCAAGTAGCTTAAGGCACTTTCAAAGGAAAGTGATTTTCCTTGAAAGGACAGTATTTAGAAAGTGAGGCAACACTCCATTCACTTTGCCCAGTGAATTGAAGTGTTGGAACAGATTGCTTCTCTTTCAGAGAAATACGTGTGAGTTTCTGGTAAATGCTTGTAAGTAGCTTAAGGCAATTTCAAAGGAACGTGATTTTCTCTGAAAGTACAGCATTTAGAAAATGAAGCAACACTCCATTCACTTTGCACAGTGAATTGAAGTGTTGGAAGAGAAGGCTTTTCTTTCAGAGAAATGCATGTGAATTTCTTGTGAATGCTTGAAAGTTGCTTAAGGAACTTTCAAACAAAAGTGATTTTCTCTGAAAGGACAGGATTTAGAAAGTGAAGCACCACTCCATTCACTTCGCACAGTGAATTGAAGTGTTGGAACAGACTGCTTCTATTTCAGAGAAACGCATGTGTGTTTCCTGTGAATGCTTGTAAGTAGCTTAAAGCACTTTCAAAGGAAAGTGATTTTCGCTGAAAGGACAGCATTTAGAAAGTGAAGCAACACTCCATTCACTTCGCACAGAGTTGAAGTGTTGGAACAGATTGCTTTTCTTTCAGAGAAATGCATGTGAGTTTCTGTTGAATGCTTGTAAGTAGCTTAAGGCACTTTCAAAGGAACGTGACTTTCTCTGAAAGGACAGCATTTAGAAAGTGAAGCAACACTCCATTCCCTTCGTGCAGTGAATTGAAGTGTTGGAACAGACTGCTTGTCTTTCATAGAAACGCATTAGTATTTCTTGTGAATGCTTGCAAGTAGCTTAAGGCACTTTCAAATGAAAGTGATTTTCTCTGAAAGGACAGCATTTAGAAAGTGAAGCAACACTCCATTCACTTCGCACAGTGAATTGAAGTGTTGGAACAGAATGCTTCTCTTTCAGAGAAACGCATGTGACTTTCTTCCTAATGCTTGCAAGAAGCTTAAGGCACTTTCAAAGGAAAGTTATTTTCTCTGAAAGGACAGCATTTTGAAAGTGAGGCAACACTCCATTCACTTTGCCCAGTGATTGAAGTGTTGGAACAGATTGCTTCTCTTTCAGAGAAATGCATGTGAATTTCTTGTGAATGCTTGAAAGTTGCTTAAGGCACTTTCAAACAAAAGTGATTTTTTCTGAAAGGACAGGATTTAGAAAGTGAAGCAACACTCCATTCACTTCGGACAGTGAATTGAAGTGTTGGAACAGACTGCTTCTATTTCAGAGAAACGCATGTGTGTTTCCTGTGAATGCTTGGAAGTAGCTTAAGGCACTTTCAAAGGAAAGTGATTTTCTCTGAAAGGACAGCATTTAGAAAGTGAAGTAACATTCCATTCACTTCGCACAGTGAATTGAAGTGTTGGAACAGACTGCTTCTCTTTCAGAGAAATGCATGTGAGTTTCTGTTGAATGCTTGCAAGTAGCTAAAGGCTCTTTCAAAGGAAAGTGATTTTCTCTGAAAGGACAGCATTTAGAGAGTAAAGCAACACTCCATTCCCTTCGGGCAATGAATTGAAGTGTTGGAACAGACTGCTTCTCTTTCATAGAAACGCATTAGTGTTTCTTGTGAATGCTTGCAAGTAGCTTAAGGCACTTTCAAAGGAAAGTGATTTTCTCTGAAAAGACAGCATTTAGAAATTGAAGCAACACTCCATTCACTTCGCACAGTGAATTGAAGTGTTGGAACAGACTGCTTCTCTTTCAGAGAAACGCATGTGAGTTTCTACCTAATGCTTGCAAGTAGCTTAAGGCACTTTCAAAGGAAAGTGATTTTCTCTGAAAGGACAGTATTTAGAAAGTGAGGCAACACTCCATTCACTTCGCCCAGTGAATTGAAGTGTTGGAACAGATTGCTTCACTTTCAGAGAAATACATGTGAGTTTCTGGTAAATGCTTGTAAGTAGCTTAAGGCAATTTCAAAGGAACGTGATTTTCTCTGAAAGAACAGCATTAAGAAAATGAAGCAACACTCCATTCACTTCGCACAGTGAATTGAAGTGTTGGAAGAGAAGGCTTCTCTTTCAGAGAAATGCATGTGAATTTCTTGTGAATGCTTGAAAGTTGCTTAAGGCACTTTCAAACAAAAGTGATTTTCTCTGAAAGGACAGGATTTAGAAAGTGAAGCACCACTCCATTCACTTCGCACAGTGAATTGAAGTGTTGGAACAGACTGCTTCTATTTCAGAGAAACGCATGTGTGTTTCCTATGAATGCTTGAAAGTAGCTTAAGGCACTTTCAAAGGAAAGTGATTTTCTCTGAAAGGACAGCATTTAGAAAGTGAAGCAACACTCCATTCACTTCGCACAGAGTTGAAGTGTTGGAACAGATTGCTTCTCTTTCAGAGAAATGCATGTGAGTTTCTGTTGAATGCTTGTAAGTAGCTTAAGGCACTTTCAAAGGAACGTGACTTTCTCTGAAAGGACAGCATTTATAAAGTGAAGCAACACTCCATTCCCTTCGTGCAGTGAATTGAAGTGTTGGAACAGACTGCTTGTCTTTCATAGAAACGCATTAGTATTTCTTGTGAATGCTTGTAAGTAGCTTAAGGCACTTTCAAATGAAAGTGATTTTCTCTGAAATACAGCATTTAGAAAGTGAAGCAACACTCCATTCACTTCGCACAGTGAATTGAAGTGTTGGAAGAGTAGGCTTCTCTTTCAGAGAAATGCATGTGAATTTCTTGTGAATGCTTGAAAGTTGCTTAAGGCACTTTCAAACAAAAGTGATTTTCTCTGAAAGGACAGGATTTAGAAAGTGAAGCACCACTCCATTCACTTCGCACAGTGAATTGAAGTGTTGGAACAGACTGCTTATATTTCAGAGAAACGCATGTGAGTTTCCTGTGAATGCTTGAAAGTAGCTTAAAGCTCTTTCAAAGGAAAGTGATTTTCTCTGAAAGGACAGCATTTAGAAAGTGAAGCAACACTCCATTCACTTCGCACAGAGTTGAAGTGTTGGAACAGATTGCTTCTCTTTCAGAGAAATGAATGTGAGTTTCTGTTGAATGCTTCTAAGTAGCTTAAGGCACTTTCAAAGGAAAGTGATTTTCTCTGAAAGGACAGCATTTAGAAAGTGAAGCAACACTCCATTCACTTCGCACAGTGAATTGAAGTGTTGGAAGAGATGGCTTCTCTTTCAGAGAAATCCATGTGAATTTCTTGTGAATGCTTGAAAGATGCTTAAGGCACTTTCAAAGGAAAGTGATTTTTTCTGAAAGGACAGGATTTAGAAAGTGAAGCAACACTCCATTCACTTCGCACAGTGAATTGAAGTGTTGGAACAGACTGCTTCTATTTCAGAGAAACGCATGTGTGTTTCCTGTGAATGCTTGAAAGTAGCTTAAGGCACTTTCAAAGGAAAGTGATTTTCTCTGAAAGGACAGCATTTAGAAAGTGAAGTAACATTCCATTCACTTCGCACAGTGAATTGAAGTGTTGGAACAGACTGCTTCTCTTTCAGAGAAATGCATGTGAGTTTCTGTTAAATGCTTGTAAGTAGCTCAAGGCTCTTTCAAAGGAAAGTGATTTTCTCTGAAAGGACAGCATTTAGAGAGTAAAGCAACACTCCATTCCCATCGCGCAATGAATTGAAGTGTTGGAAAAGACTGCTTCTCTTTCATAGAAACGCATTAGTGTTTCTTGTGAATGCTTGCAAGTAGCTTAAGGCACTTTCAAAGGAAAGTGATTTTCTCTGAAAGGACAGCATTTAGAAAGTGAAGCAACACTCCATTCACTTCGCACAGTGAATTGAAGTGTTGGAACAGACTGCTTCTCTTTCAGAGAAACGCAAGTGAGTTTCTTCCTAATGCTTGCAAGTAGCTTAAGGCACTTTCAAAGGAAAGTGATTTTCTCTGAAAGGACAGCATTTAGAAAGTGAAGCAACACTCCATTCACTTCCCACAGTGAATTGAAGTGTTGGAACAGACTGCTTCTCTTTCAGAGAAACGCATGTGAGTTTCTGGTGAATGCTTGTAAGTAGCTTAAGGCACTTTCAAACAAACTGATTTTCTCTGAAAGGACAGCATTTAGAAAGTGAAGCAACACTCCATTCACTTCGCACATTGAATTGATGTGTTGGAACAAACTGCTTCTCTTTCAGAGAAATGCATGTGAGTTTCTGTTGAAAGCTTGTAAGTAGCTTAAGGCACTTTCAAAGTAAAGTGATTTTCTCTGAAAGGACAGCATTTAGAAAATGAAGCAACACTCCATTAACTTCGCACAGTGAATTGAAGTGTTGGAACAGACTGCTTCCCTTTCAGAGAAACGCATGTGAGTTTCTTCCTAATGTTTGCAAGTAGCTTAAGGCACTTTCAAAGGAAAGTGATTTTCCCTGAAAGGACAGTATTTAGAAAGTGAGGCAACACTCCATTCACTTCGCCCAGTGAATTGAAGTGTTGGAACAGATTGCTTCACTTTCAGAGAAATACATGTGAGTTTCTGGTAAATGCTTGTAGGTAGCTTAAGGCAATTTCAAAGGAACGTGATTTTCTCTGAAAGAACAGCATTAAGAAAATGAAGCAACACTCCATTCACTTCGAACAGTGAATTGAAGTGTTGGAAGAGAAGTCTTCTCTTTCAGAGAAATGCATGTGAATTTCTTGTGAATGCTTGAAAGTTGCTTAAGGCACTTTCAAACAAAAGTGATTTTCTCTGAAAGGACAGGATTTAGAAAGTGAAGCACCACTCCATTCACTTCGCACAGTGAATTGAAGTGTTGGAACAGACTGCTTCTATTTCAGAGAAACGCATGTGTGTTTCCTATGAATGCTTGAAAGTAGCTTAAAGCACTTTCAAAGGAAAGTGATTTTCTCTGAAAGGACAGCATTTAGAAAGTGAAGCAACACTCCATTCACTTCGCACAGAGTTGAAGTGTTGGAACAGATTGCTTCTCTTTCAGAGAAATGCATGTGAGTTTCTGTTGAATGCTTGTAAGTAGCTTAAGGCACTTTCAAAGGAACGTGACTTTCTCTGAAAGGACAGCATTTAGAAAGTGAAGCAACACTCCATTCCCTTCGTGCAGTGAATTGAAGTGTTGGAACAGACTGCTTGTCTTTCATAGAAACGCATTAGTATTTCTTGTGAATGCTTGTAAGTAGCTTAAGGCACTTTCAAATGAAAGTGATTTTCTCTGAAATACAGCATTTAGAAAGTGAAGCAACACTCCATTCACTTCGCACAGTGAATTGAAGTGTTGGAAGGGTAGGCTTCTCTTTCAGAGAAATGCATGTGACTTTCTTGTGAATGTTTGAAAGTTGCTTAAGGCACTTTCAAACAAAAGTGATTTTCTCTGAAAGGACAGGATTTAGAAAGTGAAGCACCACTCCATTCACTTCGCACAGTGAATTGAAGTGTTAGAACAGACTGCTTATATTTCAGAGAAACGCATGTGTGTTTCCTGTGAATGCTTGAAAGTAGCTTAAAGCTCTTTCAAAGGAAAGTAATTTTCTCTGAAAGGACAGCATTTAGAAAGTGAAGCAACACTCCATTCACTTCGCACAGAGTTGAAGTGTTGGAACAGATTGCTTCTCTTTCAGAGAAATGAATGTGAGTTTCTGTTGAATGCTTCTAAGTAGCTTAAGGCACTTTCAAATGAAAGTGATTTTCTCTGAAAGGACAGCATTTAGAAAGTGAAGCAACACTCCATTCACTTCGCACAGTGAATTGAAGTGTTGGAACAGAATGCTTCTCTTTCAGAGAAACGCATGTGAGTTTCTTCCTAATGCTTGCAAGAAGCTTAAGGCACTTTCAAAGGAAAGTGATTTTCTCTGAAAGGACAGCATTTCGAAAGTGAGGCAACACTCCATTCACTTTGCCCAGTGAATTGAAGTGTTGGAACAGATTGCTTCTCTTTCAGATAAACACATGTTAGTTTCTGGTGAATGCTTGTAAGTAGCTTAAGGCAATTTCAAAGGAACGTGATTTTCACTGAAAGGACAGCATTTAGAAAGTGAAGCAACACTCCATTCACTTCGCACAGTGAATTGAAGTGTTGGAAGAGATGGCTTCTCTTTCAGAGAAATGCATGTGAATTTCTTGTGAATGCTTGAAAGTTGCCTAAGGCACTTTCAAAGTAAAGTGATTTTCTCTGAAAGGACAGTATTTAGAAAGTGAAGCACCACTCCATTCACTTCGCACAGTGAATTGAAGTGTTGGAACAGACTGCTTCTATTTCAGAGAAACGCATGTGTGTTTCCTGTGAATGCTTGTAAGTAGCATAAGGCACTTTCAAAGGAAAGTGATTTTCTCTGAAAGGACAGCATTTTGAAAGTGAGGCAACACTCCATTCACTTTGCACAGTGAAATGAAGTGTTGGAACAGATTGCTTCTCTTTCAGAGAAACACATGTGCGTTTCTGGTGAATGCTTGTAAGTAGCTTAAGGCATATTCAAAGGAACGTGATTTTCTCTGAAAGGACAGCATTTAGAAAGTGAAGCAACACTCCATTTCCTTCGTGCAGTGAATTGAAGTGTTGGAACACACTGCTTGTCTTTCATAGAAACGCATTAGTGTTTCTTGTGAATGCTTGCAAGTAGCTTAAGGCACTTTCAAAGGAAAGTGATTTTCTCTTAAAGGACAGCATTTAGAAAGTGAAGCAACACTCCATTCACTTCGCACAGTGAATTGAAGGGTTGGAACAGAATGCTTCTCTTTCAGAGAAACGCATGTGAGTTTCTTCCTAATGCTTGCAAGTAGCTTAAGGCACTTTCAAAGGAAAGTGATTTTCCCTGAAAGGACAGTTTTAGAAAGTGAGGCAACACTCCATTCACTTTGCCCAGTGAATTGAAGTGTTGGAACAGATTGCTTCTCTTTCAGAGAAATACATGTGAGTTTCTGGTAAATGCTTGTAAGTAGCTTAAGGCAATTTCAAAGGAACGTGATTTTCTCTGAAAGGACAGCATTTAGAAAATGAAGCAACACTCCATTCACTTCGCACAGTGAATTGAAGTGTTGGAAGAGAAGTCTTCTCTTTCAGAGAAATGCATGTGAATTTCTTATGAATGCTTGAAAGTTGCTTAAGGCACTTTCAAAGGAAAGTGATTTTCTCTGAAAGGACAGGATTTAGAAAGTGAAGCACCACTCCATTCACTTCGCACAGTGAATTGAAGTGTTGGAACAGACTGCTTCTATTTCAGAGAAACGCATGTGTGTTTCCTGTGAATGCTTGAAAGTAGCTTAAAGCACTTTCAAAGGAAAGTGATTTTCTCTGAAAGGACAGCATTTAGAAAGTGAAGCAACACTCCATTCACTTCGCACAGAGTTGAAGTGTTGGAACAGATTGCTTCTCTTTCAGAGAAATGCATGTGAGTTTCTGTTGAATGCTTGTAAGTAGCTTAAGGCACTTTCAAAGGAACGTGACTTTCTCTGAAAGGACAGCATTTAGAAAGTGAAGCAACACTCCATTCCCTTCGTGCAGTGAATTGAAGTGTTGGAACAGACTGCTTGTCTTTCATAGAAACGCATTAGTATTTCTTGTGAATGCTTGCAAGTAGATTAACGCACTTTCAAATGAAAGTGATTTTCTCTAAAAGGACAGCATTTAGAAAGTTAAGCAACACTCCATTCACTTCGCACAGTGAATTGAAGTGTTGGAACAGAATGCTTCTCTTTCAGAGTAACGCATGTGAGTTTCTTCCTAATGCTTGCAAGAAGCTTAAGGCACTTTCAAAGGAAAGTGATTTTCTCTGAAAGGACAGCATTTCGAAAGTGAGACAACACTCCATTCACTTTGCCCAGTAATTGAAGTGTTGGAACAGATTGCTTCTCTTTCAGAGAAACACATGTTAGTTTCTGGTGAATGCTTGTAAGTAGCTTAAGGCAATTTCAAAGGAACGTGATTTTCACTGAAAGGACAGCATTTAGAAAGTGAAGCAACACTCCATTCACTTCGCACAGAGTTGAAGTGTTGGAACAGATTGCTTCTCTTTCAGAGAAATGCATGTGAGTTTCTGTTGAATGCTTGTAAGTAGCTTAAGGCACTTTCAAAGGAACGTGACTTTCTCTGAAAGGACAGCATTTAGAACGTGAAGCAACACTCCATTCCCTTCGTGCAGTGAATTGAAGTGTTGGAACAGACTGCTTGTCTTTCATATAAACTCATTAGTATTTCTTGTGAATGCTTGTAAGTAGCTTAAGGCACTTTCAAATGAAAGTGATTTTCTCTGAAATACAGCATTTAGAAAGTGAAGCAACACTCCATTCACTTCGCACAGTGAATTGAAGTGTTGGAAGAGAAGACTTCTCTTTCAGAGAAATGCATGTGAATTTCTTGTGAATGCTTGAAAGTTGCTTAAGGCACTTTCAAACAAAAGTGATTTTCTCTGAAAGGACAGGATTTAGAAAGTGAAGCACCACTCCATTCACTTCGCACAGTGAATTGAAGTGTTGGAACAGACTGCTTATATTTCAGAGAAACGCATGTGTGTTTCCTGTGAATGCTTGAAAGTAGCTTAAAGCTCTTTCAAAGGAAAGTGATTTTCTCTGAAAGGACAGCATTTAGAAAGTGAAGCAACACTCCATTCACTTAGCACAGAGTTGAAGTGTTGGAACAGATTGCTTCTCTTTCAGAGAAATGCATGTGAGTTTCTGTTGAATGCTTCTAAGTAGCTTAAGGCACTTTCAAAGTAAAGTGATTTTCTCTGAAAGGACAGCATTTAGAAAGTGAAGCAACACTCCATTAACTTCGCACAGTGAATTGAAGTGTTGGAACAGACTGCTTCCCTTTCAGAGAAACGCATGTGAGTTTCTTCCTAATGCTTGCAAGTAGCTTAAGGCACTTTCAAAGGAAAGTGATTTTCCCTGAAAGGACAGTATATAGAAAGTGAGGCAACACTCCATTCACTTTGCCCAGTGAATTGAAGTGTTGGAACAGATTGCTTCTCTTTCAGAGAAATACATGTGAGTTTCTGGTAAATGCTTGTAAGTAGCTTAAGGCAATTTCAAAGGAACGTGATTTTCTCTGAAAGGACAGCATTTAGAAAATGAAGCAACACTCCATTCACTTCGCACAGTGAATTGAAGTGTTGGAAGAGAAGGCTTCTCTTTCAGAGAAATGCATGTGAATTTCTTGTGAATGCTTAATAGTTGCTTAAGGCACTTTCAAACAAAAGAGATTTTCTCTGAAAGGACAGGATTTAGAAAGTGAAGCACCACTCCATTCACTTCGCACAGTGAATTGAAGTGTTGGAACAGACTGCTTCTATTTCAGAGAAACGCATGTGTGTTTCCTGTGAATGCTTGAAAGTAGCTTAAAGCACTTTCAAAGGAAAGTGAATTTCTCTGAAAGGACAGCATTTAGAACGTGAAGCAACACTCCATTCACTTCGCACAGAGTTGAAGTGTTGGAACAGATTGCTTCTCTTTCAGAGAAATGCATGTGAGTTTCTGTTGAATGCTTGTAAGTAGCTTAAGGCACTTTCAAAGGAAAGTGATTTTCTCTGAAAGGACAGCATTTAGAAAGTGAAGCAACACTCCATTCCCTTCGTGCAGTGAATTGATGTGTTGGAACAGACTGCTTGTCTTTCATAGAAACGCATTAGTATTTCTTGTGAATGCTTGCAAGGAGCTTAAGGCACTTTCAAATGAAAGTGATTTTCTCTGAAAGGACAGCATTTAGAAAGTGAAGCAACACTCCATTCACTTCGCACAGTGAACTGAAGTGTTGGAACAGAATGCTTCTCTTTCAGAGAAACGCATGTGAGTTTCTTCCTAATGCTTGCAAGAAGCTTAAGGCACTTTCAAAGGAAAGTGATTTTCTCTGAAAGGACAGCATTTCGAAAGTGAGGCAACACTCCATTCACTTTGCACAGTGAATTGAAGTGTTGGAACTGATTGCTTCTCTTTCAGAGAAACACATGTTAGTTTCTGGTGAATGCTTGTAAGTAGCTTAAGGCAATTTCAAAGGAACGTGATTTTCACTGAAAGGACAGCATTTAGAAAGTGAAGCAACACTCCATTCACTTCGCACAGTGAATTGAAGTGTTGGAAGAGATGGCTTCTCTTTCAGAGAAATGCATGTGAATTTCTTGTGAATGCTTGAAAGTTGCCTAAGGCACTTTCAAAGGAAAGTGATTTTCTCTGAAAGGACAGGATTTAGAAAGTGAAGCAACACTCCATTCACTTCGCACAGTGAATTGAAGTGTTGGAACAGACTGCTTCTATTTCAGAGAAACGCATCTGTGTTTCCTGTGAATGCTTGTAAGTAGCATAAGGCACTTTCAAAGGAAAGTGATTTTCTCTGAAAGGACAGCATTTCGAAAGTGAGGCAACACTCCATTCACTTTGCACAGTGAATTGAAGTGTTGGAACAGATTGCTTCTCTTTCAGAGAAACACATGTGAGTTTCTGGTGAATGCTTGTAAGTAGCTTAAGGCATTTTCAAAGGAACGTGATTTTCTCAGAAAGGACAGCATTTAGAAAGTGAAGCAACACTCCATTTCCTTCGTGCAGTGAATTGAAGTGTTGGAACACACTGCTTGTCTTTCATAGAAACGCATTAGTGTTTCTTGTGAATGCTTGCAAGTAGCTTAAGGCACTTTCAAAGGAAAGTGATTTTCTCTTAAAGGACAGCATTTAGAAAGTGAAGCAACACTCCATTCACTTCGCACAGTGAATTGAAGGGTTGGAACAGAATGCTTCTCTTTCAGAGAAACGCATGTGAGTTTCTTCCTAATGCTTGCAAGTAGCTTAAGGCACTTTCAAAGGAAAGTGATTTTCCCTGAAAGGACAGTTTTAGAAAGTGAGGCAACACTCCATTCACTTTGCCCAGTGAATTGAAGTGTTGGAACAGATTGCTTCTCTTTCAGAGAAATACATGTGAGTTTCTGGTAAATGCTTGTAATTAGCTTAAGGCAATTTCAAAGGAACGTGATTTTCTCTGAAAGGACAGCATTTAGAAAATGAAGCAACATTCCATTCACTTCGCACAGTGAATTGAAGTGTTGGAAGAGAAGTCTTCTCTTTCAGAGAAATGCATGTGAATTTCTTGTGAATGCTTGAATGTTGCTTAAGGCACTTTCAAACAAAAGTGATTTTCTCTGAAAGGACAGGATTTAGAAAGTGAAGCACCACTCCATTCACTTCGCACAGTGAATTGAAGTGTTGGAACAGACTACTTCTATTTCAGAGAAATGCATGTGTGTTTCCTGTGAATGCTTGAAAGTAGCTTAAAGCACTTTCAAAGGAAAGTGATTTTCTCTGAAAGGACAGCATTTAGAAAGTGAAGCAACACTCCATTCACTTCGCAAAGAGTTGAAGTGTTGGAACAGATTGCTTCTCTTTCAGAGAAATGCATGTGAGTTTCTGTTGAATGCTTGTAAGTAGCATAAGGCACTTTCAAAGGAACGTGACTTTCTCTGAAAGGACAGCATTTAGAAAGTGAAGCAACACTCCATTCCCTTCGTGCAGTGAATTGAAGTGTTGGAACAGACTGCTTGTCTTTCATAGAAACGCATTAGTATTTCTTGTGAATGCTTGCAAGTAGATTAACGCACTTTCAAATGAAAGTGATTTTCTCTAAAAGGACAGCATTTAGAAAGTTAAGCAACACTCCATTCACTTCGCACAGTGAATTGAAGTGTTGGAACAGAATGCTTCTCTTTCAGAGTAACGCATGTGAGTTTCTTCCTAATGCTTGCAAGAAGCTTAAGGCACTTTCAAAGGAAAGTGATTTTCTCTGAAAGGACAGCATTTCGAAAGTGAGACAACACTCCATTCACTTTGCCCAGTAATTGAAGTGTTGGAACAGATTGCTTCTCTTTCAGAGAAACACATGTTAGTTTCTGGTGAATGCTTGTAAGTAGCTTAAGGCAATTTCAAAGGAACGTGATTTTCACTGAAAGGACAGCATTTAGAAAGTGAAGCAACACTCCATTCACTTCGCACAGAGTTGAAGTGTTGGAACAGATTGCTTCTCTTTCAGAGAAATGCATGTGAGTTTCTGTTGAATGCTTGTAAGTAGCTTAAGGCACTTTCAAAGGAACGTGACTTTCTCTGAAAGGACAGCATTTAGAACGTGAAGCAACACTCCATTCCCTTCGTGCAGTGAATTGAAGTGTTGGAACAGACTGCTTGTCTTTCATATAAACTCATTAGTATTTCTTGTGAATGCTTGTAAGTAGCTTAAGGCACTTTCAAATGAAAGTGATTTTCTCTGAAATACAGCATTTAGAAAGTGAAGCAACACTCCATTCACTTCGCACAGTGAATTGAAGTGTTGGAAGAGAAGACTTCTCTTTCAGAGAAATGCATGTGAATTTCTTGTGAATGCTTGAAAGTTGCTTAAGGCACTTTCAAACAAAAGTGATTTTCTCTGAAAGGACAGGATTTAGAAAGTGAAGCACCACTCCATTCACTTCGCACAGTGAATTGAAGTGTTGGAACAGACTGCTTATATTTCAGAGAAACGCATGTGTGTTTCCTGTGAATGCTTGAAAGTAGCTTAAAGCTCTTTCAAAGGAAAGTGATTTTCTCTGAAAGGACAGCATTTAGAAAGTGAAGCAACACTCCATTCACTTAGCACAGAGTTGAAGTGTTGGAACAGATTGCTTCTCTTTCAGAGAAATGCATGTGAGTTTCTGTTGAATGCTTCTAAGTAGCTTAAGGCACTTTCAAAGTAAAGTGATTTTCTCTGAAAGGACAGCATTTAGAAAGTGAAGCAACACTCCATTAACTTCGCACAGTGAATTGAAGTGTTGGAACAGACTGCTTCCCTTTCAGAGAAACGCATGTGAGTTTCTTCCTAATGCTTGCAAGTAGCTTAAGGCACTTTCAAAGGAAAGTGATTTTCCCTGAAAGGACAGTATATAGAAAGTGAGGCAACACTCCATTCACTTTGCCCAGTGAATTGAAGTGTTGGAACAGATTGCTTCTCTTTCAGAGAAATACATGTGAGTTTCTGGTAAATGCTTGTAAGTAGCTTAAGGCAATTTCAAAGGAACGTGATTTTCTCTGAAAGGACAGCATTTAGAAAATGAAGCAACACTCCATTCACTTCGCACAGTGAATTGAAGTGTTGGAAGAGAAGGCTTCTCTTTCAGAGAAATGCATGTGAATTTCTTGTGAATGCTTAATAGTTGCTTAAGGCACTTTCAAACAAAAGAGATTTTCTCTGAAAGGACAGGATTTAGAAAGTGAAGCACCACTCCATTCACTTCGCACAGTGAATTGAAGTGTTGGAACAGACTGCTTCTATTTCAGAGAAACGCATGTGTGTTTCCTGTGAATGCTTGAAAGTAGCTTAAAGCACTTTCAAAGGAAAGTGAATTTCTCTGAAAGGACAGCATTTAGAACGTGAAGCAACACTCCATTCACTTCGCACAGAGTTGAAGTGTTGGAACAGATTGCTTCTCTTTCAGAGAAATGCATGTGAGTTTCTGTTGAATGCTTGTAAGTAGCTTAAGGCACTTTCAAAGGAAAGTGATTTTCTCTGAAAGGACAGCATTTAGAAAGTGAAGCAACACTCCATTCCCTTCGTGCACTGAATTGATGTGTTGGAACAGACTGCTTGTCTTTCATAGAAACGCATTAGTATTTCTTGTGAATGCTTGCAAGGAGCTTAAGGCACTTTCAAATGAAAGTGATTTTCTCTGAAAGGACAGCATTTAGAAAGTGAAGCAACACTCCATTCACTTCGCACAGTGAACTGAAGTGTTGGAACAGAATGCTTCTCTTTCAGAGAAACGCATGTGAGTTTCTTCCTAATGCTTGCAAGAAGCTTAAGGCACTTTCAAAGGAAAGTGATTTTCTCTGAAAGGACAGCATTTCGAAAGTGAGGCAACACTCCATTCACTTTGCACAGTGAATTGAAGTGTTGGAACTGATTGCTTCTCTTTCAGAGAAACACATGTTAGTTTCTGGTGAATGCTTGTAAGTAGCTTAAGGCAATTTCAAAGGAACGTGATTTTCACTGAAAGGACAGCATTTAGAAAGTGAAGCAACACTCCATTCACTTCGCACAGTGAATTGAAGTGTTGGAAGAGATGGCTTCTCTTTCAGAGAAATGCATGTGAATTTCTTGTGAATGCTTGAAAGTTGCCTAAGGCACTTTCAAAGGAAAGTGATTTTCTCTGAAAGGACAGGATTTAGAAAGTGAAGCAACACTCCATTCACTTCGCACAGTGAATTGAAGTGTTGGAACAGACTGCTTCTATTTCAGAGAAACGCATGTGTGTTTCCTGTGAATGCTTGAAAGTAGCTTAAGGCACTTTCAAAGGAAAGTGATTTTCTCTGAAAGGACAGCATTTAGAAAGTGAAGTAACATTCCATTCACTTCGCACAGTGAATTGAAGTGTTGGAACAGACTGCTTCTCTTTCAGAGAAATGCATGTGAGTTTCTGTTGAATGCTTGTAAGTAGCTAAAGGCTCTTTCAAAGGAAAGTGATTTTCTCTGAAAGGACAACAGTTAGAGAGTAAAGCAACACTCCATTCCCTTCGCGCAATGAATTGAAGTGTTGGAACAGACTGCTTCTCTTTCATAGAAACGCATTAGTGTTTCTTGTGAATGCTTGCAAGTAGCTTAAGGCCCTTTCAAAGAAAGTGATTTTCTCTGAAAGGACAGCATTTAGAAAGTGAAGCAACACTCCATTCACTTCGCACAGTGAATTGAAGTGTTGGAACAGACTGCTTCTCTTTCAGAGAAACGCATGTGAGTTTCTTCCTAATGCTTGCAAGTAGCTTAAGGCACTTTCAAAGGAAAGTGATTTTCTCTGAAAGGACAGCATTTAGAAAGTGAAGCAACACTCAGTTCACTTCCCACAGTGAATTGAAGTGTTGGAACAGACTGCTTCTCTTTCAGAGAAACGCATGTGAGTTTCTGGTGAATGCTTGTAAGTAGCTTAAGGCACTTTCAAACAAACTGATTTTCTCTGAAAGGACAGCATTTAGAAAGTGAAGCAACACTCCATTCACTTCGCACAGTGAATTGATGTGTTGGAACAAACAGCTTCTCTTTCAGAGAAATGCATGTGAGTTTCTGTTGAAAGCTTGTAAGTAGCTTAAGGCACTTTCAAAGTAAAGTGATTTTCTCTGAAAGGACAGCATTTAGAAAGTGAAGCAACACTCCATTCACTTCGCACAGTGAATTGAAGTGTTGGAACAGACTGCTTCCCTTTCAGAGAAACGCATGTGAGTTTCTTCCTAATGCTTGCAAGTAGCTTAAGGCACTTTCAAAGGAAAGTGATTTTCCCTAAAAGGACAGTATTTAGAAAGTGAGGCAACACTCCATTCACTTTGCCCAGTGAATTGAAGTGTTGGAACAGACTGCTTGTCTTTCACAGAAACGCATTAGTATTTCTTGTGAATGCTTGCAAGTAGCTTAAGGCACTTTCAAATGAAAGTGATTTTCTCTGAAAGGACAGCATTTAGAAAGTGAAGCAACACTCCATTCACTTCGCACAGTGAATTGAAGTGTTGGAAGAGAAGTCTTCTCTTTCAGAGAAATGCATGTGAATTTCTTGTGAATGCTTGAATGTTGCTTAAGGCACTTTCAAACAAAAGTGATTTTCTCTGAAAGGACAGGATTTAGAAAGTGAAGCACCACTCCATTCACTTCGCACAGTGAATTGAAGTGTTGGAACAGACTACTTCTATTTCAGAGAAATGCATGTGTGTTTCCTGTGAATGCTTGAAAGTAGCTTAAAGCACTTTCAAAGGAAAGTGATTTTCTCTGAAAGGACAGCATTTAGAAAGTGAAGCAACACTCCATTCACTTCGCACAGAGTTGAAGTGTTGGAACAGATTGCTTCTCTTTCAGAGAAATGCATGTGAGTTTCTGTTGAATGCTTGTAAGTAGCATAAGGCACTTTCAAAGGAACGTGATTTTCTCTGAAAGGACAGCATTTAGAAAGTGAAGCAACACTCCATTCCCTTCGTGCAGTGAATTGAAGTGTTGGAACAGACTGCTTGTCTTTCATAGAAACGCATTAGTATTTCTTGTGAATGCTTGCAAGTAGCTTAAGGCACTTTCAAATGAAAGTGATTTTCTCTAAAAGGACAGCATTTAGAAAGTTAAGCAACACTCCATTCACTTCGCACAGTGAATTGAAGTGTTGGAACAGAATGCTTCTCTTTCAGAGAAACGCATGTGAGTTTCTTCCTAATGATTGCAAGAAGCTTAAGGCACTTTCAAAGGAAAGTGATTTTCTCTGAAAGGACAGCATTTCGAAAGTGAGTCAACACTCCATTCACTTTGCCCAGTGAATTGAAGTGTTGGAACAGATTGCTTCTCTTTCAGAGAAACACATGTTAGTTTCTGGTGAATGCTTGTAAGTAGCTTAAGGCAATTTCAAAGGGACGTGATTTTCACTGAAAGGACAGCATTTAGAAAGTGAAGCAACACTCCATTCCCTTCACACAGTGAATTGAAGTGTTGGAAGAGATGGCTTCTCTTTCAGAGAAATGCATGTGAATTTCTTGTGAATGCTTGAAAGATGCTTAAGGCACTTTCAAACAAAAGTGATTTTTTCTGAAAGGACAGGATTTAGAAAGTGAAGCAACACTCCATTCACTTCGCACAGTGAATTGAAGTGTTGGAACAGACTGCTTCTATTTCAGAGAAACGCATGTGTGTTTCCTGTGAATGCTTGAAAGTAGCTTAAGGCACTTTCAAAGGAAAGTGATTTTCTCTGAAAGGACAGCATTTAGAAAGTGAAGTAACATTCCATTCACTTCGCACAGTGAATTGAAGTGTTGGAACAGACTGCTTCTCTTTCAGAGAAATGCATGTGAGTTTCTGTTGAATGCTTGTAAGTAGCTAAAGGCTCTTTCAAAGGAAAGTGATTTTCTCTGAAAGGACAGCAGTTAGAGAGTAAAGCAACACTCCATTCCCTTCGCGCAATGAATTGAAGTGTTGGAACAGACTGCTTCTCTTTCATAGAAACGCATTAGTGTTTCTTGTGAATGCTTGCAAGTAGCTTAAGGCCCTTTCAAAGAAAGTGATTTTCTCTGAAAGGACAGCATTTAGAAAGTGAAGCAACACTCCATTCACTTCGCACAGTGAATTGAAGTGTTGGAACAGACTGCTTCTCTTTCAGAGAAACGCATGTGAGTTTCTTCCTAATGCTTGCAAGTAGCTTAAGGCACTTTCAAAGGAAAGTGATTTTCTCTGAAAGGACAGAATTTAGAAAGTGAAGCAACACTCCATTCACTTCCCACAGTGAATTGAAGTGTTGGAACAGACTGCTTCTCTTTCAGAGAAACGCATGTGAGTTTCTGGTGAATGCTTGTAAGTAGCTTAAGGCACTTTCAAACAAACTGATTTTCTCTGAAAGGACAGCATTTAGAAAGTGAAGCAACACTCCATTCACTTCGCACAGTGAATTGATGTGTTGGAACAAACAGCTTCTCTTTCAGAGAAATGCATGTGAGTTTCTGTTGAAAGCTTGTAAGTAGCTTAAGGCACTTTCAAAGTAAAGTGATTTTCTCTGAAAGGACAGCATTTTGAAAGTGAGGGAACACTCCATTCACTTTGCACAGTGAATTGAAGTGTTGGAACAGATTGCTTCTCTTTCAGAGAAACACATGTGAGTTTCTGGTGAATGCTTGTAATTAGCTTAAGGCATTTTCAAAGTAACGTGATTTTCTCTGAAAGGACAGCATTTAGAAAGTGAAGCAACACTCCATTCACTTCGCACAGTGAATTGAAGGGTTGGAACAGAATGCTTCTCTTTCCGAGAAACGCATGTGAGTTTCTTCCTAATGCTTGCAAGTAGCTTAAGGCACTTTCAAAGGAAAGTGATTTTCCCTGAAAGGACAGTTTTAGATAGTGAGGCAACACTCCATTCACTTTGCCCAGTGAATTGAAGTGTTGGAACAGATTGCTTCTCTTTCAGAGAAATACATGTGAGTTTCTGGTAAATGCTTGTAAGTAGCTTAAGGCAATTTCAAAGGAACGTGATTTTCTCTGAAAGGACAGCATTTAGAAAATGAAGCAACACTCCATTCACTTCGCACAGTGAATTGAAGTGTTGGAAGAGAAGGCTTCTCTTTCAGAGAAATGCATGTGAATTTCTTGTGAATGCTTGAAAGTTGCTTAAGGCACATTCACACAAAAGTGATTTTCTCTTAAAGGACAGGATTTAGAAAGTGAAGCACCACTCCATTCACTTCGCACAGTGAATTGAAGTGTTGGAACAGACTGATTCTATTTCAAAGAAACGCATGTGTGTTTCCTGTGAATGCTTGAAAGTAGCTTAAAGCACTTTCAAAGGAAAGTGATTTTCTCTGAAAGGACAGCATTTAGAAAGTGAAGCAACACTCCATTCACTTCGCACAGAGTTGAAGTGTTGGAACAGTTTGCTTCTCTTTCAGAGAAATGCATGTGAGTTTCTGTTGAATGCTTGTAAGTAGCTTAAGGCACTTTCAAAGGAACGTGACTTTCTCTGAAAGGACAGCATTTAGAAAGTGAAGCAACACTCCATTCCCTTCGTGCAGTGAATTGAAGTGTTGGAACAGACTGCTTGTGTTTCATAGAAACGCATTAGTATTTCTTGTGAATGCTTGTAAGTAGCTTAAGGCACTTTCAAATGAAAGTGATTTTCTCTGAAAGGACAGCATTTAGAAAGTGAAGCAACACTCCATTCACTTCGCACAGTGAATTGAAGTGTTGGAACAGAATGCTTCTCTTTCAGAGAAACGCATGTGAGTTTCTTCCTAATGCTTGAAAGAAGCTTAAGGCACTTTCAAAGGAAAGTGATTTTCTCTGAAAGGACAGCATTTCGAAAGTGAGGCAACACTCCATTCACTTAGCCCAGTGAATTGAAGTGTTGGAACAGATTGCTTCTCTTTCAGAGAAACACATGTTAGTTTCTGGTGAATGCTTGTAAGTAGCTTAAGGCATTTTCAAAGGAACGTGATTTTCACTGAAAGGACAGCATTTAGAAAGTGAAGCAACACTCCATTCACTTCGCACAGTGAATTGAAGTGTTGGAAGAGATGGCTTCTCTTTCAGAGAAATGCATGTGAATTTCTTGTGAATGCTTGAAAGTTGCTTAAGGCACTTTCAAAAAAAAGTGATTTTTTCTGAAAGGACAGGATTTAGAAAGTGAAGCAACACTCCATTCACTTCGCACAGTGAATTGAAGTGTTGGAACAGACTGCTTCTATTTCAGAGAAACGCATGCGTGTTTCCTGTGAATGCTTGAAAGTAGCTTAAGGCACTTTCAAAGGAAAGTGATTTTCTCTGAAAGGACAGCATTTAGAAAGTGAAGCAACACTCCATTCACTTCGCACAGTGAATTGAAGTGCTGGAAGAGATGGCTTCTCTTTCAGAGAAATGCATGTGAATTTCTTGTGAATGCTTGAAAGTTACTTAAGGCACTTTCAAACAAAAGTGATTTTTTCTGAAAGGACAGGATTTAGAAAGTGAAGCAACACTCCATTCACTTCGCACAGTGAATTGAAGTGTTGGAACAGACTGCTTCCCTTTCAGAGAAACGCATGTGAGTTTCTTCCTAATGCTTGCAAGTAGCTTAAGGCACTTTCGAAGGAAAGTGATTTTCCCTGAAAGGACAGTATTTAGAAAGTGAGGCAACACTCCATTCACTTTGCCCAGTGAATTGAAGTGTTGGAACAGATTGCTTCTCTTTCAGAGAAATACATGTTAGTTTATGGTGAATGCTTGTAAGTAGCTTAAGGCAATTTCAAAGGAACGTGACTTTCTCTGAAAGGACAGCATTTAGAAAGTGAAGCAACACTCCATTCCCTTCGTGCAGTGAATTGAAGTGTTGGAACAGACTGCTTGTCTTTCATAGAAACGCATTAGTATTTCTTGTGAATGCTTGCAAGTAGCTTAAGGCACTTTCAAATGAAAGTGATTTTCTCTGAAAGGACAGCATTTAGAAAGTGAAGCAACACTCCATCCACTTCGCACAGTGAATTGAAGTGTTGGAACAGAATGCTTCTCTTTAAGAGAAACGCATGTGAGTTTCTTCCTAATGCTTGCAAGAAGCTTAAGGCACTTTCAAAGGAAAGTGATTTTCTCTGAAAGGACAGCATTTCGAAAGTGAGGCAACACTCTATTCACTTTGCACAGTGAATTGAAGTGTTGGAAGAGATTGCTTCTCTTTCAGAGAAACACATGTTAGTTTATATTGAATGCTTGTAAGTAGCTTAAGGCAATTTCAAAGGAACGTGATTTTCACTGAAAGGACAGCATTTAGAAAGTGAAGCAACACTCCATTCACTTCGCACAGTGAATTGAAGTGTTGGAAGAGATGGCTTCTCTTTCAGAGAAATGCATGTGAATTTCTTGTGAATGCTTGAAAGTTACTTAAGGCACTTTCAAACAAAAGTGATTTTTTCTGAAAGGACAGGATTTAGAAAGTGAAGCAACACTCCATTCACTTCGCACAGTGAATTGAAGTGTTGGAACAGACTGTTTCTATTTCAGAGAAACGCATGAGTGTTTCCTGTGAATGCTTGAAAGTAGCTTAAGGCACTTTCAAAGGAAAGTGATTTTCTCTTGAAGGAGAGCATTTCGAAAGTGAAGTAACATTCCATTCACTTCGCACAGTGAATTGAAGTGTTGGAACAGACTGCTTCTCTTTCAGAGAAATGCATATGATTTTCTGTTGAATGCTTGTAAGTAGCTCAAGGCTCTTTCAAAGGAAAGTGATTTTCTCTGAAAGGACAGCATATTGAAAGTGAAGTAACATTCCATTCACTTCGCACAGTGAATTGAAGTGTTGGAACAGACTACTTCTCTTTCAGAGAAATGCATGTGAGTTTCTATTGAATGCTTGTAAGTAGCTCAAGGCTCTTTCAAAGGAAAGTGATTTTCTCTGAAAGGACAGCATTTAGAAAGTAAAGCAACACTCCATTCCATTCGCGCAATGAATTGAAGTGTTGGAACAGACTGCTTCTCTTTCATAGAAACGCATTAGTGTTTCTTGTGAATGCTTGCAAGTAGCTTAAGGCACTTTCAAAGGAAAGTGATTTTCTCTGAAAGGACAGCATTTAGAAAGTGAAGCAACACTCCATTCACTTCGCACAGTGAATTGAAGTGTTGGAACAGACTGCTTCTCTTTCAGAGAAACGCATGTGAGTTTCTGGTGAATGCTTGTAAGTAGCTTAAGGCACTTTCAAACAAAAGTGATTTTCTCTGAAAGGACAGCATTTAGAAAGTGAAGCAACACTCCATTAACTTCGCACAGTGAATTGATGTGTTGGAACAAACTGCTTCTCTTTCAGAGAAATGCATGTGAGTTTCTGTTGAATGCTTGTAAGTAGCTTAAGGCACTTTCAAAGTAAAGTGATTTTCTCTCAAAGGACAGCATTTAGAAAGTGAAGCAACACTCCATTCACTTCGCACAGTGTATTGAAGTGTTGGAACAGACTGCTTCAATTTCAGAGAAACGCATGTGAGTTTCTTCCTAATGCTTGCAAGTAGCTTAAGGCACTTTCAAAGGAAAGTGATTTTCTCTGAAAGGACAGCATTTAGAAAGTGAAGCAACACTCCATTCACTTCGCAGAGTGAATTGAAGTATTGGAACAGACTGCTTCTCTTTCATAGAAACGCATTAGTGTTTCTTGTGAATGCTTGCAAGTAGCTTAAGGCACTTTCAAAGGAAAGTGATTTTCTCTGAAAGGACAGCATTTAGAAAGTGAAGCAACACTCCATTCACTTCGCACAGTAAATTGAAGTGTTGGAACAGACTGCTTCTCTTTCAGAGAAACGCATGTGAGTTTCTTCCTAATGCTTGTAAGTAGCTTAAGGCACTTTCAAAGGAAAGTGATTTTCTCTGATAGGACAGCATTTAGAAAGTGAAGCAACACTCCATTCACTTCCCACAGTGAATTGAAGTGTTGGAACAGACTGCTTCTCTTTCAGAAAAACGCATGTGAGTTTCTGGTGAATGCTTGTAAGTAGCTTAAGGCACTTCCAAACAAAGTGATTTTCTCTGAAAGGACAGCATTTAGAAAGTGAAGCAACACTCCATTCACTTCGCACAGTGAAATGAAGTGTTGGAACAAACTGGTCTCTTTCAGAGAAATGCATGTGAGTTTCTGTTGAATGCTTGTAAGTAGCTTAAGGCACTTTCAAAGGAAAGTGATTTTCTCTGAAAGGACAGCATTTAGAAAGTGAAGCAACACTCCATTAACTTCGCACAGTGAATTGAAGTGTTGGAACAGAGTGCTTCTCTTTCAGAGAAACGCATGTGTGTTTCTTCATAATGCTTGCAAGTAGCTTAAGGCACTTTCAAAGGAAAGTGATTTTCTCTGAAAGGACAGCATTTAGAAAGTGAAGCAACACTCCATTAACTTCACACAGTGAATTGAAGTGTTGGAACACACTGCTTGTCTTTCATAGAAACGCATTAGTGTTTCTTGTGAATGCTTGCAAGTAGCTTAAGGCACTTTCAAAGGAAAGTGATTTTCTCTGAAAGGACAGTATTTAGAAAGTGAGGCAACACTCCATTCACTTTGCCCAGTGAATTGAAGTGTTGGAACAGATTGCTTCTCTTTCAGAGAAATACATGTGAGTTTCTGGTGAATGCTTGAAAGTAGCTTAAAGCACTTTCAAAGGAAAGTGATTTTCTCTGAAAGGACATCATTTAGAAAGTGAAGCAACACTCCATTCACTTCGCACAGAGTTGAAGTGTTGGAACAGATTGCTTCTCTTTCAGAGAAAAGCATGTGAGTTTCTGTTGAATGCTTGTAAGTAGCTTAAGGCACTTTCAAAGGAAAGTGATATTCTCTGAAAGGACAGCATTTCGAAAGTGAAGCAATACTCCATTCCCTTCGTGCAGTGAATTGAAGTGTTGGAACACACTGCTTGTCTTTCATAGAAACGCATTAGTATTTCTTGTGAATGCTTGCAAGTAGCTAAAGGCACTTTCAAAGGAAAGTGATTTTCTCTGAAAGGACAGCATTTAGAAAGTGAAGCAACACAACATTCACTTCACACAGTGAATTGAAGTGTTGGAACAGACTGCTTCTCTTTCAGAGAAACGCATTGAGCTTCTTCCTAGCAAGTAGCTTAAGGCACTTTCAAAGGAAAGTGATTTTCTCTGAAAGGACAGCATTTAGAAAGTGAAGCAACAATCCATTCCCTTCGTGCAATGAATTGAAGTGTTGAAACAGACTGCTTCTCTTTCAGAGAAACGCATGTGAGTTTCTGTTGAATGCTTGTAAGTAGCATAAGGCACTTTCAAAGGAAAGTGATTTTCTCTGAAAGGACAGCATTTAGAAAGTGAGGCAACACTCCATTCACTTCACACAGTGAATTTAAGTGTTGGAACAGACTTCTTTCTTTTAGAGAAACGCATGTGTGTTTCTTCCTAATGCTTGCAAGTAGCTTAAGGCACTTTCAAAGGAAAGTGATTTTCTCTGAAAGGACAGCATTTAGAAAGTGAAGCAACACTCCATTCACTTTGCACAAAGAATTGAATTGTTGGAACACACTGCTTCTCTTTCAGAGAAACGCATTAGTGTTTCTTGTGAATGCTTGCAAGTAGCTAAAGGCACTTTCAAAGGAAAGTGATTTTCTCTGAAAGGACAGCATTTAGAAAGTGAAGCAACACTCCATTCACTTCGCACAGTGAATTGAAGTGTTCGAACAGACTGCTTATCTATCAGAGAAACGCATGTGATATTTTTGTGAATACTTGAAAGTAGTTTAAGGCACTTTCAAAGGAAAGTGATTTTCTCTGAAAGGACAGAATTTAGAAAGTGAAGCAACACTCCATTCACTTCACACAGTGAATTTAAGTATTGGAACAGACTGCTTTTCTTTCAGAGAAATGTATGTGAGTTTCTGTTGAATTCTTGTAAGTAGCTTAAGGCACTTTCAAAGGAAAGTGATTTTCTCTGAAAGGACAGCATTTAGAATGTTAAGCAACACTCCATTCACTTCACACAGTGAACTGAAGTGTTGGAACAGACTGCTTCTCTTTCAGAGAAACGCATGTGAGTTTCTGGTAAATGCTTGTAAGTAGCTTAAGGCACTTTCAAACAAAGTGGTTTTCTCAAAAGGACAGCATTTAGAAAGTGAAGCAACACTCCATTCACTTCGCACAGTGAATTGAAGTGTTGGAACAGACTGCTTCTCTTTCAGAGAAATGCATGTGAGTTTCTGTTGAATGGTTGTAAGTAGCTTAAGCACTTTCAAAGGAAAGTGATTTTTTCTGAAATGACAGCATTTAGAAAGTGAGGCAACACTCCATTAACTTCGCACAGTGAATTGAAGTGTTGGAACAGACTCCTTCTCTTTCAGAGAAACACTTGTGAGTTTCTTGTGAATGCTTGTAAGTAGATTAAGGCAGTTTCTAAGGAAAGTGATTTTCTCTAAAAGGACAGCATTTGGAAAGTGAAGCAACACTCCATTCACTACGCACAGTGAAATGAAGTGTTGGAACAGACTGCTTCTCTTTCAGAGAAATGCATGTGAGTTTCTGTTAAATGCTTGTAAGTAGCTTAAGGCACTTTCAAAGTAAAGTGATTTTCTCTGAAAGGACAGCATTTAGAAAGTGAAGCAACACTCCATTCACTTCGCACAGTGAATTGAAGTGTTGGAACAGACTGCTTCTCTTTCAGAGAAACGCAAGTGAGTTTCTTCCTAATGCTTGCAAGTAGCTTAAGGCACTTTCAAAGGAAAGTGATTTTCTCTGAAAGGACAGAATTTAGAAAGTGAAGCAACACTCCAATCACTTCGCACAGTGAATTGAAGTGTTGGAACAGACTGCTTCCCTTTCAGAGAAATGCATGTGAGTTTCTGTTGAATGCTTGTAAGTAGCTTAAGGCACTTTCAAAGTAAAGTGATTTTCTCTGAAAGGACAGCATTTAGAAAGTGAAGCAACACTCCATTCACTTCGCACAGTGAATTGAAGTGTTGGAACAGACTTCTTCTGTTTCAGAGAAACGCATGTGAATTTCTGTTGAATGCTTGTAAGTAGCTTAAGGCACTTTCAAAGGAAAGTGATTTTCTCTGAAAGGACAGCATTTAGAAAGTGAAGCAACACTCCATTCACTTCACACAGTGAATTGAAGTGTTGGAACAGAGTGATTCTCTTTCAGAGAAACGCATTGAGCTTCTTCCTAGCAAGTAGCTTAAGGCACTTTCAAAGGAAAGTGATTTTCTCTGAAAGGACAGCATTTAGAAAGTGAAGCAACCCTCCATTCACTTCGCACAGTGAATTGAAGTGTTGGAACACACTGCTTCTTTTTCAGAGAAATGCATGTGAGTTTCTGTTGAATGCTTGTAAGTAGCTCAAGGCTCTTTCAAAGGAAAGTGATTTTCTCTGAAAGGACAGCATTTAGAAAGTGAAGCAACACTCCATTCCCTTCGTGCAATGAATTGAAGTGTTGAAACAGACTGCTTCTCTTTCAGAGAAACGCATGTGAGTTTCTGTTGAATGCTTGTAAGTAGCTTAAGGCACTTTCAAAGGAAAGTGATTTTCTCTGAAAGGACAGCATTTAGAAAGTGAGGCAACACTCCATTCACTTCACACAGTGAATTTAAGTGTTGGAACAGACTTCTTTCTTTTAGAGAAACGCATGTGTGTTTCTTCCTAATGCTTGCAAGTAGCTTAAGGCACTTTCAAAGGAAAGTGATTTTCTCTGAAAGGACAGCATTTAGAAAGTGAAGCAACACTCCATTCACTTTGCACAAAGAATTGAAGTGTTGGAACACACTGCTTCTCTTTCAGAGAAACGCATTAGTGTTTCTTGTGAATGCTTGCAAGTAGCTAAAGGCACTTTCAAAGGAAAGTGATTTTCTCTGAAAGGACAGCATTTAGAAAGTGAAGCAACACTCCATTCACTTCGCACAGTGAATTGAAGTGTTCGAACAGACTGCTTATCTATCAGAGAAACGCATGTGATATTTTTGTGAATACTTGAAAGTAGTTTAAGGCACTTTCAAAGGAAAGTGATTTTCTCTGAAAGGACAGAATTTAGAAAGTGAAGCAACACTCCATTCACTTCACACAGTGAATTGAAGTATTGGAACAGACTGCTTTTCTTTCAGAGAAATGTATGTGAGTTTCTGTTGAATTCTTGTAAGTAGCTTAAGGCACTTTCAAAGGAAAGTGATTTTCTCTGAAAGGACAGCATTTAGAATGTTAAGCAACACTCCATTCACTTCACACAGTGAACTGAAGTGTTGGAACAGACTGCTTCTCTTTCAGAGAAACGCATGTGAGTTTCTGGTAAATGCTTGTAAGTAGCTTAAGGCACTTTCAAACAAAGTGGTTTTCTCAAAAGGACAGCATTTAGAAAGTGAAGCAACACTCCATTCACTTCGCACAGTGAATTGAAGTGTTGGAACAGACTGCTTCTCTTTCAGAGAAATGCATGTGAGTTTCTGTTGAATGGTTGTAAGTAGCTTAAGCACTTTCAAAGGAAAGTGATTTTTTCTGAAAGGACAGCATTTAGAAAGTGAGGCAACACTCCATTAACTTCGCACAGTGAATTGAAGTGTTGGAACAGACTCCTTCTCTTTCAGAGAAACACTTGTGAGTTTCTTGTGAATGCTTGTAAGTAGATTAAGGCAGTTTCTAAGGAAAGTGATTTTCTCTAAAAGGACAGCATTTGGAAAGTGAAGCAACACTCCATTCACTACGCACAGTGAAATGAAGTGTTGGAACAGACTGCTTCTCTTTCAGAGAAATGCATGTGAGTTTCTGTTAAATGCTTGTAAGTAGCTTAAGGCACTTTCAAAGTAAAGTGATTTTCTCTGAAAGGACAGCATTTAGAAAGTGAAGCAACACTCCATTCACTTCGCACAGTGAATTGAAGTGTTGGAACAGACTGCTTCTCTTTCAGAGAAACGCAAGTGAGTTTCTTCCTAATGCTTGCAAGTAGCTTAAGGCACTTTCAAAGGAAAGTGATTTTCTCTGAAAGGACAGAATTTAGAAAGTGAAGCAACACTCCAATCACTTCGCACAGTGAATTGAAGTGTTGGAACAGACTGCTTCCCTTTCAGAGAAATGCATGTGAGTTTCTGTTGAATGCTTGTAAGTAGCTTAAGGCACTTTCAAAGTAAAGTGATTTTCTCTGAAAGGACAGCATTTAGAAAGTGAAGCAACACTCCATTCACTTCGCACAGTGAATTGAAGTGTTGGAACAGACTTCTTCTGTTTCAGAGAAACGCATGTGAATTTCTGTTGAATGCTTGTAAGTAGCTTAAGGCACTTTCAAAGGAAAGTGATTTTCTCTGAAAGGACAGCATTTAGAAAGTGAAGCAACACTCCATTCACTTCACACAGTGAATTGAAGTGTTGGAACAGAGTGATTCTCTTTCAGAGAAACGCATTGAGCTTCTTCCTAGCAAGTAGCTAAAGGCACTTTCAAAGGAAAGTGATTTTCTCTGAAAGGACAGCATTTAGAAAGTGAAGCAACCCTCCATTCACTTCGCACAGTGAATTGAAGTGTTGGAACACACTGCTTCTTTTTCAGAGAAATGCATGTGAGTTTCTGTTGAATGCTTGTAAGTAGCTCAAGGCTCTTTCAAAGGAAAGTGATTTTCTCTGAAAGGACAGCATTTAGAAAGTGAAGCAACACTCCATTCCCTTCGTGCAATGAATTGAAGTGTTGAAACAGACTGCTTCTCTTTCAGAGAAACGCATGTGAGTTTCTGTTGAATGCTTGTAAGTAGCTTAAGGCACTTTCAAAGGAAAGTGATTTTCTCTGAAAGGACAGCATTTAGAAAGTGAGGCAACACTCCATTCACTTCGCACAGTGAATTTAAGTGTTGGAACAGACTTCTTTCTTTTAGAGAAACGCATGTGTGTTTCTTCCTAATGCTTGCAAGTAGCTTAAGGCACTTTCAAAGGAAAGTGATTTTCTCTGAAAGGACAGCATTTAGAAAGTGAAGCAACACTCCATTCACTTTGCACAAAGAATTGAAGTGTTGGAACACACTGCTTCTCTTTCAGAGAAACGCATTAGTGTTTCTTGTGAATACTTGAAAGTAGTTTAAGGCACTTTCAAAGGAAAGTGATTTTCTCTGAAAGGACAGAATTTAGAAAGTGAAGCAACACTCCATTCACTTCACACAGTGAATTGAAGTATTGGAACAGACTGCTTTTCTTTCAGAGAAATGTATGTGAGTTTCTGTTGAATTCTGGTAAGTAGCTTAAGGCACTTTCAAAGGAAAGTGATTTTCTCTGAAAGGACAGCATTTAGAATGTTAAGCAACACTCCATTCACTTCGCACAGTGAATTGAAGTTTTGGAAAATAAGGCTTCTCTTTCAGAGAAATGCATGTGAGTTTCTTGTGAATGCTTGAAAGTTTCTTAAGGCACTTTCAAAGGAAAGTGATTTTCTCTGAAAGGACAGCATTTAGAAAGTGAAGCAACACTCCATTCACTTCGCAAAGTGAAATGAAGTGTTGGAACAGACCGCTTCTCTTTCAGAGAAACGCATGTGAGTGTCTTCCTAATGCTTGTAAGTAGCTTAAGGCTCTTTCAAAGGAAAGTGATTTTCTCTGAAAGGACAGCATTTAGAAAGTGAAGCAACACTCCATTCACTTCGCACAGTGAATTGAAGTGTTGGAACAGACTGCTTCTCTTTCAGAGAAACGTATGTGAGTTTCTGGTGAATGCTTGTAAGTAGCTTAAGGCACTTTCAAACAAAGTGATTTTCTCTGAAAGGACAGCATTTAGAAAGTGAAGCAACACTCCATTCACTTCGCACAGTGAATTGATGTGTTGGAACAAACTGCTTCTCTTTCAGAGAAATGCATGTGAGTTTCTTCCTAATGCTTGTAAGTAGCTTAAGGAACTTTCAAAGGAGAGTGATTTTCTCTGAAAGGACAGCATTTAGAAAGTGAAGCAACACTCCATTCACTTCGCACAGTGAATTGATGTGTTGGAACAAACTGCTTCTCTTTCAGAGAAATGCATGTGAGTTTCTGTTGAATGCTTGTAAGTAGCTTAAGGCACTTTCAAAGTAAAGTGATTTTCTCTGAAAGGACAGCATTTAGAAAGTGAAGCACACTCCATTCACTTCGCACAGTGAATTGAAGTGTTGGAACAGACTGCTTCCCTTTCAGAGAAGCGCATGTGAGTTTCTTCCTAATGCTTGCAAGTAGCTTAAGGCACTTTCAAAGGAAAGTGACTTTCTCTGAAACGACAGCATTTAGAAAGTGAAGCAACACAACATTCACTTCACACAGTGAATTGAAGTGTTGGAACAGACTGCTTCTCTTTCAGAGAAATGCATGTGAGTTTCTGTTGAATGCTTGTAAGTAGCTAAAGGCACTTTCAAAGTAAAGTGATTTTCTCTGAAAGGACAGCATTTAGAAAGTGAAGCAACACTCCATTCACTTCGCACAGTGAATTGAAGTGTTGGAACAGACTATTTCTCTTTCAGAGAAATGCATGTGAGTTTCTGTTGAATGCTTGTAAGTAGCTTAAGGCACTTTCAAAGGAAAGTGACTTTCTCTGAAACGACAGCATTTAGAAAGTGAAGCAACACAACATTCACTTCACACAGTGAATTGAAGTGTTGGAACAGACTGCTTCTCTTTCAGAGAAACGCATTGAGCTTCTTCCTAGCAAGTAGCTTAAGGCACTTTCAAAGGAAAGTGATTTTCTCTGAAAGGACAGCATTTAGAAAGTGAAGCAACAATCCATTCCCTTCGTGCAATGAATTGAAGTGTTGAAACAGACTGCTTCTCTTTCAGAGAAACGCATGTGAGTTTCTGTTGAATGCTTGTAAGTAGCATAAGGCACTTTCAAAGGAAAGTGATTTTCTCTGAAAGGACAGCATTTAGAAAGTGAGGCAACACTCCATTCACTTCACACAGTGAATTTAAGTGTTGGAACAGACTTCTTTCTTTTAGAGAAACGCATGTGTGTTTCTTCCTAATGCTTGCAAGTAGCTTAAGGCACTTTCAAAGGAAAGTGATTTTCTCTGAAAGGACAGCATTTAGAAAGTGAAGCAACACTCCATTCACTTTGCACAAAGAATTGAAGTGTTGGAACACAATGCTTCTCTTTCAGAGAAACGCATTAGTGTTTCTTGTGAATGCTTGCAAGTAGCTAAAGGCACTTTCAAAGGAAAGTGATTTTCTCTGAAAGGACAGCATTTAGAAAGTGAAGCAACACTCCATTCACTTCGCACAGTGAATTGAAGTGTTCGAACAGACTGCTTATCTATCAGAGAAACGCATGTGATATTTTTGTGAATACTTGAAAGTAGTTTAAGGCACTTTCAAAGGAAAGTGATTTTCTCTGAAAGGACAGAATTTAGAAAGTGAAGCAACACTCCATTCACTTCACACAGTGAATTGAAGTATTGGAACAGACTGCTTTTCTTTCAGAGAAATGTATGTGAGTTTCTGTTGAATTCTTGTAAGTAGCTTAAGGCACTTTCAAAGGAAAGTGATTTTCTCTGAAAGGACAGCATTTAGAATGTTAAGCAACACTCCATTCACTTCACACAGTGAACTGAAGTGTTGGAACAGACTGCTTCTCTTTCAGAGAAACGCATGTGAGTTTCTGGTAAATGCTTGTAAGTAGCTTAAGGCACTTTCAAACAAAGTGGTTTTCTCAAAAGGACAGCATTTAGAAAGTGAAGCAACACTCCATTCACTTCGCACAGTGAATTGAAGTGTTGGAACAGACTGCTTCTCTTTCAGAGAAATGCATGTGAGTTTCTGTTGAATGGTTGTAAGTAGCTTAAGCACTTTCAAAGGAAAGTGATTTTTTCTGAAAGGACAGCATTTAGAAAGTGAGGCAACACTCCATTAACTTCGCACAGTGAATTGAAGTGTTGGAACAGACTCCTTCTCTTTCAGAGAAACACTTGTGAGTTTCTTGTGAATGCTTGTAAGTAGATTAAGGCAGTTTCTAAGGAAAGTGATTTTCTCTAAAAGGACAGCATTTGGAAAGTGAAGCAACACTCCATTCACTACGCACAGTGAAATGAAGTGTTGGAACAGACTGCTTCTCTTTCAGAGAAATGCATGTGAGTTTCTGTTAAATGCTTGTAAGTAGCTTAAGGCACTTTCAAAGTAAAGTGATTTTCTCTGAAAGGCCAGCATTTAGAAAGTGAAGCAACACTCCATTCACTTCGCACAGTGAATTGAAGTGTTGGAACAGACTGCTTCTCTTTCAGAGAAACGCAAGTGAGTTTCTTCCTAATGCTTGCAAGTAGCTTAAGGCACTTTCAAAGGAAAGTGATTTTCTCTGAAAGGACAGAATTTAGAAAGTGAAGCAACACTCCAATCACTTCGCACAGTGAATTGAAGTGTTGGAACAGACTGCTTCCCTTTCAGAGAAATGCATGTGAGTTTCTGTTGAATGCTTGTAAGTAGCTTAAGGCACTTTCAAAGTAAAGTGATTTTCTCTGAAAGGACAGCATTTAGAAAGTGAAGCAACACTCCATTCACTTCGCACAGTGAATTGAAGTGTTGGAACAGACTTCTTCTGTTTCAGAGAAACGCATGTGAATTTCTGTTGAATGCTTGTAAGTAGCTTAAGGCACTTTAAAAGGAAAGTGATTTTCTCTGAAAGGACAGCATTTAGAAAGTGAAGCAACACTCCATTCACTTCACACAGTGAATTGAAGTGTTGGAACAGAGTGATTCTCTTTCAGAGAAACGCATTGAGCTTCTTCCTAGCAAGTAGCTTAAGGCACTTTCAAAGGAAAGTGATTTTCTCTGAAAGGACAGCATTTAGAAAGTGAAGCAACCCTCCATTCACTTCGCACAGTGAATTGAAGTGTTGGAACACACTGCTTCTTTTTCAGAGAAATGCATGTGAGTTTCTGTTGAATGCTTGTAAGTAGCTCAAGGCTCTTTCAAAGGAAAGTGATTTTCTCTGAAAGGACAGCATTTAGAAAGTGAAGCAACACTCCATTCCCTTCGTGCAATGAATTGAAGTGTTGAAACAGACTGCTTCTCTTTCAGAGAAACGCATGTGAGTTTCTGTTGAATGCTTGTAAGTAGCTTAAGGCACTTTCAAAGGAAAGTGATTTTCTCTGAAAGGACAGCATTTAGAAAGTGAGGCAACACTCCATTCACTTCGCACAGTGAATTTAAGTGTTGGAACAGACTTCTTTCTTTTAGAGAAACGCATGTGTGTTTCTTCCTAATGCTTGCAAGTAGCTTAAGGCACTTTCAAAGGAAAGTGATTTTCTCTGAAAGGACAGCATTTAGAAAGTGAAGCAACACTCCATTCACTTTGCACAAAGAATTGAAGTGTTGGAACACACTGCTTCTCTTTCAGAGAAACGCATTAGTGTTTCTTGTGAATACTTGAAAGTAGTTTAAGGCACTTTCAAAGGAAAGTGATTTTCTCTGAAAGGACAGAATTTAGAAAGTGAAGCAACACTCCATTCACTTCACACAGTGAATTGAAGTATTGGAACAGACTGCTTTTCTTTCAGAGAAATGTATGTGAGTTTCTGTTGAATTCTGGTAAGTAGCTTAAGGCACTTTCAAAGGAAAGTGATTTTCTCTGAAAGGACAGCATTTAGAATGTTAAGCAACACTCCATTCACTTCGCACAGTGAATTGAAGTTTTGGAAAATAAGGCTTCTCTTTCAGAGAAATGCATGTGAGTTTCTTGTGAATGCTTGAAAGTTTCTTAAGGCACTTTCAAAGGAAAGTGATTTTCTCTGAAAGGACAGCATTTAGAAAGTGAAGCAACACTCCATTCACTTCGCAAAGTGAAATGAAGTGTTGGAACAGACCGCTTCTCTTTCAGAGAAACGCATGTGAGTGTCTTCCTAATGCTTGTAAGTAGCTTAAGGCTCTTTCAAAGGAAAGTGATTTTCTCTGAAAGGACAGCATTTAGAAAGTGAAGCAACACTCCATTCACTTCGCACAGTGAATTGAAGTGTTGGAACAGACTGCTTCTCTTTCAGAGAAACGTATGTGAGTTTCTGGTGAATGCTTGTAAGTAGCTTAAGGCACTTTCAAACAAAGTGATTTTCCCTGAAAGGACAGCATTTAGAAAGTGAAGCAACACTCCATTCACTTCGCACAGTGAATTGATGTGTTGGAACAAACTGCTTCTCTTTCAGAGAAATGCATGTGAGTTTCTTCCTAATGCTTGTAAGTAGCTTAAGGAACTTTCAAAGGAGAGTGATTTTCTCTGAAAGGACAGCATTTAGAAAGTGAAGCAACACTCCATTCACTTCGCACAGTGAATTGATGTGTTGGAACAAACTGCTTCTCTTTCAGAGAAATGCATGTGAGTTTCTGTTGAATGCTTGTAAGTAGCTTAAGGCACTTTCAAAGTAAAGTGATTTTCTCTGAAAGGACAGCATTTAGAAAGTGAAGCAACACTCCATTCACTTCGCACAGTGAATTGAAGTGTTGGAACAGACTGCTTCCCTTTCAGAGAAGCGCATGTGAGTTTCTTCCTAATGCTTGCAAGTAGCTTAAGGCACTTTCAAAGGAAAGTGATTTTCTCTGAAAGGACAGCATTTAGAAAGTGAGGCAACACTCCATTCACTTTGCCCAGTGAATTGAAGTGTTGGAACAGATTGCTTCTCTTTCAGAGAAATACATGTGAGTTTCTGGTGAATGCTTGAAAGTAGCTTAAAGCACTTTCAAAGGAAAGTGATTTTCTCTGAAAGGACATCATTTAGAAAGTGAAGCAACACACCATTCACTTCGCACAGAGTTGAAGTGTTGGAACAGATTGCTTCTCTTTCAGAGAAATGCATGTGAGTTTCTGTTGAATGCTTGTAAGTAGCTTAAGGCACTTTCAAAGGAAAGTGATTTTCTCTGAAAGGACAGCATTTCGAAAGTGAAGCAACACTCCATTCCCTTCGTGCAGTGAATTGAAGTGTTGAAACAGACTGCTTCTCTTTCAGAGAAACGCATGTGAGTTTCTGTTGAATGCTTGTAAGTAGCATAAGGCACTTTCAAAGGAAAGTGATTTTCTCTGAAAGGACAGCATTTAGAAAGTGAGGCAACACTCCATTCACTTCACACAGTGAATTTAAGTGTTGGAACAGACTTCTTTCTTTTAGAGAAACGCATGTGTGTTTCTTCCTAATGCTTGCAAGTAGCTTAAGGCACTTTCAAAGGAAAGTGATTTTCTCTGAAAGGACAGCATTTAGAAAGTGAAGCAACACTCCATTCACTTTGCACAAAGAATTGAAGTGTTGGAACACAATGCTTCTCTTTCAGAGAAACGCATTAGTGTTTCTTGTGAATGCTTGCAAGTAGCTAAAGGCACTTTCAAAGGAAAGTGATTTTCTCTGAAAGGACAGCATTTAGAAAGTGAAGCAACACTCCATTCACTTCGCACAGTGAATTGAAGTGTTCGAACAGACTGCTTATCTATCAGAGAAACGCATGTGATATTTTTGTGAATACTTGAAAGTAGTTTAAGGCACTTTCAAAGGAAAGTGATTTTCTCTGAAAGGACAGAATTTAGAAAGTGAAGCAACACTCCATTCACTTCACACAGTGAATTGAAGTATTGGAACAGACTGCTTTTCTTTCAGAGAAATGTATGTGAGTTTCTGTTGAATTCTTGTAAGTAGCTTAAGGCACTTTCAAAGGAAAGTGATTTTCTCTGAAAGGACAGCATTTAGAATGTTAAGCAACACTCCATTCACTTCACACAGTGAACTGAAGTGTTGGAACAGACTGCTTCTCTTTCAGAGAAACGCATGTGAGTTTCTGGTAAATGCTTGTAAGTAGCTTAAGGCACTTTCAAACAAAGTGGTTTTCTCAAAAGGACAGCATTTAGAAAGTGAAGCAACACTCCATTCACTTCGCACAGTGAATTGAAGTGTTGGAACAGACTGCTTCTCTTTCAGAGAAATGCATGTGAGTTTCTGTTGAATGGTTGTAAGTAGCTTAAGCACTTTCAAAGGAAAGTGATTTTTTCTGAAAGGACAGCATTTAGAAAGTGAGGCAACACTCCATTAACTTCGCACAGTGAATTGAAGTGTTGGAACAGACTCCTTCTCTTTCAGAGAAACACTTGTGAGTTTCTTGTGAATGCTTGTAAGTAGATTAAGGCAGTTTCTAAGGAAAGTGATTTTCTCTAAAAGGACAGCATTTGGAAAGTGAAGCAACACTCCATTCACTACGCACAGTGTAATGAAGTGTTGGAACAGACTGCTTCTCTTTCAGAGAAATGCATGTGAGTTTCTGTTAAATGCTTGTAAGTAGCTTAAGGCACTTTCAAAGTAAAGTGATTTTCTCTGAAAGGACAGCATTTAGAAAGTGAAGCAACACTCCATTCACTTCGCACAGTGAATTGAAGTGTTGGAACAGACTGCTTCTCTTTCAGAGAAACGCAAGTGAGTTTCTTCCTAATGCTTGCAAGTAGCTTAAGGCACTTTCAAAGGAAAGTGATTTTCTCTGAAAGGACAGAATTTAGAAAGTGAAGCAACACTCCAATCACTTCGCACAGTGAATTGAAGTGTTGGAACAGACTGCTTCCCTTTCAGAGAAATGCATGTGAGTTTCTGTTGAATGCTTGTAAGTAGCTTAAGGCACTTTCAAAGTAAAGTGATTTTCTCTGAAAGGACAGCATTTAGAAAGTGAAGCAACACTCCATTCACTTCGCACAGTGAATTGAAGTGTTGGAACAGACTTCTTCTGTTTCAGAGAAACGCATGTGAATTTCTGTTGAATGCTTGTAAGTAGCTTAAGGCACTTTAAAAGGAAAGTGATTTTCTCTGAAAGGACAGCATTTAGAAAGTGAAGCAACACTCCATTCACTTCACACAGTGAATTGAAGTGTTGGAACAGAGTGATTCTCTTTCAGAGAAACGCATTGAGCTTCTTCCTAGCAAGTAGCTTAAGGCACTTTCAAAGGAAAGTGATTTTCTCTGAAAGGACAGCATTTAGAAAGTGAAGCAACCCTCCATTCACTTCGCACAGTGAATTGAAGTGTTGGAACACACTGCTTCTTTTTCAGAGAAATGCATGTGAGTTTCTGTTGAATGCTTGTAAGTAGCTCAAGGCTCTTTCAAAGGAAAGTGATTTTCTCTGAAAGGACAGCATTTAGAAAGTGAAGCAACACTCCATTCCCTTCGTGCAATGAATTGAAGTGTTGAAACAGACTGCTTCTCTTTCAGAGAAACGCATGTGAGTTTCTGTTGAATGCTTGTAAGTAGCTTAAGGCACTTTCAAAGGAAAGTGATTTTCTCTGAAAGGACAGCATTTAGAAAGTGAGGCAACACTCCATTCACTTCGCACAGTGAATTTAAGTGTTGGAACAGACTTCTTTCTTTTAGAGAAACGCATGTGTGTTTCTTCCTAATGCTTGCAAGTAGCTTAAGGCACTTTCAAAGGAAAGTGATTTTCTCTGAAAGGACAGCATTTAGAAAGTGAAGCAACACTCCATTCACTTTGCACAAAGAATTGAAGTGTTGGAACACACTGCTTCTCTTTCAGAGAAACGCATTAGTGTTTCTTGTGAATACTTGAAAGTAGTTTAAGGCACTTTCAAAGGAAAGTGATTTTCTCTGAAAGGACAGAATTTAGAAAGTGAAGCAACACTCCATTCACTTCACACAGTGAATTGAAGTATTGAAACAGACTGCTTTTCTTTCAGAGAAATGTATGTGAGTTTCTGTTGAATTCTGGTAAGTAGCTTAAGGCACTTTCAAAGGAAAGTGATTTTCTCTGAAAGGACAGCATTTAGAATGTTAAGCAACACTCCATTCACTTCGCACAGTGAATTGAAGTTTTGGAAAATAAGGCTTCTCTTTCAGAGAAATGCATGTGAGTTTCTTGTGAATGCTTGAAAGTTTCTTAAGGCACTTTCAAAGGAAAGTGATTTTCTCTGAAAGGACAGCATTTAGAAAGTGAAGCAACACTCCATTCACTTCGCAAAGTGAAATGAAGTGTTGGAACAGACCGCTTCTCTTTCAGAGAAACGCATGTGAGTGTCTTCCTAATGCTTGTAAGTAGCTTAAGGCTCTTTCAAAGGAAAGTGATTTTCTCTGAAAGGACAGCATTTAGAAAGTGAAGCAACACTCCATTCACTTCGCACAGTGAATTGAAGTGTTGGAACAGACTGCTTCTCTTTCAGAGAAACGTATGTGAGTTTCTGGTGAATGCTTGTAAGTAGCTTAAGGCACTTTCAAACAAAGTGATTTTCTCTGAAAGGACAGCATTTAGAAAGTGAAGCAACACTCCATTCACTTCGCACAGTGAATTGATGTGTTGGAACAAACTGCTTCTCTTTCAGAGAAATGCATGTGAGTTTCTTCCTAATGCTTGTAAGTAGCTTAAGGAACTTTCAAAGGAGAGTGATTTTCTCTGAAAGGACAGCATTTAGAAAGTGAAGCAACACTCCATTCACTTCGCACAGTGAATTGATGTGTTGGAACAAACTGCTTCTCTTTCAGAGAAATGCATGTGAGTTTCTGTTGAATGCTTGTAAGTAGCTTAAGGCACTTTCAAAGTAAAGTGATTTTCTCTGAAAGGACAGCATTTAGAAAGTGAAGCAACACTCCATTCACTTCGCACAGTGAATTGAAGTGTTGGAACAGACTGCTTCCCTTTCAGAGAAGCGCATGTGAGTTTCTTCCTAATGCTTGCAAGTAGCTTAAGGCACTTTCAAAGGAAAGTGATTTTCTCTGAAAGGACAGCATTTAGAAAGTGAGGCAACACTCCATTCACTTTGCCCAGTGAATTGAAGTGTTGGAACAGATTGCTTCTCTTTCAGAGAAATACATGTGAGTTTCTGGTGAATGCTTGAAAGTAGCTTAAAGCACTTTCAAAGGAAAGTGATTTTCTCTGAAAGGACATCATTTAGAAAGTGAAGCAACACACCATTCACTTCGCACAGAGTTGAAGTGTTGGAACAGATTGCTTCTCTTTCAGAGAAATGCATGTGAGTTTCTGTTGAATGCTTGTAAGTAGCTTAAGGCACTTTCAAAGGAAAGTGATTTTCTCTGAAAGGACAGCATTTCGAAAGTGAAGCAACACTCCATTCCCTTCGTGCAGTGAATTGAAGTGTTGGAACACACTGCTTGTCTTTCATAGAAACGCATTAGTATTTCTTGTGAATGCTTGCAAGTAGCTTAAGGCACTTTCAAATGAAAGTGATTTTCTCTGAAAGGACAGCATTTAGAAAGTGAAGCAACACTCCATTCACTTCGCACAGTGAATTGAAGTGTTGGAACAGAATGCTTCTCTTTCAGAGAAACGCATGTGAGTTTCTTCCTAATGCTTGCAATTTGCTTAAGGCACTTTCAAAGGAAAGTGATTTTCTCTGAAAGGACAGTATTTCGAAAGTGAGGCAACACTCCACTCACTTTGCACAGTGAATTGAAGTGTTGGAAGAGATGGCTTCTCTTTCAGAGAAATGCATGTGAATTTCGTGTGAATGCTTGAAAGTTGCTTAAGGCACTTTCAAACAAAAGTGATTTTCTCTGAAAGGACAGCATTTAGAAAGTGAAGCAACACTCCATTCACTTCGCACAGTGAATTGAAGTGTTGGAACAGACTGCTTCTATTTCAGAGAAACGCATGTGTGCTTCCTGTGAATGCTTGAAAGTAGCTTAAGGCACTTTCAAAGGAAAGTGATTTTCTCTTGAAGGAGAGCATTTAGAAAGTGAAGTAACATTCCATTCACTTCGCACAGTGAATTGAAGTGTTGGAACAGACTGCTTCTCTTTCAGAGAAATGCATATGAGTTTCTGTTGAATGCTTGTAAGTAGCTCAAGGCTCTTTCAAAGGAAAGTGATTTTCTCTGAAAGGACAGCATTTAGAAAGTAAAGCAACACTCCATTCCCTTCGTGCAATGAATTGAAGTGTTGGAACAGACTGCTTCTCTTTCAGAGAAACGCATGTGAGTTTCTGTTGAATGCTTGTTAATAGCTTAAGGCACTTTCAAAGTAAAGTGATTTTCTCTGAAAGGACAGCATTTAGAAAGTGAAGCAACACTCCATTCACTTCGCACAGTGAATTGAAGTGTTGGAACAGACTGCTTCTCTTTCAGAGAAATGCATGTGAGTTTCTGTTGAATGCTTGTAAGTAGCTTAAGCACTTTCAAAGGAAAGTGATTTTCTCTGAAAGGACAGCATTTAGAAAGTGAGGCAACACTCCATTAACTTCGCAGAGTGAATTGAAGTGTTGGAACAGACTCCTTCTCTTTCAGAGAAACACATGTGAGTTTCTTGTGAATGCTTGTAAGTAGATTAAGGCAGTTTCTAAGGAAAGTGATTTTCTCTAAAAGGACAGCATTTGGAAAGTGAAGCAACACTCCATTCACTACGCACAGTGAAATGAAGTGTTGGAACAGACTGCTTCTCTTTCAGAGAAATGCATGTGAGTTTCTGTTGAATGATTGTAAGTAGCTTAAGGCACTTTCAAAGTAAAGTGATTTTCTCTGAAAGGACAGCATTTAGAAAGTGAAGCACCACTCCATTCACTTCGCACAGTGAATTGAAGTGTTGGAACAGACTGCTTCTCTTTCAGAGAAACGCAAGTGAGTTTCTTCCTAATGCTTGCAAATAGCTTAAGGCACTTTCAAAGGAAAGTGATTTTCTCTGAAAGGACAGCATTTAGAAAGTGAAGCAACACTTAATTCCCTTCGTGCAGTGAATTGAAGTGTTGGAACAGAGTGCTTCTCTTTCATTTAAACGCATTAGTGTTTCTTGTGAATGCTTGCAATTTGCTTAAGGCACTTTCAAAGGAAAGTGATTTTCTCTGAAAGGACAGCATTTAGAAAGTGAAGCAACACTCCATTCACTTTGCACAAAGAATTGAAGTGTTGGAACACACTGCTTCTCTTTCAGAGAAACGCATTAGTGTTTCTTGTGAATACTTGAAAGTAGTTTAAGGCACTTTCAAAGGAAAGTGATTTTCTCTGAAAGGACAGAATTTAGAAAGTGAAGCAACACTCCATTCACTTCACACAGTGAATTGAAGTATTGGACCAGACTGCTTTACTTTCAGAGAAATGTATGTGAGTTTCTGTTGAATTCTTGTAAGTAGCTTAAGGCACTTTCAAAGGAAAGTGATTTTCTCTGAAAGGACAGCATTTAGAATGTTAAGCAACACTCCATTCACTTCGCACAGTGAATTGAAGTTTTGGAAAATAAGGCTTCTCTTTCAGAGAAATGCATATGAGTTTCTTGTGAATGCTTGAAAGTTTCTTAAGGCACTTTCAAAGGAAAGTGATTTTCTCTGAAAGGACAGCATTTAGAAAGTGAAGCAACACTCCATTCACTTCGCAAAGTGAAATGAAGTGTTGGAACAGACCGCTTCTCTTTCAGAGAAACGCATGTGAGTGTCTTCCTAATGCTTGTAAGTAGCTTAAGGCTCTTTCAAAGGAAAGTGATTTTCTCTGAAAGGACAGCATTTAGAAAGTGAAGCAACACTCCATTCACTTTGCACAGTGAATTGAAGTGTTGGAACAGACTGCTTCTCTTTCAGAGAAACGTATGTGAGTTTCTGGTGAATGCTTGTAAGTAGCTTAAGGCACTTTCAAACAAAGTGATTTTCTCTGAAAGGACAGCATTTCGAAAGTGAAGCAACACTCCATTCACTTCGCACAGTGAATTGATGTGTTGGAACAAACTGCTTCTCTTTCAGAGAAATGCATGTGAGTTTCTTCCTAATGCTTGTAAGTAGCTTAAGGAACTTTCAAAGGAGAGTGATTTTCTCTGAAAGGACAGCATTTAGAAAGTGAAGCAACACTCCATTCACTTCGCACAGTGAATTGATGTGTTGGAACAAACTGCTTCTCTTTCAGAGAAATGCATGTGAGTTTCTGTTGAATGCTTGTAAGTAGCTTAAGGCACTTTCAAAGTAAAGTGATTTTCTCTGAAAGGACAGCATTTAGAAAGTGAAGCAACACTCCATTCACTTCGCACAGTGAATTGAAGTGTTGGAACAGACTGCTTCCCTTTCAGAGAAACGCATGTGAGTTTCTTCCTAATGTTTGCAAGTAGCTTAAGGCACTTTCAAAGGAAAGTGATTTTCTCTGAAAGGACAGCATTTAGAAAGTGAGGCAACACTCCATTCACTTTGCCCAGTGAATTGAAGTGTTGGAACAGATTGCTTCTCTTTCAGAGAAATACATGTGAGTTTCTGGTGAATGCTTGAAAGTAGCTTAAAGCACTTTCAAAGGAAAGTGATTTTCTCTGAAAGGACATCATTTAGAAAGTGAAGCAACACACCATTCACTTCGCACAGAGTTGAAGTGTTGGAACAGATTGCTTCTCTTTCAGAGAAATGCATGTGAGTTTCTGTTGAATGCTTGTAAGTAGCTTAAGGCACTTTCAAAGGAAAGTGATTTTCTCTGAAAGGACAGCATTTCGAAAGTGAAGCAACACTCCATTCCCTTCGTGCAGTGAATTGAAGTGTTGGAACACACTGCTTGTCTTTCATAGAAACGCATTAGTATTTCTTGTGAATGCTTGCAAGTAGCTTAAGGCACTTTCAAATGAAAGTGATTTTCTCTGAAAGGACAGCATTTAGAAAGTGAAGCAACACTCCATTCACTTCGCACAGTGAATTGAAGTGTTGGAACAGAATGCTTCTCTTTCAGAGAAACGCATGTGAGTTTCTTCCTAATGCTTGCAATTTGCTTAAGGCACTTTCAAAGGAAAGTGATTTTCTCTGAAAGGACAGTATTTCGAAAGTGAGGCAACACTCCACTCACTTTGCACAGTGAATTGAAGTGTTGGAAGAGATGGCTTCTCTTTCAGAGAAATGCATGTGAATTTCGTGTGAATGCTTGAAAGTTGCTTAAGGCACTTTCAAACAAAAGTGATTTTCTCTGAAAGGACAGCATTTAGAAAGTGAAGCAACACTCCATTCACTTCGCACAGTGAATTGAAGTGTTGGAACAGACTGCTTCTATTTCAGAGAAACGCATGTGTGCTTCCTGTGAATGCTTGAAAGTAGCTTAAGGCACTTTCAAAGGAAAGTGATTTTCTCTTGAAGGAGAGCATTTAGAAAGTGAAGTAACATTCCATTCACTTCGCACAGTGAATTGAAGTGTTGGAACAGACTGCTTCTATTTCAGAGAAATGCATATGAGTTTCTGTTGAATGCTTGTAAGTAGCTCAAGGCTCTTTCAAAGGAAAGTGATTTTCTCTGAAAGGACAGCATTTAGAAAGTAAAGCAACACTCCATTCCCTTCGTGCAATGAATTGAAGTGTTGGAACAGACTGCTTCTCTTTCAGAGAAACGCATGTGAGTTTCTGTTGAATGCTTGTTAGTAGCTTAAGGCACTTTCAAAGTAAAGTGATTTTCTCTGAAAGGACAGCATTTAGAAAGTGAAGCAACACTCCATTCACTTCGCACAGTGAATTGAAGTGTTGGAACAGACTGCTTCTCTTTCAGAGAAATGCATGTGAGTTTCTGTTGAATGCTTGTAAGTAGCTTAAGCACTTTCAAAGGAAAGTGATTTTCTCTGAAAGGACAGCATTTAGAAAGTGAGGCAACACTCCATTAACTTCGCACAGTGAATTGAAGTGTTGGAACAGACTCCTTCTCTTTCAGAGAAACACATGTGAGTTTCTTGTGAATGCTTGTAAGTAGATTAAGGCAGTTTCTAAGGAAAGTGATTTTCTCTAAAAGGACAGCATTTGGAAAGTGAAGCAACACTCCATTCACTACGCACAGTGAAATGAAGTGTTGGAACAGACTGCTTCTCTTTCAGAGAAATGCATGTGAGTTTCTGTTGAATGATTGTAAGTAGTTTAAGGCACTTTCAAAGTAAAGTGATTTTCTCTGAAAGGACAGCATTTAGAAAGTGAAGCACCACTCCATTCACTTCGCACAGTGAATTGAAGTGTTGGAACAGACTGCTTCTCTTTCAGAGAAACGCAAGTGAGTTTCTTCCTAATGCTTGCAAATAGCTTAAGGCACTTTCAAAGGAAAGTGATTTTCTCTGAAAGGACAGCATTTAGAAAGTGAAGCAACACTTAATTCCCTTCGTGCAGTGAATTGAAGTGTTGGAACAGAGTGCTTCTCTTTCATTTAAACGCATTAGTGTTTCTTGTGAATGCTTGCAATTTGCTTAAGGCACTTTCAAAGGAAAGTGATTTTCTCTGAAAGGACAGCATTTAGAAAGTGAAGCAACACTCCATTCACTTTGCACAGTGAATTGAAGTGTTGGAACAGACAGCTTATTTTTCAGAGAAACGCATGTGAGTTTCTGGTGAATGCTTGTAAGTAGCTTAAGGCACTTTCAAAGGAACGTGATTTTCACTGAAAGGACAGCATTTAGAAAGTGAAGCAACACTCCATTCACTTTGCCCAGTGAATTGAAGTGTTGGAACAGATTGCTTCTCTTTCAGAGAAACACATGTTAGTTTCTGGTGAATGCTTGTAAGTAGCTTAAGGCAATTTCAAAGGAACGTGATTTTCACTGAAAGGACAGCATTTAGAAAGTGAAGCAACACTCCATTCACTTCGCACACTGAATTGAAGTGTTGGAAGACATGGCTTCTCTTTCAGAGAAATGCATGTGAATTTCTTGTGAATGCTTGAAAGTTGCTTAAGGCACTTTCAAACAAAAGTGATTTTTTCTGAAAGGACAGGATTTAAAAAGTGAAGCAACACTCCATTCTCTTCGCACAGTGAATTGAAGTGTTGGAACAGACTGCTTCTATTTCAGAGAAACGCATGTGTGTTTCATGTGAATGCTTGAAAGTAGCTTAAGGCACTTTCAAAGGAAAGTGATTTTCTCTTGAAGGAGAGCATTTAGAAAGTGAAGTAACATTCCATTCACTTCGCACAGTGAATTGAAGTGTTGGAACAAACTGCTTCTCTTTCAGAGAAATGCATATGAGTTTCTGTTGAATGCTTGTAAGTAGCTCAAGGCTCTTTCAAAGGAAAGTGATTTTCTCTGAAAGGACAGCATATTGAAAGTGAAGTAACATTCCATTCACTTCGCACAGTGAATTGAAGTGTTGGAACAGACTGCTTCTCTTTCAGAGAAATGCATGTGAGTTTCTGTTGAATGCTTGTAAGTAGCTCAAGGCTCTTTCAAAGGAAAGTGATTTTCTCGGAAAGGACAGCATTTAGAAAGTAAAGCAACACTCCATTCCTTTCTTGCAATGAATTGAAGTGTTGGAACAGACTGCTTCTCTTTCATAGAAGCGCATTAGTGTTTCTTGTGAATGCTTTCAAGTAGCTTAAGGCACTTTCAAAGGAAAGTGATTTTCTCTGAAAGGACAGCATTTAGAAAGTGAAGCAACACTCCATTCACTTCGCACAGTGAATTGAAGTGTTGGAACAGACTGCTTCTCTTTCAGAGAAACGCATGTGAGTTTCTGGTGAATGCTTGTAAGTAGCTTAAGGCACTTTCAAACAAAGTGATTTTCTCTGAAAGGACAGCATTTAGAAAGTGAAGCAACACTTCATTCACTTCGCACAGTGAATTAATGTGTTGGAACAAACTGCTTCTCTTTCAGAGAAATGCATGTGAGTTTCTGTTGAATGCTTGTAAGTAGCTTAAGGCACTTTCAAAGGAAAGTGATTTTCTCTGAAAGGACAGCATTTAGAAAGTGAAGCAACACTCCATTCACTTCGCACAGTGAATTGAAGTGTTGGAACAGACTGCTTCTATTTCAGAGAAACGCATGTGTGCTTCCTGTGAATGCTTGAAAGTAGCTTAAGGCACTTTCAAAGGAAAGTGATTTTCTCTTGAAGGAGAGCATTTAGAAAGTGAAGTAACATTCCATTCACTTCGCACAGTGAATTGAAGTGTTGGAACAGACTGCTTCTATTTCAGAGAAATGCATATGAGTTTCTGTTGAATGCTTGTAAGTAGCTCAAGGCTCTTTCAAAGGAAAGTGATTTTCTCTGAAAGGACAGCATTTAGAAAGTAAAGCAACACTCCATTCCCTTCGTGCAATGAATTGAAGTGTTGGAACAGACTGCTTCTCTTTCAGAGAAACGCATGTGAGTTTCTGTTGAATGCTTGTTAGTAGCTTAAGGCACTTTCAAAGTAAAGTGATTTTCTCTGAAAGGACAGCATTTAGAAAGTGAAGCAACACTCCATTCACTTCGCACAGTGAATTGAAGTGTTGGAACAGACTGCTTCTCTTTCAGAGAAATGCATGTGAGTTTCTGTTGAATGCTTGTAAGTAGCTTAAGCACTTTCAAAGGAAAGTGATTTTCTCTGAAAGGACAGCATTTAGAAAGTGAGGCAACACTCCATTAAATTCGCACAGTGAATTGAAGTGTTGGAACAGACTCCTTCTCTTTCAGAGAAACACATGTGAGTTTCTTGTGAATGCTTGTAAGTAGATTAAGGCAGTTTCTAAGGAAAGTGATTTTCTCTAAAAGGACAGCATTTGGAAAGTGAAGCAACACTCCATTCACTACGCACAGTGAAATGAAGTGTTGGAACAGACTGCTTCTCTTTCAGAGAAATGCATGTGAGTTTCTGTTGAATGATTGTAAGTAGTTTAAGGCACTTTCAAAGTAAAGTGATTTTCTCTGAAAGGACAGCATTTAGAAAGTGAAGCACCACTCCATTCACTTCGCACAGTGAATTGAAGTGTTGGAACAGACTGCTTCTCTTTCAGAGAAACGCAAGTGAGTTTCTTCCTAATGCTTGCAAATAGCTTAAGGCACTTTCAAAGGAAAGTGATTTTCTCTGAAAGGACAGCATTTAGAAAGTGAAGCAACACTTAATTCCCTTCGTGCAGTGAATTGAAGTGTTGGAACAGAGTGCTTCTCTTTCATTTAAACGCATTAGTGTTTCTTGTGAATGCTTGCAATTTGCTTAAGGCACTTTCAAAGGAAAGTGATTTTCTCTGAAAGGACAGCATTTAGAAAGTGAAGCAACACTCCATTCACTTTGCACAGTGAATTGAAGTGTTGGAACAGACAGCTTATTTTTCAGAGAAACGCATGTGAGTTTCTGGTGAATGCTTGTAAGTAGCTTAAGGCACTTTCAAAGGAACGTGATTTTCACTGAAAGGACAGCATTTAGAAAGTGAAGCAACACTCCATTCACTTTGCCCAGTGAATTGAAGTGTTGGAACAGATTGCTTCTCTTTCAGAGAAACACATGTTAGTTTCTGGTGAATGCTTGTAAGTAGCTTAAGGCAATTTCAAAGGAACGTGATTTTCACTGAAAGGACAGCATTTAGAAAGTGAAGCAACACTCCATTCACTTCGCACACTGAATTGAAGTGTTGGAAGACATGGCTTCTCTTTCAGAGAAATGCATGTGAATTTCTTGTGAATGCTTGAAAGTTGCTTAAGGCACTTTCAAACAAAAGTGATTTTTTCTGAAAGGACAGGATTTAGAAAGTGAAGCAACACTCCATTCTCTTCGCACAGTGAATTGAAGTGTTGGAACAGACTGCTTCTATTTCAGAGAAACGCATGTGTGTTTCATGTGAATGCTTGAAAGTAGCTTAAGGCACTTTCAAAGGAAAGTGATTTTCTCTTGAAGGAGAGCATTTAGAAAGTGAAGTAACATTCCATTCACTTCGCACAGTGAATTGAAGTGTTGGAACAGACTGCTTCTCTTTCAGAGAAATGCATATGAGTTTCTGTTGAATGCTTGTAAGTAGCTCAAGGCTCTTTCAAAGGAAAGTGATTTTCTCTGAAAGGACAGCATATTGAAAGTGAAGTAACATTCCATTCACTTCGCACAGTGAATTGAAGTGTTGGAACAGACTGCTTCTCTTTCAGAGAAATGCATGTGAGTTTCTGTTGAATGCTTGTAAGTAGCTCAAGGCTCTTTCAAAGGAAAGTGATTTTCTCTGAAAGGACAGCATTTAGAAAGTAAAGCAACACTCCATTCCTTTCTTGCAATGAATTGAAGTGTTGGAACAGACTGCTTCTCTTTCATAGAAGCGCATTAGTGTTTCTTGTGAATGCTTTCAAGTAGCTTAAGGCACTTTCAAAGGAAAGTGATTTTCTCTGAAAGGACAGCATTTAGAAAGTGAAGCAACACTCCATTCACTTCGCACAGTGAATTGAAGTGTTGGAACAGACTGCTTCTCTTTCAGAGAAACGCATGTGAGTTTCTGGTGAATGCTTGTAAGTAGCTTAAGGCACTTTCAAACAAAGTGATTTTCTCTGAAAGGACAGCATTTAGAAAGTGAAGCAACACTTCATTCACTTCGCACAGTGAATTAATGTGTTGGAACAAACTGCTTCTCTTTCAGAGAAATGCATGTGAGTTTCTGTTGAATGCTTGTAAATAGCTTAAGGCACTTTCAAAGGAAAGTGATTTTCTCTGAAAGGACAGCATTTAGAAAGTGAAGCAACACTCCATTCACTTCGCACAGCGAATTGAAGTGTTGGAACAGACTGCTTCCCTTTCAGAGAAACGCATGTGAGTTTCTTCCTAATGCTTGCAAGTAGCTTAAGGCACTTTCAAAGGAAAGTGATTTTCTCTGAAAGGACAGCATTTAGAAAGTGAAGCAACACTCCATTCACTTCGCAGAGTGAATTGAAGTATTGGAACAGACTGCTTCTCTTTCATAGAAACCCATTAGTGTTTCTTGTGAATGCTTGCAAGTAGCTTAAGGCACTTTCAAAGGAAAGTGATTTTCTCTGAAAGGACAGCATTTAGAAAGTGAATCAACATTCCATTCACTTCGCACAGTAAATAGAAGTGTTGGAACAGACTGCTTCTCTTTCAGAGAAACGCATGTGAGTTTCTTCCTAATGCTTGTAAGTAGCTTAAGGCACTTTCAAAGGAAAGTGATTTTCTCTGAAAGGCCAGCATTTAGAAAGTGAAGCAACACTCCATTCACTTCCCACAGTGAATTGAAGTGTTGGAACAGACTGCTTCTCTTTCAGAGAAACGCATGTGAGTTTCTGGTGAATGCTTGTAAGTAGCTTAAGGCACTTTCAAACAAAGTGATTTTCTCTGAAAGGACAGCATTTAGAAAGTGAAGCAACACTCCATTCACTTCGCACAGTGAAATGAAGTGTTGGAACAAACTGCTTCTCTTTCAGAGAAATGCATGTGAGTTTCTGTTGAATGCTTGTAAGTAGCTTAAGGCACTTTCAAAGGAAAGTGATTTTCTCTGAAAGGACAGCATTTAGAAAGTGAAGCAACACTCCATTAACTTCGCACAGTGAATTGAAGTGTTGGAACAGACTGCTTCTCTTTCAGAGAAACGCATGTGAGTTTCTTCCTAATGCTTGCAAGTAGCTTAAGGCACTTTCAAAGGAAAGTGATTTTCTCTGAAAGGACAGCATTTAGAAAGTGAAGCAACACTCCATTAACTTCGCACAGTGAATTGAAGTGTTGGAACACACTGCTTGTCTTTCATAGAAATGCATTAGTGTTTCTTGTGAATGCTTGCAAGTAGCTTAAGGCACTTTCAAAGGAAAGTGATTTTCTCTTGAAGGAGAGCATTTAGAAAGTGAAGTACCATTCCATTCACTTCGCACAGTGAATTGAAGTGTTGGAACAGACTGCTTCTCTTTCAGGGAAATGCATATGAGTTTCTGTTGAATGCTTGTAAGTAGCTCAAGGCTCTTTCAAAGGAAAGTGATTTTCTCTGAAAGGACAGAATTTAGAAAGTAAAGCAACACTCCATTCCCTTCGTGCAATGAATTGAAGTGTTGGAACAGACTGCTTCTCTTTCAGAGAAACGCATGTGAGTTTCTGTTGAATGCTTGTTAGTAGCTTAAGGCACTTTCCAAGTAAAGTGATTTTCTCTGAAAGGACAGCATTTAGAAAGTGAAGCAACACTCCATTCACTTCGCACAGTGAATTGAAGTGTTGGAACAGACTGCTATTCTTTCAGAGAAATGCATGTGAGTTTCTGGTGAATGCTTGTAAGTAGCTTAAGCACTTTCAAAGGAAAGTGATTTTCTCTGAAAGGACAGCATTTAGAAAATGAGGCAACACTCCATTAACTTCGCACAGTGAATTGAAGTGTTGGAACAGACTCCTTCTCTTTCAGAGAAACACATGTGAGTTTCTTGTGAATGCTTGTAAGTAGATTAAGGGAGTTTCTAAGGAAAGTGATTTTCTCTAAAAGGACAGCATTTGGAAAGTGAAGCAACACTCCATTCACTACGCACAGTGAAATGAAGTGTTGGAACAGACTCCTTCTCTTTCAGAGAAATGCATGTGAGTTTCTGTTGAATGATTGTAAGTAGCTTAAGGCACTTTCAAAGTAAAGTGATTTTCTCTGAAAGGACAGCATTTAGAAAGTGAAGCAACACTCCATTCACTTCGCACAGTGAATTGAAGTGTTGGAACAGACTGCTTCTCTTTCAGAGAAACGCAAGTGAGTTTCTTCCTAATGCTTGCAAATAGCTTAAGGCACTTTCAAAGGAAAGTGATTTTCTCTGAAAGGACAGCATTTAGAAAGTGAAGCAACACTCAATTCCCTTCGTGCAGTGAATTGAAGTGTTGGAACAGAGTGCTTCTCTTTCATTTAAACGCATTAGTGTTTCTTGTGAATGCTTGCAATTTGCTTAAGGCACTTTCAAAGGAAAGTGATTTTCTCTGAAAGGACAGCATTTAGAAAGTGAAGCAACACTCCATTCACTTTGCACAGTGAATTGAAGTGTTGGAACAGACAGCTTCTTTTTCAGAGAAACGCATGTGAGTTTTTTGTGAATGCTTGAAAGTAGTTTAAGGCCCTTTCAAAAGAAAGTGATTTTCTCTGAAAGGACAGAATTTAGAAAGTGAAGCAACACTCCATTCACTTCGCACAGTGAATTGAAGTGTTGGAACAGACTGCTTCTCTTTCAGAGAAATGCATGTGAGTTTCTGTTGAATGCTTGTAAGTAGCTTAAGGCACTTTCAAAGGAAAGTGATTTTCTCTGAAAGGACAGCATTTAGAAAGTGAAGCAACACTCCATTCACTTCGCACAGTGAATTGAAGTGTTGGAACAGACTTCTTCTGTTTCAGAGAAACGCATGTGAGTTTCTGTTGAATGCTTGTAAGTAGCTTAAGGCACTTTCAAAGGAAAGTGATTTTCTCTGAAAGGACAGCATTTAGAAAGTGAAGCAACACTCCATTCAATTCACACAGTGAATTGAAGTGTTGGAACAGACTGCTTCTCTTTCAGAGAAACGCATTGAGCTTCTTCCTAGCAAGTAGCTTAAGGCACTTTCAAAGGAAAGTGATTTTCTCTGAAAGGACAGCATCTAGAAAGTGAAGCAACACTCCATTCACTTCGCACAGTGAATTGAAGTGTTGGAACGGACTGCTTCTTTTTCAGAGAAATGCATGTGAGTTTCTGTTGAATGCTTGTAAGTAGCTCAAGGCTCTTTCAAAGGAAAGTGATTTTCTCTGAAAGGACAGCATTTAGAAAGTGAAGCAACACTCCATTCCCTTCGTGCAATGAATTGAATTGTTGAAACAGACTGCTTCTCTTTCAGAGAAACGCATGTGAGTTTCTGTTGAATGCTTGTAAGTAGCTTAAGGCACTTTCAAAGGAAAGTGATTTTCTCTGAAAGGACAGCATTTAGAAAGTGAGGCAACACTCCATTCACTTCACACAGTGAATTTAAGTGTTGGAACAGACTTCTTCCTTTTAGAGAAATGCATGTGAGTTTCTTCCTAATGCTTGCAAGTAGCTTAAGGCACTTTCAAAGGAAAGTGATTTTCTCTGAAAGGACAGCATTTAGAAAGTGAAGCAACACTCCATTCACTTTGCGCAGTGAATTGAAGGGTTGGAACAGACTGCTTATCTTTCAGAGAAACGCATGTGATTTTTTTGTGAATACTTGAAAGTAGTTTAAGGCACTTTCAAAGGAAAGTGATTTTCTCTGAAAGGACAGAATTTAGAAAGTGAAGCAACACTCCATTCACTTCGCACAGTGAATTGAAGTGTTGGAACAGACTGCTTCTCTTTCAGAGAAACACATGTGAGTTTTTTGGGAATGCTTGAAAGTAGTTTAAGGCACTTTCAAAGAAAGTGATTTTCTCTGAAAGGACAGATTTTAGAAAGTGAAGCAACACTCCATTCACTTCGCACAGTGAATTGAAGTGTTGGAACAGATTGCTTCTCTTTCAGAGAAATTCATGTGAGTTTCTGTTGAATGCTTGTAAGTAGCTTAAGGCACTTTCAAAGGAAAGTGATTTTCTCTGAAAGGACAGCATTTAGAAAGTGAAGCAACACTCCATTCACTTCGCACAGTGAATTGAAGTCTTGGATCAGACTGCTTCTCTTTCAGAGAAACGCATGTGAGTTTCTGGTGAATGCTTGTAAGTAGCTTAAGGCACTTTCAAAGGAAAGTGATTTTCTCTGAAAGGACAGCATTTAGAAACTGAAGCAACACTCCATTCCCTTTGTGCAGTGAATTGAAGTATTGGAACAGAGTGCTTCTCTTTCATAGAAACGCATTAGTGTTTCTTATGAATGCTTGCAAGTAGCTTAAGGCAATTTCAAAGGAAAGTGATTTTCTCTGAAATGACAGCATTTAGAAAGTGAAGCAACACTCCATTCACTTCGCACAGTGAATTGAAGTGTTCGAACAGACTGCTTATCTTTCAGAGAAACGAATGTGATTTTTTTGTGAATACTTGAAAGTAGTTTAAGGCACTTTCAAAGGAAAGTGATTTTCTATGAAAGGACAGAATTTAGAAAGTGAAGCAACACTCCATTCACTTCGCACAGTGAATTGAAGTATTGGAACAGAGTGCTTCTCTTTTATAGAAACGCATTAGTGTTTCTTATGAATGCTTGCAAGTAGCTTAAGGCACTTTCAAAGGAAAGTGATTTTCTCTGAAAGGACAGCATTTAGAATGTGAGGCAACACTCCATTCACTTCGCACAGTGAATTGAAGTGTTGGAAAATAAGGCTTCTCTTTCAGAGAAATGCATGTGAGTTTCTTGTGAATGCTTGAAAGTTGCTTAAGGCACTTTCAAAGGAAAGTGATTTTCTCTGAATGTACAGCATTTAGAAAGTGAAGCAACACTCCATTCACTTCGCACAGTGAAATGAAGTGTTGGAACAGAGTGCTTCTCTTTCAGAGAAACGCATGTGAGTTTCTTCCTAATGCTTGTAAGTAGCTTAATGCTCTTTCAAAGGAAAGTGATTTTCTCTGAAAGGACAGCATTTAGAAAGTGAAGCAACACTCCATTCACTTCGCACAGTGAATTGAAGTGTTGGAACAGACTGCTTCTCTTTCAGAGAAACACATGTGAGTTTCTTGTGAATGCTTGTAAGAAGATTAAGGCAGTTTCTAAGGAAAGTGATTTTCTCTAAAAGGACAGCATTTGGAAAGTGAAGCAATACTCCATTCACTTCGCACAGTGAAATGAAGTGTTGGAACAGACTGCTTCTCTTTCAGAGAAATGCATGTGAGTTTCTATTGAATTCTTGTAAGTAGCTTAAGGCACTTTCAAAGGAAAGTGATTTTCTCTGAAAGGACAGCATTTAGAAAGTGAAGCAACACTCCATTCACTTCGCACAGTGAATTGAAGTGTTGGAACAGACTGCTTCTCTTTCAGAGAAACGCATGTGAGTTTCTTCCTAATGCTTGCAAGTAGCTTAAGGCACTTTCAAAGGAAAGTGATTTTCTCTGAAAGGACAGCATTTAGAAAGTGAAACAACACTCCATTCACTTCGCACAGAGAAATGAAGTGTTGGAACAGACTGCTTCTCTTTCAGAGAAATGCATGTGATTTTTTTGTGAATGATTGTAAGTAGATTAAGGCACTTTCCAAGGAAAGTGATTTCCTCTGAAAGGACAGCATTTAGAAAGTGAAGCAACACTCCATTAACATCGCACAGTGAATTGAAGTGTTGGAACAGACTCCTTCTCTTTCAGAGAAACACATGTGAGTTTCTTGTGAATGCTTGTAAGAAGATTAAGGCAGTTTCTAAGGAAAGTGATTTTCTCTAAAAGGACAGCATTTGGAAAGTGAAGCAACACTCCATTCACTTCGCACAGTGAAATGAAGTGTTGGAACAGATTGCTTCTCTTTCAGAGAAATGCATTTGAGTTTCTGTTGAAACCTTGTAAGTAGCTTAAGGCACTTTCAAAGGAAAGTGATATTCTCTGAAAGGACAGCATTTAGAAAGTGAAGCAACACTCCATTCACTTCGCACAGTGAATTGAAGTGTTGGAACAGACTCCTTCTCTTTCAGAGAAACGCATGTGAGTTTCTTCCTAATGCTTGCAAGTAGCTTAAGGCACTTTCAAAGGAAAGTGATTTTCTCTGAAAGGACAGCATTTAGAAAATGAAGCAACACTCCATTCCCTTTGTGCAGTGAATTGAAGTATTGGAACAGAGTGCTTCTCTTTCATAGAAACGCATTAGTGTTTCTTATGAATGCTTGCAAGTAGCTTAAGGCAATTTCAAAGGAAAGTGATTTTCTCTGAAATGACAGCATTTAGAAAGTGAAGCAACACTCCATTCACTTCGCACAGTGAATTGAAGTGTTCGAACAGACTGCTTATCTTTCAGAGAAACGAATGTGATTTTTTTGTGAATACTTGAAAGTAGTTTAAGGCACTTTCAATGGAAAGTGATTTTCTATGAAAGGACAGAATTCAGAAAGTGAAGCAACACTCCATTCACTTCGCACAGTGAATTGAAGTATTGGAACAGAGTGCTTCTCTTTTATAGAAACGCATTAGTGTTTCTTATGAATGCTTGCAAGTAGCTTAAGGCACTTTCAAAGGAAAGTGATTTTCTCTGAAAGGACAGCATTTAGAATGTGAAGCAACACTCCATTCACTTCGCACAGTGAATTGAAGTGTTGGAAAATAAGGCTTCTCTTTCAGAGAAATGCATGTGAGTTTCTTGTGAATGCTTGAAAGTTGCTTAAGGCACTTTCAAAGGAAAGTGATTTTCTCTGAATGTACAGCATTTAGAAAGTGAAGCAACACTCCATTCACTTCGCACAGTGAAATGAAGTGTTGGAACAGAGTGCTTCTCTTTCAGAGAAACGCATGTGAGTTTCTTCCTAATGCTTGTAAGTAGCTTAATGCTCTTTCAAAGGAAAGTGATTTTCTCTGAAAGGACAGCATTTAGAAAGTGAAGCAACACTCCATTCACTTCGCACAGTGAATTGAAGTGTTGGAACAGACTGCTTCTCTTTCAGAGAAACACATGTGAGTTTCTTGTGAATGCTTGTAAGAAGATTAAGGCAGTTTCTAAGGAAAGTGATTTTCTCTAAAAGGACAGAATTTGGAAAGTGAAGCAACACTCCATTCACTTCGCACAGTGAAATGAAGTTTTGGAACAGACTGCTTCTCTTTCAGAGAAATGCATGTGAGTTTCTATTGAATTCTTGTAAGTAGCTTAAGGCACTTTCAAAGGAAAGTGATTTTCTCTGAAAGGACGGCATTTAGAAAGTGAAGCAACACTTCATTCACTTGGCACAGTGAATTGAAGTGTTGGAACAGACTGCTTCTCTTTCAGAGAAACGCATGTGAGTTTCTTCCTAATGCTTGCAAGTAGCTTAAGGCACTTTCAAAGGAAAGTGATTTTCTCTGAAAGGACAGCATTTAAAAGTGAAACAACACTCCATTCACTTCGCACAGAGAAATGAAGTGTTGGAACAGACTGCTTCTCTTTCAGAGAAATGCATGTGATTTTTTTGTGAATGATTGTAAGTAGATTAAGGCACTTTCCAAGGAAAGTGATTTCCTCTGAAAGGACAGCATTTAGAAAGTGAAGCAACACTCCATTAACATCGCACAGTGAATTGAAGTGTTGGAACAGACTCCTTCTCTTTCAGAGAATCACATGTGAGTTTCTTGTGAATGCTTGTAAGAAGATTAAGGCAGTTTCTAAGGAAAGTGATTTTCTCTAAAAGGACAGCATTTGGAAAGTGAAGCAACACTCCATTCACTTCGCACAGTGAAATGAAGTGTTGGAACAGACTGCTTCTCTTTCAGAGAAATGCATTTGAGTTTCTGTTGAAACCTTGTAAGTAGCTTAAGGCACTTTCAAAGGAAAGTGATTTTCTCTGAAAGGACAGCATTTAGAAAGTGAAGCAACACTCCATTCACTTCGCACAGTGAATTGAAGTGTTCGAACAGACTGCTTATCTTTCAGAGAAACGAATGTGATTTTTTTGTGAATACTTGAAAGTAGTTTAAGGCACTTTCAAAGGAAAGTGATTTTCTATGAAAGGACAGAATTTAGAAAGTGAAGCAACACTCCATTCACTTCGCACAGTGAATTGAAGTATTGGAACAGAGTGCTTCTCTTTTATAGAAACGCATTAGTGTTTCTTATGAATGATTGCAAGTAGCTTAAGGCACTTTCAAAGGAAAGTGATTTTCTCTGAAAGGACAGCATTCAGAATGTGAAGCAACATTCCATTCACTTCGCACAGTGAATTGAAGTGTTGGAAAATAAGGCTTCTCTTTCAGAGAAATGCATGTGAGTTTCTTGTGAATGCTTGAAAGTTGCTTAAGGCACTTTCAAAGGAAAGTGATTTTCTCTGAATGTACAGCATTTGGAAAGTGAAGCAACACTCCATTCACTTCGCACAGTGAAATGAAGTGTTGGAACAGACTGCTTCTCTTTCAGAGAAATGCATGTGAGTTTCTATTTAATTCTTGTAAGTAGCTTAAGGCACTTTCAAAGGAAAGTGATTTTCTCTGAAAGGACAGCATTTAGAAAGTGAAGCAACACTCCATTCACTTCGCACAGTGAATTGAAGTGTTGGAACAGACTGCTTCTCTTTCAGAGAAACGCATGTGAGTTTCTTCCTAATGCTTGCAAGTAGCTTAAGGCACTTTCAAAGGAAAGTGATTTTCTCTGAAAGGACAGCATTTAGAAAGTGAAACAACACTCCATTCACTTCGCACAGAGAAATGAAGTGTTGGAACAGACTGCTTCTCTTTCAGAGAAATGCATGTGATTATTTTGTGAATGATTGTAAGTAGATTAAGGCACTTTCCAAGGAAAGTGATTTCCTCTGAAAGGACAGCATTTAGAAAGTGAAGCAACACTCCATTAACATCGCACAGTGAATTGAAGTGTTGGAACAGACTCCTTCTCTTTCAGAGAAACACATGTGAGTTTCTTGTGAATGCTTGTAAGAAGAATAAGGCAGTTTCTAAGGAAAGTGATTTTCTCTAAAAGGACAGCATTTGGAAAGTGAAGCAACACTCCATTCACTTCGCACAGTGAAATGAAGTGTTGGAACAGACTGCTTCTCTTTCAGAGAAATGCATTTGAGTTTCTGTTGAAACCTTGTAAGTAGCTTAAGGCACTTTCAAAGGAAAGTGATTTTCTCTGAAAGGACAGCATTTAGAAAGTGAAGCAACACTCCATTCACTTCGCACAGTGAATTGAAGTGTTGGAACAGAATCATTCTTTTTCAGAGAAACGCATGTGAGTTTCTTCCTAATGCTTGAAAGTAGCTTAAGGCACTTTCAAAGGAAAGTGATTTTCTCTGAAAGGACAGCATTTAGAAAGTGAAGCAACACTCCATTCCCTTCGTACAGTGAATTGAAGTGTTGGAACAGAGTGATTCTCTTTCAGAGAAACGCATTAGTGATTCTTGTGAATGCTTGCAAGTAGCTTAAGGCGCTTTCAAAGGAAAGTGATTTTCTCTGAAAGGAAAGCATTTAGAAAGTGAAGCAACACTCCATTCACTTTGCACAGTGAATTGAAGGGTTGGAACAGACTGCTTATCTTTCAGAGAAACGCATGTGATTTTTTTGTGAATACTTGAAAGTAGTTTAAGGCACTTTCAAAGGAAAGTGATTTTCTCTGAAAGGACAGAATTTAGAAACTGAAGCAACACTCCATTCACTTCGCACAGTGAATTGAAGTTTTGGAACAGACTGCTTCTCTTTCAGAGAAATGCATGTGAGTTTTTTGTGAATGCTTGAAAGTAGTTTAAGGCACTTTCAAAGAAAGTGATTTTCTCTGAAAGGACAGATTTTAGAAAGTGAAGCAACACTCCATTCACTTCGCACAGTGAATTGAACTATTGGTACAGATTGCTTCTCTTTCAGAGAAATTCATGTGAGTTTCTGTTGAATGCTTGTAAGTAGCTTAAGGCACTTTCAAAGGAAAGTGATTTTCTCTGAAAGGACAGCATTTAGAAAGTGAAGCAACAATCCATTCCCTTCGTGCAGTGAATTGAAGTGTTGGAACAGACTGCTTGTCTTTCATAGAAACGCATTAGTGTTTCTTGTGAATGCTTGCAAGTACCTTGAGGCACTTTCAAAGGAAAGTGATTTTCTCTGAAAGGACAGCATTTAGAAAGTGAAGCAACACTCCATTCCCTTCGTGCAGTGAATTGAAGTGTTGGAACAGAGTGATTCTCTATCAGAGAAACGCATTAGTGATTCTTGTGAATGCTTGCAAGTAGCTTAAGGCAATTTCAAAGGAAAGTGATTTTCTCTGAAAGGAAAGCATTTAGAAAGTGAAGCAACACTCCATTCACTTCGCACAGTGAATTGAAGGGTTGGAACAGACTGCTTATCTTTCAGAGAAACGCATGTGATTTTTTTGTGAATACTTGAAAGTAGTTTAAGGCACTTTCAAAGGAAAGTGATTTTCTCTGAAAGGAGAGAATTTAGAAAGTGAAGCAACACTCCATTCACTTCGCACAGTGAATTGAAGTTTTGGAACAGACTGCTTCTCTTTCAGAGAAACGCATGTGAGTTTTTTGTGAATGCTTGAAAGTAGTTTAAGGCACTTTCAAAGAAAGTGATTTTCTCTGAAAGGACAGATTTTAGAAAGTGAAGCAACACTCCATTCACTTCGCACAGTGAATTGAAGTGTTAGAACAGATTGCTTCTCTTTCAGAGAAATTCATGTGAGTTTCTGTTGAATGCTTGTAAGTAGCTTAAGGCACTTTCAAAGGAAAGTGATTTTCTCTGAAAGGACAGCATTTAGAAAGTGAAGCAACAATCCATTCCCTTCGTGCAGTGAATTGAAGTGTTGGAACAGACTGCTTGTCTTTCATAGAAACGCATTAGTGTTTCTTGTGAATGCTTGCAAGTACCTTAAGGCACTTTCAAAGGAAAGTGATTTTCTCTGAAAGGACAGCATTTAGAAAGTGAAGCAACACTCCATTCACTTCGCACAGTGAATTGAAGTGTTCGAACAGACTGCTTATCTTTCAGAGAAACGAATGTGATTTTTTTGTGAATACTTGAAAGTAGTTTAAGGCACTTTCAAAGGAAAGTGATTTTCTATGAAAGGACAGAATTTAGAAAGTGAAGCAACACTCCATTCACTTCGCACAGTGAATTGAAGTATTGGAACAGAGTGCTTCTCTTTTATAGAAACGCATTAGTGTTTCTTATGAATACTTGCAAGTAGCTTAAGGCACTTTCAAAGGAAAGTGATTTTCTCTGAAAGGACAGCATTTAGAATGTGAAGAAACACTCCATTCACTTCGCACAGTGAATTGAAGTGTTGGATAATAAGGCTTCTCTTTCAGAGAAATGCATGTGAGTTTCTTGTGAATGATTGTAAGTAGATTAAGGCACTTTCCAAGGAAAGTGATTTCCTCTGAAAGGACAGCATTTAGAAAGTGAAGCAACACTCCATTAACATCGCACAGTGAATTGAAGTGTTGGAACAGACTCCTTCTCTTTCAGAGAAACACATGTGAGTTTCTTGTGAATGCTTGTAAGAAGATTAAGGCAGTTTCTAAGGAAAGTGATTTTCTCTAAAAGGACAGCATTTGGAAAGTGAAGCAACACTCCATTCACTTCGCACAGTGAAATGAAGTGTTGGAACAGACTGCTTCTCTTTCAGAGAAATGCATTTGAGTTTCTGTTGAAACCTTGTAAGTAGCTTAAGGCACTTTCAAAGGAAAGTGATTTTCTCTGAAAGGACAGCATTTAGAAAGTGAAGCAACACTCCATTCACTTTGCACAGTGATTTGAAGTGTTGGAACAGACTCCTTCTCTTTCAGAGAAACGCATGTGAGTTTCTTCCTAATGCTTGCAAGTAGCTTAAGGCACTTTCAAAGGAAAGTGATTTTCTCTGAAAGGACAGCATTTAGAAAATGAAGCAACACTTTATTCCCTTTGTGCAGTGAATTGAAGTATTGGAACAGAGTGCTTCTCTTTCATAGAAACGCATTAGTGTTTCTTATGAATGCTTGCAAGTAGCTTAAGGCAATTTCAAAGGAAAGTGATTTTCTCTGAAATGACAGCATTTAGAAGGTGAAGCAACACTCCATTCACTTCGCACAGTGAATTGAAGTGTTCGAACAGACTGCTTATCTTTCAGAGAAACGAATGTGATTTTTTTGTGAATACTTGAAAGTAGTTTAAGGCACTTTCAAAGGAAAGTGATTTTCTATGAAAGGACAGAATTTAGAAAGTGAAGCAACACTCCATTCACTTCGCACAGTGAATTGAAGTATTGGAACAGAGTGCTTCTCTTTTATAGAAACGCATTAGTGTTTCTTATGAATGATTGCAAGTAGCTTAAGGCACTTTCAAAGGAAAGTGATTTTCTCTGAAAGGACAGCATTCAGAATGTGAAGCAACATTCCATTCACTTCGCACAGTGAATTGAAGTGTTGGAAAATAAGGCTTCTCTTTCAGAGAAATGCATGTGAGTTTCTTGTGAATGCTTGAAAGTTGCTTAAGGCACTTTCAAAGGAAAGTGATTTTCTCTGAATGTACAGCATTTGGAAAGTGAAGCAACACTCCATTCACTTCGCACAGTGAAATGAAGTGTTGGAACAGACTGCTTCTCTTTCAGAGAAATGCATGTGAGTTTCTATTTAATTCTTGTAAGTAGCTTAAGGCACTTTCAAAGGAAAGTGATTTTCTCTGAAAGGACAGCATTTAGAAAGTGAAGCAACACTCCATTCACTTCGCACAGTGAATTGAAATGTTGGAACAGACTGCTTCTCTTTCAGAGAAACGCATGTGAGTTTCTTCCTAATGCTTGCAAGTAGCTTAAGGCACTTTCAAAGGAAAGTGATTTTCTCTGAAAGGACAGCATTTAGAAAGTGAAACAACACTCCATTCACTTCGCACAGAGAAATGAAGTGTTGGAACAGACTGCTTCTCTTTCAGAGAAATGCATGTGATTATTTTGTGAATGATTGTAAGTAGATTAAGGCACTTTCCAAGGAAAGTGATTTCCTCTGAAAGGACAGCATTTAGAAAGTGAAGCAACACTCCATTAACATCGCACAGTGAATTGAAGTGTTGGAACAGACTCCTTCTCTTTCAGAGAAACACATGTGAGTTTCTTGTGAATGCTTGTAAGAAGATTAAGGCAGTTTCTAAGGAAAGTGATTTTCTCTAAAAGGACAGCATTTGGAAAGTGAAGCAACACTCCATTCACTTCGCACAGTGAAATGAAGTGTTGGAACAGACTGCTTCTCTTTCAGAGAAATGCATTTGAGTTTCTGTTGAAACCTTTTAAGTAGCTTAAGGCACTTTCAAAGGAAAGTGATTTTCTCTGAAAGGACAGCATTTAGAAAGTGAAGCAACACTCCATTCACTTTGCACAGTGAATTGAAGTGTTGGAACAGAATCCTTCTTTTTCAGAGAAACGCATGTGAGTTTCTTCCTAATGCTTGAAAGTAGCTTAAGGCACTTTCAAAGGAAAGTGATTTTCTCTGAAAGGACAGCATTTAGAAAGTGAAGCAACACTCCATTCCCTTCGTGCAGTGAATTGAAGTGTTGGAACAGAGTGATTCTCTTTCAGAGAAACGCATTAGTGATTCTTGTGAATGCTTGCAAGTAGCTTAAGGCGCTTTCAAAGGAAAGTGATTTTCTCTGAAAGGAAAGCATTTAGAAAGTGAAGCAACACTCCATTCACTTTGCACAGTGAATTGAAGGGTTGGAACAGACTGCTTATCTTTCAGAGAAACGCATGTGATTTTTTTGTGAATACTTGAAAGTAGTTTAAGGCACTTTCAAAGGAAAGTGATTTTCTCTGAAAGGACAGAATTTAGAAACTGAAGCAACACTCCATTCACTTCGCACAGTGAATTGAAGTTTTGGAACAGACTGCTTCTCTTTCAGAGAAATGCATGTGAGTTTTTTGTGAATGCTTGAAAGTAGTTTAAGGCACTTTCAAAGAAAGTGATTTTCTCTGAAAGGACAGATTTTAGAAAGTGAAGCAACACTCCATTCACTTCGCACAGTGAATTGAAGTATTGGTACAGATTGCTTCTCTTTCAGAGAAATTCATGTGAGTTTCTGTTGAATGCTTGTAAGTAGCTTAAGGCACTTTCAAAGGAAAGTGATTTTCTCTGAAAGGACAGCATTTAGAAAGTGAAGCAACAATCCATTCCCTTCGTGCAGTGAATTGAAGTGTTGGAACAGACTGCTTGTCTTTCATAGAAACGCATTAGTGTTTCTTGTGAATGCTTGCAAGTACCTTGAGGCACTTTCAAAGGAAAGTGATTTTCTCTGAAAGGACAGCATTTAGAAAGTGAAGCAACACTCCATTCCCTTCGTGCAGTGAATTGAAGTGTTGGAACAGAGTGATTCTCTATCAGAGAAACGCATTAGTGATTCTTGTGAATGCTTGCAAGTAGCTTAAGGCAATTTCAAAGGAAAGTGATTTTCTCTGAAAGGAAAGCATTTAGAAAGTGAAGCAACACTCCATTCACTTCGCACAGTGAATTGAAGGGTTGGAACAGACTGCTTATCTTTCAGAGAAACGCATGTGATTTTTTTGTGAATACTTGAAAGTAGTTTAAGGCACTTTCAAAGGAAAGTGATTTTCTCTGAAAGGAGAGAATTTAGAAAGTGAAGCAACACTCCATTCACTTCGCACAGTGAATTGAAGTTTTGGAACAGACTGCTTCTCTTTCAGAGAAACGCATGTGAGTTTTTTGTGAATGCTTGAAAGTAGTTTAAGGCACTTTCAAAGAAAGTGATTTTCTCTGAAAGGACAGATTTTAGAAAGTGAAGCAACACTCCATTCACTTCGCACAGTGAATTGAAGTGTTAGAACAGATTGCTTCTCTTTCAGAGAAATTCATGTGAGTTTCTGTTGAATGCTTGTAAGTAGCTTAAGGCACTTTCAAAGGAAAGTGATTTTCTCTGAAAGGACAGCATTTAGAAAGTGAAGCAACAATCCATTCCCTTCGTGCAGTGAATTGAAGTGTTGGAACAGACTGCTTGTCTTTCATAGAAACGCATTAGTGTTTCTTGTGAATGCTTGCAAGTACCTTAAGGCACTTTCAAAGGAAAGTGATTTTCTCTGAAAGGACAGCATTTAGAAAGTGAAGCAACACTCCATTCACTTCGCACAGTGAATTGAAGTGTTCGAACAGACTGCTTATCTTTCAGAGAAACGAATGTGATTTTTTTGTGAATACTTGAAAGTAGTTTAAGGCACTTTCAAAGGAAAGTGATTTTCTATGAAAGGACAGAATTTAGAAAGTGAAGCAACACTCCATTCACTTCGCACAGTGAATTGAAGTATTGGAACAGAGTGCTTCTCTTTTATAGAAACGCATTAGTGTTTCTTATGAATACTTGCAAGTAGCTTAAGGCACTTTCAAAGGAAAGTGATTTTCTCTGAAAGGACAGCATTTAGAATGTGAAGAAACACTCCATTCACTTCGCACAGTGAATTGAAGTGTTGGATAATAAGGCTTCTCTTTCAGAGAAATGCATGTGAGTTTCTTGTGAATGATTGTAAGTAGATTAAGGCACTTTCCAAGGAAAGTGATTTCCTCTGAAAGGACAGCATTTAGAAAGTGAAGCAACACTCCATTAACATCGCACAGTGAATTGAAGTGTTGGAACAGACTCCTTCTCTTTCAGAGAAACACATGTGAGTTTCTTGTGAATGCTTGTAAGAAGATTAAGGCAGTTTCTAAGGAAAGTGATTTTCTCTAAAAGGACAGCATTTGGAAAGTGAAGCAACACTCCATTCACTTCGCACAGTGAAATGAAGTGTTGGAACAGACTGCTTCTCTTTCAGAGAAATGCATTTGAGTTTCTGTTGAAACCTTGTAAGTAGCTTAAGGCACTTTCAAAGGAAAGTGATTTTCTCTGAAAGGACAGCATTTAGAAAGTGAAGCAACACTCCATTCACTTTGCACAGTGATTTGAAGTGTTGGAACAGACTCCTTCTCTTTCAGAGAAACGCATGTGAGTTTCTTCCTAATGCTTGCAAGTAGCTTAAGGCACTTTCAAAGGAAAGTGATTTTCTCTGAAAGGACAGCATTTAGAAAATGAAGCAACACTTTATTCCCTTTGTGCAGTGAATTGAAGTATTGGAACAGAGTGCTTCTCTTTCATAGAAACGCATTAGTGTTTCTTATGAATGCTTGCAAGTAGCTTAAGGCAATTTCAAAGGAAAGTGATTTTCTCTGAAATGACAGCATTTAGAAGGTGAAGCAACACTCCATTCACTTCGCACAGTGAATTGAAGTGTTCGAACAGACTGCTTATCTTTCAGAGAAACGAATGTGATTTTTTTGTGAATACTTGAAAGTAGTTTAAGGCACTTTCAAAGGAAAGTGATTTTCTATGAAAGGACAGAATTTAGAAAGTGAAGCAACACTCCATTCACTTCGCACAGTGAATTGAAGTATTGGAACAGAGTGCTTCTCTTTTATAGAAACGCATTAGTGTTTCTTATGAATGATTGCAAGTAGCTTAAGGCACTTTCAAAGGAAAGTGATTTTCTCTGAAAGGACAGCATTCAGAATGTGAAGCAACATTCCATTCACTTCGCACAGTGAATTGAAGTGTTGGAAAATAAGGCTTCTCTTTCAGAGAAATGCATGTGAGTTTCTTGTGAATGCTTGAAAGTTGCTTAAGGCACTTTCAAAGGAAAGTGATTTTCTCTGAATGTACAGCATTTGGAAAGTGAAGCAACACTCCATTCACTTCGCACAGTGAAATGAAGTGTTGGAACAGACTGCTTCTCTTTCAGAGAAATGCATGTGAGTTTCTATTTAATTCTTGTAAGTAGCTTAAGGCACTTTCAAAGGAAAGTGATTTTCTCTGAAAGGACAGCATTTAGAAAGTGAAGCAACACTCCATTCACTTCGCACAGTGAATTGAAATGTTGGAACAGACTGCTTCTCTTTCAGAGAAACGCATGTGAGTTTCTTCCTAATGCTTGCAAGTAGCTTAAGGCACTTTCAAAGGAAAGTGATTTTCTCTGAAAGGACAGCATTTAGAAAGTGAAACAACACTCCATTCACTTCGCACAGAGAAATGAAGTGTTGGAACAGACTGCTTCTCTTTCAGAGAAATGCATGTGATTATTTTGTGAATGATTGTAAGTAGATTAAGGCACTTTCCAAGGAAAGTGATTTCCTCTGAAAGGACAGCATTTAGAAAGTGAAGCAACACTCCATTAACATCGCACAGTGAATTGAAGTGTTGGAACAGACTCCTTCTCTTTCAGAGAAACACATGTGAGTTTCTTGTGAATGCTTGTAAGAAGATTAAGGCAGTTTCTAAGGAAAGTGATTTTCTCTAAAAGGACAGCATTTGGAAAGTGAAGCAACACTCCATTCACTTCGCACAGTGAAATGAAGTGTTGGAACAGACTGCTTCTCTTTCAGAGAAATGCATTTGAGTTTCTGTTGAAACCTTTTAAGTAGCTTAAGGCACTTTCAAAGGAAAGTGATTTTCTCTGAAAGGACAGCATTTAGAAAGTGAAGCAACACTCCATTCACTTTGCACAGTGAATTGAAGTGTTGGAACAGAATCCTTCTTTTTCAGAGAAACGCATGTGAGTTTCTTCCTAATGCTTGAAAGTAGCTTAAGGCACTTTCAAAGGAAAGTGATTTTCTCTGAAAGGACAGCATTTAGAAAGTGAAGCAACACTCCATTCCCTTCGTGCAGTGAATTGAAGTGTTGGAACAGAGTGATTCTCTTTCAGAGAAACGCATTAGTGATTCTTGTGAATGCTTGCAAGTAGCTTAAGGCGCTTTCAAAGGAAAGTGATTTTCTCTGAAAGGAAAGCATTTAGAAAGTGAAGCAACACTCCATTCACTTTGCACAGTGAATTGAAGGGTTGGAACAGACTGCTTATCTTTCAGAGAAACGCATGTGATTTTTTTGTGAATACTTGAAAGTAGTTTAAGGCACTTTCAAAGGAAAGTGATTTTCTCTGAAAGGACAGAATTTAGAAACTGAAGCAACACTCCATTCACTTCGCACAGTGAATTGAAGTTTTGGAACAGACTGCTTCTCTTTCAGAGAAACGCATGTGAGTTTTTTGTGAATGCTTGAAAGTAGTTTAAGGCACTTTCAAAGAAAGTGATTTTCTCTGAAAGGACAGATTTTAGAAAGTGAAGCAACACTCCATTCACTTCGCACAGTGAATTGAAGTATTGGTACAGATTGCTTCTCTTACAGAGAAATTCATGTGAGTTTCTGTTGAATGCTTGTAAGTAGCTTAAGGCACTTTCAAAGGAAAGTGATTTTCTCTGAAAGGACAGCATTTAGAAAGTGAAGCAACAATCCATTCCCTTCGTGCAGTGAATTGAAGTGTTGGAACAGACTGCTTGTCTTTCATAGAAACGCATTAGTGTTTCTTGTGAATGCTTGCAAGTACCTTGAGGCACTTTCAAAGGAAAGTGATTTTCTCTGAAAGGACAGCATTTAGAAAGTGAAGCAACACTCCATTCCCTTCGTGCAGTGAATTGATGTGTTGGAACAGAGTGATTCTCTTTCAGAGAAACGCATTAGTGATTCTTGTGAATGCTTGCAAGTAGCTTAAGGCAATTTCAAAGGAAAGTGATATTCTCTGAAAGGAAAGCATTTAGAAAGTGAAGCAACACTCCATTCACTTCGCACAGTGAATTGAAGGGTTGGAACAGACTGCTTATCTTTCAGAGAAACGCATGTGATTTTTTTGTGAATACTTGAAAGTAGTTTAAGGCACTTTCAAAGGAAAGTGATTTTCTCTGAAAGGAGAGAATTTAGAAAGTGAAGCAACACTCCATTCACTTCGCACAGTGAATTGAAGTTTTGGAACAGACTGCTTCTCTTTCAGAGAAACGCATGTGAGTTTTTTGTGAATGCTTGAAAGTAGTTTAAGGCACTTTCAAAGAAAGTGATTTTCTCTGAAAGGACAGATTTTAGAAAGTGAAGCAACACTCCATTCACTTCGCACAGTGAATTGAAGTGTTAGAACAGATTGCTTCTCTTTCAGAGAAATTCATGTGAGTTTCTGTTGAATGCTTGTAAGTAGCTTAAGGCACTTTCAAAGGAAAGTGATTTTCTCTGAAAGGACAGCATTTAGAAAGTGAAGCAACAATCCATTCCCTTCGTGCAGTGAATTGAAGTGTTGGAACAGACTGCTTGTCTTTCCTAGAAACGCATTAGTGTTTCTTGTGAATGCTTGCAAGTACCTTAAGGCACTTTCAAAGGAAAGTGATTTTCTCTGAAAGGACAGCATTTAGAAAGTGAAGCAACACTCCATTCACTTCGCACAGTGAATTGAAGTGTTCGAACAGACTGCTTATCTTTCAGAGAAACGAATGTGATTTTTTTGTGAATACTTGAAAGTAGTTTAAGTCACTTTCAAAGGAAAGTGATTTTCTATGAAAGGACAGAATTTAGAAAGTGAAGCAACACTCCATTCACTTCGCACAGTGAATTGAAGTATTGGAACAGAGTGCTTCTCTTTTATAGAAACGCATTAGTGTTTCTTATGAATGCTTGCAAGTAGCTTAAGGCACTTTCAAAGGAAAGTGATTTTCTCTGAAAGGACAGCATTTAGAATGTGAAGCAACACTCCATTCACTTCGCACAGTGAATTGAAGTGTTGGAAAATAAGGCTTCTCTTTCAGAGAAATGCATGTGAGTTTCTTGTGAATGCTTGAAAGTTGCTTAAGGCACTTTCAAAGGAAAGTGATTTTCTCTGAATGTACAGCCTTTAGAAAGTGAAGCAACACTCCATTCACTTCGCACAGTGAAATGAAGTGTTGGAACAGAGTGCTTCTCTTTCAGAGAAACGCATGTGAGTTTCTTCCTAATGCTTGTAAGTAGCTTAATGCTCTTTCAAAGGAAAGTGATTTTCTCTGAAAGGACAGCATTTAGAAAGTGAAGCAACACTCCATTCACTTCGCACAGTGAATTGAAGTGTTGGAACAGATTGCTTCTCTTTCAGAGAAACACATGTGAGTTTCTTGTGAATGCTTGTAAGAAGATTAAGGCAGTTTCTAAGGAAAGTGATTTTCTCTAAAAGGACAGCATTTGGAAAGTGAAGCAACACTCCATTCACTTCGCACAGTGAAATGAAGTGTTGGAACAGACTGCTTTTCTTTCAGAGAAATGCATTTGAGTTTCTGTTGAAACCTTGTAAGTAGCTTAAGGCACTTTCAAAGGAAAGTGATTTTCTCTGAAAGGACAGCATTTAGAAAGTGAAGCAACACTCCTTTCACTTCGCACAGTGAATTGAAGTGTTGGAACAGACTCCTTCTCTTTCAGAGAAACGCATGTGAGTTTCTTCCTAATGCTTGCAAGTAGCTTAAGGCACTTTCAAAGGAAAGTGATTGTCTCTGAAAGGACAGCATTTAGAAAGTGAAACAACACTCCATTCACTTCGCACAGAGAAATGAAGTGTTGTAACACACTGCTTCTCTTTCAGAGAAATGCATGTGATTTTTTTGTGAATGATTGTAAGTAGATTAAGGCACTTTCCAAGGAAAGTGATTTCCTCTGAAAGGACAGCATTTAGAAAGTGAAGCAACACTCCATTAACATTGCGCAGTGAATTGAAGTGTTGGAACAGACTCCTTCTCTTTCAGAGAAACACATGTGAGTTTCTTGTGAATGATTGTAAGAAGATTAAGGCAGTTTCTAAGGAAAGTGATTTTCTCCAAAAGGACAGCATTTAGAAAGTGGAGCAACACTCCATTCACTTCGCACAGTGAATTGAAGTGTTGGAACAGACTGCTTCTTTTTCAGAGAAATGCATGTGATTTTCTGTTGAATTCTTGTAAGTAGCTCAAGGCTCTTTCAAAGGAAAGTGATTTTCTCTTGAAAGGACAGCATTTAGAAAGTAAAGCAACACTCCATTCCCTTCGTGCAATGAATTGAAGTGTTGAAACAGACTCCTTCTCTTTCAGAGAAACGCATGTGAGTTTCTTCCTAATGCTTGCAAGTAGCTTAAGGCACTTTCAAAGGAAAGTGATTTTCTCTGAAAGGACAGCATTTAGAAAGTGAAGCAACACTCCATTCCCTTCGTGCAGTGAATTGAAGTGTTGGAACAGAGTGATTCTCTTTCAGAGAAACGCGTTAGTGATTCTTGTGAATGCTTGCAAGTAGCTTAAGGCGCTTTCAAAGGAAAGTGATTTTCTCTGAAAGGAAAGCATTTAGAAAGTGAAGCAACACTCCATTCACTTTGCACAGTGAATTGAAGGGTTGGAACAGACTGCTTATCTTTCAGAGAAACGCATGTGATTTTTTTGTGAATACTTGAAAGTAGCTTAAGGCACTTTCAAAGGAAAGTGATTTTCTCAGAAAGGACAGAATTTAGAAAGTGAAGCAACACTCCATTCACTTCGCACAGTGAATTGAAGTTTTTTAACAGACTGCTTCTCTTTCAGAGAAACGCATGTGAGTTTTTTGTGAATGCTTGAAAGTAGTTTAAGGCACTTTCAAAGAAAGTGATTTTCTCTGAAAGGACAGATTTTAGAAAGTGAAGCAACACTCCATTCACTTCGCACAGTGAATTGAAGTGTTGGTACAGATTGCTTCTCTTTCAGAGAAATTCATGTGAGTTTCTGTTGAATGCTTGTAAGTAGCTTAAGGCACTTTCAAAGGAAAGTGATTTTCTCTGAAAGGACAGCATTTAGAAAGTGAAGCAACAATCCATTCCCTTCGTGCAGTGAATTGAAGTGTTGGAACAGACTGCTTGTCTTTCATAGAAACGCATTAGTGTTTCTTGTGAATGCTTGCAAGTAACTTAAGGCACTTTCAAAGGAAAGTGATTTTCTCTGAAAGGACAGCATTTAGAAAGTGAAGCAACACTCCATTCCCTTCGTGCAGTGAATTGAAGTGTTGGAACAGAGTGATTCTCTTTCAGAGAAACGCATTAGTGATTCTTGTGAATGCTTGCAAGTAGCTTAAGGCAATTTCAAAGGAAAGTGATTTTCTCTGAAAGGAAAGCATTTAGAAAGTGAAGCAACACTCTATTCACTTCGCACAGTGAATTGAAGGGTTGGAACAGACTGCTTATCTTTCAGAGAAACGCATGTGATTTTTTTGTGAATACTTGAAAGTAGTTTAAGGCACTTTCAAAGGAAAGTGATTTTCTCTGAAAGGACAGAATTTAGAAAGTGAAGCAACACTCCATTCACTTCGCACAGTGAATTGAAGTTTTGGAACAGACTGCTTCTCTTTCAGAGAAACGCATGTGAGTTTTTTGTGAATGCTTGAAAGTAGTTTAAGGCACTTTCAAAGAAAGTGATTTTCTCTGAAAGGACAGATTTTAGAAAGTGAAGCAACACTCCATTCACTTCGCACAGTGAATTGAAGTGTTAGAACAGATTGCTTCTCTTTCAGAGAAATTCATGTGAGTTTCTGTTGAATGCTTGTAAGTAGCTTAAGGCACTTTCAAAGGAAAGTGATTTTCTCTGAAAGGACAGCATTTAGAAAGTGAAGCAACAATCCATTCCCTTCGTGCAGTGAATTGAAATGTTGGAACAGAGTGAATCTCTTTCAGAGAAACGCATTAGTGATTCTTGTGAATGCTTGCAAGTAGCTTAAGGCACTTTCAAAGGAAAGTGATTTTCTCTGAAAGGACAGCATTTAGAAAGTGAAGCAACACTCCATTCACTTTGCGCAGTGAATTGAAGGGTTGGAACAGACTGCTTATCTTTCAGAGAAACGCATGTGATTTTTTTGTGAATACTTGAAAGTAGTTTAAGGCACTTTCAAAGGAAAGTGATTTTCTCTGAAAGGACAGCATTTAGAAAATGAAGCAACACTCCATTCCCTTTGTGCAGTGAATTGAAGCATTGGAACAGAGTGCTTCTCTTTCATAGATACGCATTAGTGTTTCTTATGAATGCTTGCAAGTAGCTTAAGGCAATTTCAAAGCAAAGTGATTTTCTCTGAAATGACAGCATTTAGAAAGTGAAGCAACACTCCATTCACTTCGCACAGTGAATTGAAGTGTTCGAACAGACTGCTTATCTTTCAGAGAAATGAATGTGATTTTTTTGTGAATACTTGAAAGTAGTCTAAGGCACTTTCAAAGGAAAGTGATTTTCTCTGAAAAAATAGAATTTAGAAAGTGAAGCAACACTCCATTCACTTAGCACAGTGAATTGAAGTATTGGAACAGAGTGCTTCTCTTTCAGAGAAATGCATTTGAGTTTCTGTTGAATCCTTGTAAGTAGCTTAAGGCACTTTCAAAGGAAAGTGATTTTCTCTGAAAGGACAGCATTTAGAAAGTGAAGCAACACTCCATTCACTTCGCACAGTGAATTGAAGTGTTGGAACAGACTGGTTCTCTTTCAGAGAAACGCATGTGAGTTTCTTCCTAATGCTTGCAAGTAGCTTAAGGCACTTTCAAAGGAAAGTGATTTTCTCTGAAAGGACAGCATTTAGAAAGTGAAGCAACACTCCATTCCCTTCGTGCAATGAATTGAAGTGTTGGAACAGAGTGATTCTCTTTCATTCAAACGCATTAGTGTTTCTTGTGAATGCTTGCAATTTGCTTAAGGCACTTTCAAAGGAAAGTGATTTTCTCTGAAAGGACAGCATTTAGAAAGTGAAGCAACACTCCATTCACTTTGCACAGTGAATTGAAGTGTTGGAACAGACTGCTTCTCTTTCAGAGAAATGCATGTGAGTTTTTTGTGAATGCTTGAAAGTAGTTTAAGGCACTTTCAAAAGAAAGTGATTTTCTCTGAAAGGACAGAATTTAGAAAGTGAAGCAACACTCCATTCACTTCGCACAGTGAATTGAAGTGTTGGAACAGACTGCTTCTCTTTCAGAGAAATGCATGTGAGTTTCTGTTGAATGCTTGTAATTAGCTTAAGGCACTTTCAAAGGAAAGAGATTTTCTCTGAAAGGACAGCATTTAGAAAGTGAAGCAACACTCCATTCACTACGCACAGTGAATTGAAGTGTTGGAACAGACTTCTTCTGTTTCAGAGAAACGCATGTGAGTTTCTGTTGAATGCTTGTAAGTAGCTTAAGGAACTTTCAAAGGAAAATGATTTTCTCTGAAAGGACAGCATTTAGAAAGTGAAGCAACACTCCATTCACTTCACACAGTGAATTGAAGTGTTGGAACAGACTGCTTCTCTTTCAGAGAAACGCATGTGAGCTTCTTCCTAGCAAGTAGCTTAAGGCACTTTCAAAGGAAAGTGATTTTCTCTGAAAGGACAGCATTTAGAAAGTGAAGCAACACTCCATTCACTTCGCACAGTGAATTGAAGTGTTGGAACAGACTGCTTCTCTTTCAGAGAAACGCATGTGAGTTTCTTCCGAATGCTTGCAAGTAGCTTAAGGCACATTCAAACAAAGTGATTTTCTCTGAAAGGACAGCATTTAGAAAGTGAAGCAACACTACATTCACTTCGCACAGTGAATTGAAGTGTTGGAACAGACTGCTTCTCTTTCAGAGAAACGCATGTGAGTTTTTGTTGAATGCTTGTAAGTAGCTTAAAGCACTTTCAAAGGAAAGTGATTTTCTCTGAAAGGACAGCATTTAGAAAGTGAGGCAACACTCCATTCACTTCACACAGTGAATCGAAGTGTTGGAACAGACTGCTTCCTTTTAGAGAAACGCATGTGTGTTTCTTCCTAATGCTTGCAAGTAGCTTAAGGCACTTTCAAAGGAAAGTGATTTTCTCTGAAAGGACAGAATTTAGAAAGTGAAGCAACACTCCATTCACTTCGAACAAAGAATTGAAGTATTGGAACAGACTGCTTCTCTTTCATAGAAACGCATGTGAGTTTCTTCCTAATGCTTGCAAGTAGCTTAAAGCACTTTCAAAGGAAAGTGATTTTCTCTGAAAGGACAGCATTTAGAAAGTGAAACAACACTCCATTAACTTCGCACAGTGAATTGAAGTGTTGGAACAGACTGCTTCTCTTTCAGAGAAATGCATGTGAGTTTCTGTTGAATGCTTGTAAGTAGCTTAAGGCACTTTCAAAGGAAAGAGATTTTCTCTGAAAGGACAGCATTTAGAAAGTGAAGCAACACTCCATTCACTACGCACAGTGAATTGAAGTGTTGGAACAGACTTCTTCTGTTTCAGAGAAACGCATGTGAGTTTCTGTTGAATGCTTGTAAGTAGCTTAAGGCACTTTCAAAGGTAAGTGATTTTCTATGAAAGGACAGCATTTAGAAAGTGAAGCAACACTCCATTCACTTCACACAGTGAATTGAAGTGTTGGAACAGACTGCTTCTCTTTCAGAGAAACGCATGTGAGCTTCTTCCTAGCAAGTAGCTTAAGGCACTTTCAAAGGAAAGTGATTTTCTCTTGAAAGGACAGCATTTAGAAAGTGGAGCAACCCTCCATTCACTTCGCACAGTGAATTGAAGTGTTGGAACAGACTGCTTCTTTTTCAGAGAAATGCATGTGATTTTCTGTTGAATGCTTGTAAGTAGCTCACGGATCTTTCAAAGGAAAGTGATTTTCTCTGAAAGGACAGCATTTAGAAAGTAAAGCAACACTCCATTCTTTTCGTGCAATGAATTGAAGTGTTGAAACAGACTGCTTCTCTTTCATAGAAACGCATTAGTGTTTCTTGAGAATGCTTGCAAGTAGCTTAAGGCACTTTCAAAGGAAAGTGATTTTCTCTGAAAGGACAGCATTTAGAAAGTGAAGCAACACTCCATTCACTTCGCACAGTGAATTGAAGTGTTGGAACAGACTGCTTCTCTTTCAGAGAAACGCATGTGAGTTTCTGTTGAATGCTTGTAAGTAGCTTAAGGCACTTTCAAAGGAAAGAGATTTTCTCTGAAAGGACAGCATTTAGAAAGTGAGGCAACACTCCATTCACTTCACACAGTGAATTGAAGTGTTGGAACAGACTGCTTCCTTTTAGAGAAACGCATGTGTGTTTCTTCCTAATGCTTGCAAGTAGCTTAAGGCACTTTCAAAGGAAAGTGATTTTCTCTGAAAGGACAGCATATAGAAAGTGAGGCAACACTCCTTTCACTTCGCACAGGGAATTGAAGTGTTGGAACAGAGTGCTTCTCTTTCATAGAAACGCATTAGTGTTTCTTGTGAATGCTTGCAAGTTGCTTAAGGCACTTTCAAAGGAAAGTGATTTTCTCTGAAAGGACAGCATTTAGAAAGAGAAGCAACACTCCATTCACTTTGCACAGTTAATTGAAGTGTTGGAGCAGACTGCTTCTCTTTCAGAGAAACGCATGTGAGTTTCTGTTGAATGCTTGTAAGTAGCTTAAGGCACTTTCAAAGGAAAGTGATTTTCTCTGAAAGGACAGCATTTAGAAAGTGAAGCAACAATCCATTCCCTTCGTGCAGTGAATTGAAGTGTTGGAACAGACTGCTTGTCTTTCATAGAAACGCATTAGTGTTTCTTGTGAATGCTTGCAAGTAACTTAAGGCACTTTCAAAGGAAAGTGATTTTCTCTGAAAGGACAGCATTTAGAAAGTGAAGCAACACTCCATTCCCTTCGTGCAGTGAATTGAAGTGTTGGAACAGAGTGATTCTCTTTCAGAGAAACGCATTAGTGATTCTTGTGAATGCTTGCAAGTAGCTTAAGGCAATTTCAAAGGAAAGTGATTTTCTCTGAAAGGAAAGCATTTAGAAAGTGAAGCAACACTCCATTCACTTCGCACAGTGAATTGAAGGGTTGGAACAGACTGCTTATCTTTCAGAGAAACGCATGTGATTTTTTTGTGAATACTTGAAAGTAGTTTAAGGCACTTTCAAAGGAAAGTGATTTTCTCTGAAAGGACAGAATTTAGAAAGTGAAGCAACACTCCATTCACTTCGCACAGTGAATTGAAGTTTTGGAACAGACTGCTTCTCTTTCAGAGAAACGCATGTGAGTTTTTTGTGAATGCTTGAAAGTAGTTTAAGGCACTTTCAAAGAAAGTGATTTTCTCTGAAAGGACAGATTTTAGAAAGTGAAGCAACACTCCATTCACTTCGCACAGTGAATTGAAGTGTTAGAACAGATTGCTTCTCTTTCAGAGAAATTCATGTGAGTTTCTGTTGAATGCTTGTAAGTAGCTTAAGGCACTTTCAAAGGAAAGTGATTTTCTCTGAAAGGACAGCATTTAGAAAGTGAAGCAACAATCCATTCCCTTCGTGCAGTGAATTGAAGTGTTGGAACAGACTGCTTGTCTTTCATAGAAACGCATTAGTGTTTCTTGTGAATGCTTGCAAGTACCTTAAGGCACTTTCAAAGGAAAGTGATTTTCTCTGAAAGGACAGCATTTAGAAAGTGAAGCAACACTCCATTCCCTTCGTGCAGTGAATTGAAATGTTGGAACAGAGTGAATCTCTTTCAGAGAAACGCATTAGTGATTCTTGTGAATGCTTGCAAGTAGCTTAAGGCACTTTCAAAGGAAAGTGATTTTCTCTGAAAGGACAGCATTTAGAAAGTGAAGCAACACTCCATTCACTTTGCGCAGTGAATTGAAGGGTTGGAACAGACTGCTTATCTTTCAGAGAAACGCATGTGATTTTTTTGTGAATACTTGAAAGTAGTTTAAGGCACTTTCAAAGGAAAGTGATTTTCTCTGAAAGGACAGCATTTAGAAAATGAAGCAACACTCCATTCCCTTTGTGCAGTGAATTGAAGTATTGGAACAGAGTGCTTCTCTTTCATAGATACGCATTAGTGTTTCTTATGAATGCTTGCAAGTAGCTTAAGGCAATTTCAAAGCAAAGTGATTTTCTCTGAAATGACAGCATTTAGAAAGTGAAGCAACACTACATTCACTTCGCACAGTGAATTGAAGTGTTCGAACAGACTGCTTATCTTTCAGAGAAATGAATGTGATTTTTTTGTGAATACTTGAAAGTAGTCTAAGGCACTTTCAAAGGAAAGTGATTTTCTCTGAAAGGACAGAATTTAGAAAGTGAAGCAACTCTCCATTCACTTAGCACAGTGAATTGAAGTATTGGAACAGAGTGCTTCTCTTTCAGAGAAATGCATTTGAGTTTCTGTTGAATCCTTGTAAGTAGCTTAAGGCACTTTCAAAGGAAAGTGATTTTCTCTGAAAGGACAGCATTTAGAAAGTGAAGCAACACTCCATTCACTTCGCACAGTGAATTGAAGTGTTGGAACAGACTGCTTCTCTTTCAGAGAAACGCATGTGAGTTTCTTCCTAATGCTTGCAAGTAGCTTAAGGCACTTTCAAAGGAAAGTGATTTTCTCTGAAAGGACAGCATTTAGAAAGTGAAGCAACACTCCATTCCCTTCGTGCAATGAATTGAAGTGTTGGAACAGAGTGATTCTCTTTTATTCAAACGCATTAGTGTTTCTTGTGAATGCTTGCAATTTGCTTAAGGCACTTTCAAAGGAAAGTGATTTTCTCTGAAAGGACAGCATTTAGAAAGTGAAGCAACACTCCATTCACTTTGCACAGTGAATTGAAGTGTTGGAACAGACTGCTTCTCTTTCAGAGAAATGCATGTGAGTTTTTTGTGAATGCTTGAAAGTAGTTTAAGGCACTTTCAAAAGAAAGTGATTTTCTCTGAAAGGACAGAATTTAGAAAGTGAAGCAACACTCCATTCACTTCGCACAGTGAATTGAAGTGTTGGAACAGACTGCTTCTCTTTCAGAGAAATGCATGTGAGTTTCTGTTGAATGCTTGTAGTTAGCTTAAGGCACTTTCAAAGGAAAGAGATTTTCTCTGAAAGGACAGCATTTAGAAAGTGAAGCAACACTCCATTCACTACGCACAGTGAATTGAAGTGTTGGAACAGACTTCTTCTGTTTCAGAGAAACGCATGTGAGTTTCTGTTGAATGCTTGTAAGTAGCTTAAGGAACTTTCAAAGGAAAATGATTTTCTCTGAAAGGACAGCATTTAGAAAGTGAAGCAACACTCCATTCACTTCACACAGTGAATTGAAGTGTTGGAACAGACTGCTTCTCTTTCAGAGAAACGCATGTGAGCTTCTTCCTAGCAAGTAGCTTAAGGCACTTTCAAAGGAAAGTGATTTTCTCTGAAAGGACAGCATTTAGAAAGTGAAGCAACACTCCATTCACTTCGCACAGTGAATTGAAGTGTTGGAACAGACTGCTTCTCTTTCAGAGAAACGCATGTGAGTTTCTTCCTAATGCTTGCAAGTAGCTTAAGGCACATTCAAACAAAGTGATTTTCTCTGAAAGGACAGCATTTAGAAAGTGAAGCAACACTACATTCACTTCGCACAGTGAATTGAAGTGTTGGAACAGACTGCTTCTCTTTCAGAGAAACGCATGTGAGTTTTTGTTGAATGCTTGTAAGTAGCTTAAAGCACTTTCAAAGGAAAGTGATTTTCTCTGAAAGGACAGCATTTAGAAAGTGAGGCAACACTCCATTCACTTCACACAGTGAATTGAAGTGTTGGAACAGACTGCTTCCTTTTAGAGAAACGCATGTGTGTTTCTTCCTAATGCTTGCAAGTAGCTTAAGGCACTTTCAAAGGAAAGTGATTTTCTCTGAAAGGACAGAATTTAGAAAGTGAAGCAACACTCCATTCACTTCGAACAAAGAATTGAAGTATTGGAACAGACTGCTTCTCTTTCATAGAAACGCATGTGAGTTTCTTCCTAATGCTTGCAAGTAGCTCAAAGCACTTTCAAAGGAAAGTGATTTTCTCTGAAAGGACAGCATTTAGAAAGTGAAACAGCACTCCATTAACTTCGCACAGTGAATTGAAGTGTTGGAACAGACTGCTTCTCTTTCAGAGAAATGCATGTGAGTTTCTGTTGAATGCTTGTAAGTAGCTTAAGGCACTTTCAAAGGAAAGAGATTTTCTCTGAAAGGACAGCATTTAGAAAGTGAAGCAACACTCCATTCACTACGCACAGTGAATTGAAGTGTTGGAACAGACTTCTTCTGTTTCAGAGAAACGCATGTGAGTTTCTGTTGAATGCTTGTAAGTAGCTTAAGGCACTTTCAAAGGTAAGTGATTTTCTATGAAAGGACAGCATTTAGAAAGTGAAGCAACACTCCATTCACTTCACACAGTGAATTGAAGTGTTGGAACAGACTGCTTCTCTTTCAGAGAAACGCATGTGAGCTTCTTCCTAGCAAGTAGCTTAAGGCACTTTCAAAGGAAAGTGATTTTCTCTTGAAAGGACAGCATTTAGAAAGTGGAGCAACCCTCCATTCACTTCGCACAGTGAATTGAAGTGTTGGAACAGACTGCTTCTTTTTCAGAGAAATGCATGTGATTTTCGGTTGAATGCTTGTAAGTAGCTCACGGATCTTTCAAAGGAAAGTGATTTTCTCTGAAAGGACAGCATTTAGAAAGTAAAGCAACACTCCATTCTTTTCGTGCAATGAATTGAAGTGTTGAAACAGACTGCTTCTCTTTCATAGAAACGCATTAGTGTTTCTTGAGAATGCTTGCAAGTAGCTTAAGGCACTTTCAAAGGAAAGTGATTTTC